>NC_050446.1:77306782-77620059 GCF_903995425.1 Onychomys torridus
AATGAATGAGCCAGGACCAGAGCCCGGGTGGGGCAAGGAGCAGCACCTGGCTTTGAACTCTAGCTTTGGGCGCGGGTGGGGGCGGGGGCGAGCCTGGCCCAAGAGATCTTTGCCCTTGGACGTTGGAATCTCCCTGGCTAGCAGCAAGGAAGGGTGGAAGAGATTTGGGTGCTTCCCGAGAGGAGGGGAGAAAACCTGTAGCTTGAAACAGGGCAAGAGTTTCCAGACACTATTGGGAATATCACTGGCTTCTTTATTTTGCCTGTGGCCTTTGGGTCGCCTCTTGCCTCTTGAGGCTGCAGTTGGCATGGTGATCACTTCTGTAATATAGAAAGACAACTGTATTTAGCAAAGGTGACATGGGGGATGCAAGAGCAACAGCGTTCCTTGAATACTCATTCCAAGGCATCCTGGTCTTGTCTCCAACAAAAACTTTTCAGGCTTTCCAGAGCCTAGGAGTGAATCAAAAGAACGGTTGGGGACCCCAACTTTTAGGTTATTTCACAAAATGGTACTAGCTGCTTACAAAAGATCACTGGATCCACACATGATGTCCAAAGCAACTATCCGGAGCTTCTCGGGACTCTACACTGAGACCTTGGTTCTGGTATTTTCTGGAGCATTTTTGATAGAAATCCACAACTCCATAAGCTTTTAGTGATGTGGTGGGTGGTGAATCTCTAAGCAGGAGTGGAAAGATGGTGTTCAAAGCGAGACTTCTAGATTCCAACCCCAGACACGGAAAATACTTCTAAAACTGTATCCAAGAGAAAGAACCCATTCATTTATTTCTCTCTCCCCTTGAGTCCTTCCAAAGGTGCCTGGCATCAGAATTCCTTCACATTGCCCTATTTGCCAGTGTGGACCTTTGAAATGTTTTCTTATCCAAAAAAGATGCTCCAAATTGGTACTTGTATGCAAGGAAGGTGGTATCTTGTCTTCAAACATATCTCTAGAATTAAATATGAAGAACCCATGTGGCTTAACATCAGCATTCCTCTGTGTTTGATTTAAAAGGCTTTCATCTTAGAACAGGTATAAAGGTATTTCCGGCTACCCACAGGAGCCTTCTACAATTACTTTAGCCTTCAGAGTCTCAGTTGGAAAACCTCTTAGAAAAATATCATCTTCTAAATGCTGCACCCACTTACTGTCCACTCTGCTGTCCAGAGGGGAGAAGATAGAGTCAGCAATAAAACCCCTCAAGTGTGCCGCTCTTTTCTTCATCCCAAGTGAGAGCTGCCAAGTGGCTTGACATTTAAAGTAAAGCAGATGAGATTTGCAGGACTGAAAACCAACTCTAGTCCAATTAGTGCCATCCTGGTGTATTGTGCAGGGTTAGAAAATGATTGTCAAAGGAACTTGTATTTAAGAGTTGAAAGAATCAGGGGAAAAAAATCTGAAAACTGGGAAACAAATGTAGAAAAATATGTTATTATTTAAGAGCAGTAATTTGGTCAGTTGGAGACATTCTCAAAACCCTTGTTGTCTCCCAGAATCCTTTGCAGAATCTCTGTTGGGTGGAATGCACCTGCTAGCTTCTCTGGTGGAGATAAAGGGACACAAATAGCTCTGGAGATGACTTTCAGAAGGATTTCCCAGTGGAGAACTTTTATTACCAGGTTGTTTTCATGGGTTGGTGAGATCCATTTGCCCCTTCTGATATCTTTGGGTAATGCACCTTGAAAAGGAAATTCAGCAAGAGTCCCCAAGCTGATCTCTTTTGTTAGCCTTTGTCTTCTAACAATATTAAAGCTGTTTTTCCTGAAATATACATAGCTTAGAAGGATGCCAAAATAGCACTGTAATTACATGCTTTCAGTTTATACATATTCAGCTCAACTCTATTCCAAAATACTGAGGGAGTGGGATGGTATATTAAACCAATCGATCTGGTGAATGTTTATTTGGTGATCAAGTTGCCATCAATAGCATATGCTAATTACTATTCTTTATAGAATTATTAGAGTCAACAAGTATATCTATTTAGCACTTGTTTCAAAGCTTATTTGTATATCTTTACATTCACATCTTTCAATAGCTCTATGAAGTAGGCAATCCAATGAAAATAGACGTGAGGTCTCAAAAAAAAAAAAAAAAACCAAAACAAAACAAAAAACAAAAAAAACAATGTCATGCCATCTTTCCAGGGAGATTCTGAGATTTGGCAGAACTTTGGAGTGTCATTTGGAAATGTCAGTTGTCAGTAATGAGCATGTGCGGCATGGCTGGTGCTTATTGTCGGCTTTCTTTAAAATCTTTGTATACATCCCTGGCAAGTTGCCTTTTAGAATATTTTATATCTGATGTGTTTGATCCTTGCCCTTTTACAGACCATACCTACCACTGTTTGGTTATCTGAAGTTTCTGATCATGTTGCACTGGGAATATCAGCATGGCTTTTGTAAAATTCAGCAGTAGCTCTTCTGGTTTCTAGGTTCTGAGAAGGGTTTTTCCTATGGAAGCAAGGTTCCTTTGACAGTTGCATGGCTTTTGTTGTTGTTCCTGACTCTTAGGCACGGCTGGAATTACTGAGATGGCTTTTAGGTTCCTGACCCAAATTGGAAAGAGATTATAAGTTGCTGGTGACAGACAAGCCAGTGTCTGTTATTGACTGGGTCAAAGTGGAGTGGCCAGATGCTGAAGAGACAACCATTTTAGAAATATGTTTCTAAGGGCCGGGGATGGCCAGGTCTCCGCATATATCAGAGACTCCTGGCAATCTATCTTCTGATCAGCTCCCAGGAGCCAAGGGGTCAGGGTTGCACCAATCAGGAGGGCTTGGATTTCAGTCTGACTTCGAGAGCAAGTGAGACAGAAAACTGCTGACAGCAGGAAAGCCCTGCCAAGGGAGACCCCTGAATTTATGATTCCCAGCGCACGATGCTAAACACAGTGAGTGTCTTACCGCCTCCCTCCCCTCTGAAAATGAAATTGAAGGGAGCAGGGGGAAGAGCTCGTAGAGTGGGCTTATTACAGGGTGAGTGGAGGGCAGAGGAGGTGGGACCTAAGAGGGACTTGCATATTGCATGCCTCAGGCTCCACTGGAATTCATTTCTCAATTTCAAGAATATAGAAATTGTCTTCCTTGGGCAAAATGGATATGAGTGGAGCTATGATAAAGCCATTCCTCGTTTACCAAGGCAATCTTGTGTGAGCAGTTGAAAGCATAATTCTCCAGAAATAATTTCTAAATCCAAATGAGACTTGGAAAGTAGAAATGGCAGCTTATTACAAACAGAATGGCAAGTCTGAGCCTCAGACCCAAGGGTCACGTTGTTTCCCCTTTCTGTCGAACAATGAGGCCTCCTCTCCTTGGGCTTCTGCACTTTGTGATGTGTCAGACCTGGCCACACAAACAAGCAATATTCACACAGCACTCTGGGTCAGTGTGCTGTGTCAGGTCCAGGTATGCCTGGCTGCTTCACAGTTTGGAGCTCAAACGCAGGTTAATTTCTTGACAATCCCCTGTGCACCTTCCCCCATGGCTGGATCAGCTGTGAAGATGCCTGAACTTTCTCCCTGTAAAGGCAAGCTCAATTGTTTTCTATCGTGAATTGTTTCCCCTCACTGGATTGCCTTGTCTCTTGGAATGAACGGAGCCTTCTCTTCGATCGCCTGCTATCATTATTTTAATCTAATGAAACACAGATAACTTAAAATCCTCTAGCCTTAGTAGGCAGAAGCAAAGATCTCAGGATAAGGAGTCTTAGTTAGGTTTGCATTTCAAGAACTTGTCCTCATGGTTTGAACAATATATCCCACAAATGTTAGACAGTGCACTGTCGCCCCTTCCCTGCCCTTAACAGCTTGTTGTGAGGCAGGAGGCATGCTTTGCAGAAAGGGTTTGGAATCCAGATTACAGCAAATCTCTTTATTTACCGGGGCTGTGGGATGGCTCTCCCCTCCGGCTGCCTGCCCCTCACCCTGCAAAGCCAAGTCCTTAGAATGAATTAATTAGGGGAGTGTTTAAAAATATTTCACCGGCTCCATCTCCACGTGCTCTCTTATTGATTGGAGGCAGATGGGCTGCATATTTGTCAGCAGAGGAGACAATGACTGATATCTCACTATGAACCTGTCTGGTTGGCTTCAAATAACATCAGAGAAGACAATGGGCCTCGGATATATTGACAGCCAGGGAAAGCAGACTCTTAATCTTTTCAAGGATATACCTTTGTTTTCATAGTTTTGTTGCATTTTCAGGATTGTTTCTCAATGGTACTGACATTTTCTTTCATTTGTTTACTTAATGCCTCACTTAGACAAGCAGATGTGGTCACTATCTGCAGAACTGTCAGCTGGAGTTTTGGGTGATGTCGCCAGCTGCCTTGGATTATGGACTCATTGAGCAAGGGATGGATGGCCTTTGAACAGAGAAGGAAGGGAATGAACTCCACTTGGGCAGCTGGACTCGATCTGTGTCAACCCCAGTCCCCTCTAGGATGGATGATGGCAAGGACCTTGTGTGAGGTCCTTGGGGACAAAGATGTAGATATTGTCCCTGTGTGTCATGTGTATTAACGGATTCATTTAAATGGCAGGCGGGACTTTCTTTTGTTACATTGGTCAGGATGACCATCTGTCATTTGCTGTTCCTAATCTGTCACGGGACTTTGAATCACAGGCTCCTACTCCTGGTCCCCAGCCTCTGCTTTCTCTCAGGATCAGGGAACTGGAGACAGATTCAGAGCCTCTGTTTGCCTTGGCTTTGCTTTCTGTGTGGCTTTGAATGTGAGGTGCCGGACACTACAGACCACATGTAGCCCAGAAGTGTGTTCTTATTTTGGCTCTCAGTAGATTTTGAAAATGTTCGAATTATTTGCCTACTTGGAAAACAATTCCTAATTTTGAATTTTTCTTTTTGTTTTATGTGTTTGAGTGTTTGGCTTTCAGATACATCTGTGTGCTACATACATGCCATAGAGGCCAGAAGAGGGTGTCTGAGACCCTGGAACTGTGGTAACAGGTTGTTGTGAGCTGCCATGTGGGTGCTTGGAATCAAACCTGGGTCCTCTGGAAGAGCAGCCAGAGGTCTTAACTGTTGAGCCATCTTTCCAGTCCCAAATTCCTGACTTTAGGTATTCTAGAAAATTGGAGATCTGTTGACAAATAATTCACTTTTCTGTCTTAATACATTTATTATGTAATTATAAGCCAGTATCTTGTATACGTGTGGGTGTATATATTTGTATTCCTGCATGGTTGAGTGTGTGTTTGGTACTAGAGACTGCACCTGACAGGCAAGCATTCTACCTTTGAGCTGTATTCCATTCTTTCTTTTCATTACTCCCTCCCCCCAGCTTTGAGAACAATTTTACTAAGTTGTTCAGGCTGGCCTTGAACTCACTTATAGGCCCGGCAAGACTTGGACTTGCTAACCCTCCTGCCTTAGTTTCCCTAGGAGCTGGGATTACAGGCCTGTGCCATCCAGCAGGCCTCACAGCTTTAGCAATTTTTAAAGCACTTTGTATCTACAATTTTACTTAATTCTTATAGTATATGCGAGAGCAAGCATTATTATTATTCCTGTTTTTCCAGATAGAGCAACTGTGCCATAAAATAATTTAGTAACTTGCCCCAAATTTCTTAGCCCTTAAATTCAGTGATCCTGGGTCATGGAGCCTCTAACTAGTGGGACATTCCTTCCTCTCCCTCTCAGTGGCAGTGGTTAGCTAGATGAGGAGTGACAGAACCCTGAGACAGAGCATGTCATCCAGTTGGGTCACCATTGTTGGGAGGCCATGTCACTCATACTCTATGCACAATGCCTTACCTCTCTGGGACAGTAACCAAGAGTGCAAGCTTGGAACCCACACTGTTACCATATACTACTGTATATATACTCATACATGGTATATCTCCATATACCATGCCTAAGTGCATTTACAGTTCGAGTTTGGAAAGACTTTGTCAGAATACCATGTAATTCAAGACACTTTAAACGTTTTGTTTATTCTTATTTTATGTGTACAAATGCCTGCCTCTGTGTGCATGTGCGTGTGCGTGTGCGTGCGCGTGTGCGTGTGCGTGTGTGTGTGTGTGTGTGTGTGTGTGTGTGTGTGTGTGTGTATGATGTGTGTTTAGTGCCAACAGAAGTCAGACAAGGTCATTGGATACCCTGGAACTGGAAATGGAGATGGTGTGAGTGACCATGGTAGGTGCTGGGAACAGAACTCAGGTTCACTGCAAGAACAGAAACCTCTACACCATCTCCTCAGTCTCCAACTTTTTTCTTTTTAACCTGTAACCACTCCTTCCCCTAACCACTTCTTGCTATCAGCTTAAACTTTGCCCTGAGTTACTCTTAATAGGGTTCCTCCATAATGATTGATTTCAACAAAGCTAATGGCATTGCCTCATCTCTGTTCAGTGCATTCCAACTGCCCTGGGAGGATCATGCGGGCCAATCACTAGGCGATGCCTCCATGCTTCTTTGTGGAAAATGTAGCTGAGCAGTCATCAAATGTGGTTATGTGGACAGTGACTTAACTTACTCAGTTTCTTGATGTCATTTACTTTGCCCAGTGCAAATAGTGATGACCCTCACTCTGGATTGGCAAGGACTCAGAGGCTGGATCTGTGTGACATGTTTTTAATATTTATTTATTTATTTATTTATTTATTTATTTATTTATTTATTTATTTTATCTGTATCTGTGTATGTTTGGGTGGCTGCCACATGTGTGCCCAGATGGAGACAGTCAGAAGAGGGCATTGGATTCCTTGGAGATAGAGTTAAGCTGTTGTAAATGACCCAGCATGGCTGCTAGGATCTGAAATCTAGACCTCCAGAAGAACAGCAATACTCTTACTCACTATGCCGTCTCTCTAGCCCCTTGTCCCCCTTTCCCCCCCCCCCAACCCCTTTTTAAAGAGAACAGTTTGCTGACCACCCAGCAGGTGTCAGGAAGAGCAGTAAATGTCGGTGGAAATGTGGGTCCCTTTGGAAGCCCCTCCACCCTTGGGAAATCCCAGGTCCCACAGCAGAGCAGATCACAGAACAGCACTGCACCCCATTCCCTTCTGATTAAACAGACTCGCTCCACCACACACAATCTGATAGTCATGAGACATTGTCATACACTGAAGAGATGGAAGATGTCACCTGAGACAGATCTAAGTAGGGATGTTCTTTAGTTTTATTCTAGCTTCCCATGCCTGCCTGTCTATGACCTAATTTAATCTTTGAAAAAGCTCATAATATTGTGCTCGTTTTATAGATAGACGCCGAGACTTAGAGAAGTTTTGATTAAATGCTGTCACTGGGTTCCACGCCCCTCCCCCTTTGTCATCTAATGTAGCATTTTCAACATTTCACAATTACCCCCCCATTTCCTCCAACTTTAATAAACCTTCCTTCCTTTTCTTTCCCCCCCCCATTTTTGTGAGTGTGTGTCTCTAGTCATTTTGATAAGAGAAAGCAAGCACCCCCAAAGAAACAAGATTCTGGCAAGTGTCATAGGGCATGCACAAGAAGGAAAGAAATGAGCTTATCTTCAGTAAGGATGCTTCGGAGAAAATGGCACTGTAAAACGACGTAAGAGGAAGCCTAGGTAATGGCAAACTATTGTCGCATTCCAGTTTGTGGATATAAACCAGAGGGCTTTCAAACAGGGCAGCAGTGCTGAGGGGAGATAAGGCAAAAGGACACAGGGCGGAAGGAAAGCATCCCCTATTAAGTGCCAGGGGAAGTCAGCCTCCCAGACCTTAGTGATCTGTTTGTTTGCTTGTTTTTATTTCAGTCTTTACTTAAATAGCCAGTTGGGATTTGATGGCCAGATTATACAAAAAAGTAGAGGGAAGCCATTCTGAGCGAAGTGCTCACTTAGGGTGGAAATGGATGGGCATCACCTGACAGTATACATCTCAGACGTCCCAGAGGGATGGACGGCACTGGAAGTGGCTTCAGCTCTTGTTGTTTATATTTGCATGCGGTCTAGAAAACAAATGCCAAGAAGAAGAATGGAACTAACTCCTAAAAATGGACTTGAGAGTGACGGAATTACAGACCGAATCCAATTCCCAGTGTCCTCTTGAAATTCAAAGTCATCCATTAGCCAGCATTTTGAAATCATCATGGATTCATAGCATGGAGCTAAACATTGGTTTTAAGATCATGACCATAACCATTTCAGATGAGATTAGGTGCTGTGGCCACAGATTAATTGCAAACAACTCAAGTGAAAAACTGATTACTGAGGGAGTTTATCTGAGCTAACCCACTTGGGTTTGGATTTCTTTTTCATAGGCCTTGACATGTTTGGTTTGGAATATTGGTGCTGGTGGGTCACAGAGAGCAGAGTCTGAGCTGAAGGCTGATGAGTGTGCAGTTTATGGGGAGTCTCTGGAGTTGGCTAAAAGCCCCTAGATAGAGTAAAGGAAGCAGGGGTGGGCAGATGGAGAGGTGAAAACTCAACCAAGGCCTCATGCCCCCTATGGGATAATCTGGAGCACTTCTGAGTGCCCCCTGACTGAGGAAAGAGACGTTTTCTACCCTGCATTAGCCGGCCATTCCGTGGAGCTGTGATGGGGCAGGGGCATGGCTCTATGTGGGTAAAATGCAAGGGTTTGGAAAGAGCCGTAGCCAAGAGTTGTCTGTCTAATCTCCTAACAGCTAAGCCAATGAATCCCCTTTCTCAGAAGTTGAAGGCCTGGGCATTGGGTAGTGTGTACTTCTCATATAAGTGTTTGGGAAACAACATAACGGGTTCAGCTGCCTTCAATTTGTGTATTGAAGTAGATGGCAGCCTCCCCCTCAATGCCATCATCTGTAGCAAAAGGATCTGCTATGCCAGTTAATAAATACAAAATTTCCAAAATTTCAGGTAGACAGGATAAGTAAGTTCAAAGGTGTGTGTGTGTGTGTGTGTGTGTGTGTGTGTGTGTGTGTGTGTGTTTGTGTGTGTGTATATGGGTGTTTATATGTGTGTGCTGTTCCAAGGCTGATGTTGGGTGTTTTTCTCAATTGCTTTCCACCTATTATAGTGAAGCAGGGGCTCTCACTTGAACCTAGAACTCACTAATTCTGCTAGATAGCCAGTTTACCCCAAGGATCCCCTGTCCAGGCCCACCAAGTGCTGGAATTACCAACAGCTACCACACCTGCTCTACTCAGCCTTTTTGTGTGTGCTAGGGGTCCCCAGGTGTGTGCGGTAAGCACTTTTCTTGCTAAGCCGTCTCCCTGTCCCAAGTTCCCAAATCACAACACAGGGGCCACAGCTAACAACAATGTATTGTATATTTAAAAATTGCTAGGACTGTAGTCTAAGTCTGGTTACTAGAAAAAAATATGCAAGATAATCAGTGTGCTAATTAACTTGAGTTAATCGTTTAGTAATATATACATATTGAAACATCATTGCATGCCAAAAGTATATAGAACTATTTGTCAATTCCAATTAAAAGTAATTCAGCCAATCTACCAAGCTATACCTTAAAAGCAGGGTGTGGTAAGGGGAAGTGGGAGGGGACATGAATCCCTATGGAGGAAATAGGGACTATTAGAAGTTGTTATCTTCCTTAGTTTTAGCTATAACCCACACAGCCATCAGCTCAAGTCCTTCTGAGGAAGCCTGGCCCAGTGGGAGGATGCTATCTGGAATGCCCTAGAGAGAGAAATCAACTGGGGTTCCATTTGTCTGACTCCTGTCTGGAATGGTGAGTTTAATGAGCTGAGCCAGAAATAACAATAAATCGTAGGGCCAGTGTATAACTGCTCTTGACGCTTGCAGGGTCGACAGCAGCTGTTCTTCTCTTCCTCCCAGTGTTATCCCTGGAGTCCTCATCCTGAGGAAAGTGAGCCATAATCTGGTGAGCCCCTTCTGGAATATCTGCTGTGCTGTTCTAGTGACCCAAGCTGGGCATTTTGTCAACATCTGCAAGGTCACCTGTGCATTTCCCCCTCTTTTCCATTGGTGAACATTCAGATGTTTCCTGAGATAGAAGAACACTTTTGTGCACACCCCAAGTCCTTGAGATGATGCCTCTGTGGGTGTCCCTCAGCTGTGTTCTGAGTCGATGACACTGGTCTCACTATGTGTTTTCATCAGTACAACTCAGTTCAAGGGGTCACAACTGCAGGGCAACAGACACTAAAGCAAGCTGGCCGGTTTCATTAGAAATCACTTCCCTTCCTTTTCCACACCTCTGTTAAATAAGTAACACCCACTGCTGCCACAGAAGACAGATACAGTGCGTATTTCTAGTATTTTGGTAAAGAGGTCACTGATTAGATTCAATCTACACTTAGTATATTGAATATTGAAATAACATATAGGTCTGAAACACTTAGTAGTCACTGTCAAAAAAATATTTTTAACAAAAATTTTACCGTCCCCCCCATAAGGCAAAATGTGGGCATTCTTAAAAGCAAACATATAAACCTGTATATCATAGGAGGGCATAAAGGCAAAACACATCTCCCACTCTGATCTTGTCTTCTTGAAATCCTCCTCATGTTTGGCACATTTTTCTATGCATATGTTAAACATCTTAATCTTAATATGCAAATTTGGATATCCTGTACAAACTATTGTATCTGGTTGTTTATTCACCCAATACTTTCAGTTGTTTAAGTTTGTGGTACATATGTATATAAAGGTATACTTATGTGTGATACATGCTACATAGAAAACATGTATTTCAATACCCAATAATAGCCTCAGAATGGCTATATAATAATCCATTTACCCAGTCTCTTTTAGTCGTGAGTTTTTGCTGAGTCTTTCTTGTTATAATAATGTTGGTGGGCTCTGAGTGAGCAGAAGCGTGGCCATCCAGACCAATGAAAAGGTAACCGATAGTTAACGTGGACAAGTTAAGGAGATAGTGGGAAGAATTAGGGTATGGGGTGCATATTCTAGTGCTGTTGGGAGGATTCAATGACCAAGTAAGTGCCTATGGAGACAAGCAGGGCAGAAAGCTAGCTCTCAAATTTCTGGTTGAAGCAAATAGGGGGTAGGATGAGTGCGGAGAAGAAATTCAGGGGAGGGATGACCTCATAAAGGGAGAAGAAGATAAGGAACTTATCTCATGTGCTGGGTTAACATTTTCGTGTTTGTGGGGCAGCAGGCAGAAACGGTCATGCAGGCATCCTAGTCTTTATGGCGTGCGACTGTAATGGGAGAGGGGAACTCATCCTGATGGATCATGACGCAAATTAAGAAAGGCACTGAGGAAGGATCCCGGTGAGCTGGAATGTCTGTAAAGGTTGGCGATGAGTGACAGACATTATAGCTGGGACACGCTGAGATGTAAGCATCAGAAGGGACTCGGTGTCTCAGAGTGGCTGGCAATGTGGCCTGGTACAGACATACTGAAAAGGCAAGTTTTGCAAAGTGGCCGTTGGATGAATCAGTTCCAAGGCCGCCTTTGCCAGACCCGAGTCAGCACAGTGATGGTTCTGTCATGCTGCTGGTGTGGGTTTTGAACTGGTAGAGAGAAAATGAATGAAAGGCGTTTTTTTAAAGGTTTGTTTTTATTTATGTGTAAATGTGTGTGTGCTCGGTTGTGTGTGCTCGGTTGTGTGTGTGTGTGTGTGTGTGTGTGTGTGTGTGTGCGCGCGTGTGCACATTGGGTCCCCTGAAGCTCTAGCTACAGGTGGTTGTGAGCTGCATGAGTGCTGGGAACTGAACATGGATCCTCTGTAGATTCCTTAAACACTCTTGATGCCTGAGACATCCCTCCACCCCAAAGCTGTTACTGTTACTGTTACTGTTATTCTGAGTGGTAATCAAGAAGAGGTAGTGAATAGGAAATGTGACATACCGGGCAGCAGAGACGCACCTTGGGTCCTCTGTCTTAGTTTGAGGGTGTGTGAATGCAGCATGTGTATATGCCGAGGGAAAGGCTGGGTCAGTGAAGGCATTCAGATTAATCCTGGTGGAAGATTGTGTTGAAGACAAGAATAAGAGCTGGAATCAGCTCATTGCTTGCTTTGGGCTTCCCGTGGGGGGAGAGCAGGTGTCTCTGGGAATTCCTGGCTGAGATTTCCTACAGCATGTTTAACCAGTCCTATGGCATAGTGTCTTAGTCAGGGTTTCTGCTGTTGTGACAAAACACCATGACCAAACAGCAACTTGGAGAGGAAAGGGTTTGTTTGGCTTACACTTCTAGATCACTGTTCATCATCAAAGGAAGTCAGTACAAGAACTCAAACAGGGCAGAAACCTGGAGGCAGGAGCTGATGAAGAGGCCATGGAGGGATACTGCTTACTGGCTTGCTCCTCATGGCTTGCTCAGTCTACTTTCTTATAGCACCCAGGACCACCAGCCTGGGGATGGTACCGTCCACAATGGGCTGGGCCCTTTCCCATGAATAACTAATTAAGAAAATGCCTTACTGCTGGATCTAACGGATTTCTCAATTGAAGTTCCCTCCTTTCAGATAACTCTAATTTGTGTGAAGTTGACATAAGAGTAGCCAGCACCCATAGGATGGCTCACAGTGGAGAAGAAGGAAACACTACCTGCCCAGATGGGCAAGTCTGCGTCATCAATCCTCATGACCTGAAGATGTGGGCAGCCATTTCATCTGCCTCTGTAGCTTTGTTGTCAGGAGCTGGTGTAGGATGGCATTATTGGGCAGTGGTTGCCATTTCCCTGTCTACTCACCTGTTAGGAGCCTTCTTATGTCTCCTTAGCTGGAGTTGTCCTTTTTCTCCCCTTCAACCCAGATCATTATATAATGTCTGTGTGGATTTTCTTGGACTCTGGTGTGTCTGAGTGAGTGAGTGAGTGAGTGAGTGTGTGTGTGTGTGTGTGTGTGTGTGTGTGTGTGTGGTGTAGCACATGTGAACGCTCACATCCCTCTATGTGCATGTGGAGGCCAGAAGTTGGCCTCAGACATCTTTCTCTACCACTCTTCACCTTAATTTTGGAGGCAGTCTCTCACTGAGCTCAAAGCTCACCAGTTTGCTAGATTGCCTGTCTAACAAGCCCCAGGATCCTCTCCTCTCTTTCTCTCTGCTATCTAAGTGCCAGGGTTACAGGCATGCCGCTACACTTATTGTTAATGTGGGTGCTGGGGTTCTGAGCTCTGGTCCTCATGCTTGTGTAGTGAGCAGTTTAACCAGCAAGCTATCTCTACACCCCTTGGATTCAATATTATTTCAGTCATGTTTTTGGCTCTGCGTTCTCTTCAGATCCTTTCTGGAACACTTCCGTGCCACTACCTTCTTGATACCTCCTGAAGAACGTTACTATTTCAGGTTTTTTTTCTACCCTAAGGCTGACAGATCTCATGGCCTACTTGGTGTTCCAATTTGTGCAATATATGGGTTCATGGGGACATGTTACTACAATGGAGCTGTTGATACTTCCCTCCGCAGACTCACACCTACTCCCTTCCAAGTTCCCCCACCTCAGCCAACAGGGCTACCACTCGCCAAGGCTCTGAAGTCATTAATACCAGCTTTGTCCCTGGCCTTTTCTCTTATCTCAGCTCTAATAATCAAGCTTACCAGGTATGCCCTTCTCTCCAAAAGGTTTCTTAAGCCTGGACCTTCCTCTCCATAGCCACAGGTTATCACTATAGCCCAGGCAACAGCCATTACTCTCTTGGAAGCGTTATAGCTTCTAGCCTTTCAGATCTTCCTGTACCTGCACTGACATACCCATTTTCCTTCCCAGACTATTTCTTTCCATTGTTCTCCCACCATTCCACAGCTGGCTAGTGCCTTCTTCTAGAGCATTCTTTGGTGATCATCTTCAATGCCATTTCCTAGAGGGGCCTTCACTCCCGTCCCCTGTGCCATCGAGAATGGTTCTCTCTTCCTTGGCACTGCCTCGTTCCTCAGAGTTTTCTTCCTTCACTGCAGCAATTACAGCCTTCAGATGTCTTTCTTATTTATCCTCTTCTTCCCCTGGCTCTCATGCACTGTGAGAATACAGAGGACCAGCTGATTTTGCATCTCCCTAGATCCTACTGAGTCCACCCACTGAGTACATAGATGGCCCTGTAGGTCTGGGGGAAACAGGGACAGATTCTTGAAAGGATAGTTTTTAAGTTGAGCTTTTCCCAGGGAGGGTGTCCTGCTATGCTTTGTTCAGACCTCTCTCAGCACTTCATTAGATCAGCTTGTGCCAAGTGTCTTCTGGTCTGCCTGCTCACTGCCCTTCAGATCTCTCTAAGGATCGGGACTATCTTAATTTATTTTCACCTCTGCTTATTATCTTCATCCCAGTGAATGTTGGTGTAATTGAATTGTCTGCTTTGGGAAAGAGACTCACAAGGGCAGAGAAAGGAGAAAAGAAATAGGCTTGAACCAGCGATAGGGCCAGGGTTGGGAAGAGATGTCTTTTTGCTCCTCGGGAGGTGGTCATCTTTACAGGGTGATGGTCAGTGGACTATCCCTAACCAGCCTTTTCATGGCTAAGGGTTAGCAGGGTTGAAGGAGGTTACAAAGGCCATCATTTGGGCAACAGCTCATCTCCTGAAGCCAACCACGGATTTACCATGGTCCACTGTGTCCCCACTCTGCTGCCTGGGAAAGACTACGAACTCCCCTCTCTACACCTCTTTCAGAACACAGTGGGTTCTAGTCAGATGAACATCTTTGAGGCCTCGTGTTTCCTGAGACCACCTGCCTCCCTTCAGAACCTTGTCTACTCGCTTTCCTCATTCTTTGCAAAGGGAAACAAGAAGCTGGAATGGACTAGACATTCAGATACAAAGACGAGATCCAAGTCAAAGACGGTATTTAAATTGCATCAGTGAATAAAACTCAAGGCTTGACAGTTTAACTGCTTATAAAGCCGATTTAGAAGAAGAACAGTTACCAGAAGCTGCCAGTGCTGTGGCTAAATTGTTGCTTTTGATTGCTAAGGAGCATCTCAGAGCATTTAATCATTCCCAATGGAGTCCCCTTACTGTGACTTCTTGCGGGTAGAGAAATGATGTCTTTAGTATGTGTGTTTGCTCCTAGCTTGAAAAAGAATGCTTATACATACATATCTATATCTATATCATCTATATCTATATCTATCTATCTATACACACACACACACACACACACATACATATACACACACATACATACATACACACATACATAACCCTGGACATACCCTGGAGCAGAGTCCTTTGCTTCAGTTTTCTGGTACTTTGCTGTGTTTGGTGGTATTTTGGTTCTGTTGGAATAAGAGGGTGAAAACCATTCCAGGAACCTTCAACAGGACAAAAAGCCAGTTAGGAGCCTCCTGGGGCAGTCCTTAGCTGTAGCCACTCACTGCCATTGGCAGGGCAACCACTGCTAGATTCAGATCCAAGGCTACAGATTTTGAAGTGAAAATAGAATCAAAGCATAACTTCTGCATTTTCTAGTATCCTCTGCCACAGAAGCCATTGTGAGTTCTGAGAACCAGGCACTCACCATTTACTGTCTTCCTCTGTCCGAAGATTCTTAATGCATTTCTAGTCAGCTCCAGATATCAAGGCCCAATGCATGCACCATTGTTCCTCAAAGAGGCCCAACCATTTCGTCCAGCAGAGGGCGCAGTGGAGCTGTAAGGCCACAGGCTGGGCAATGGGGATTTTTTTTTCACACTCTGAAGCAAGCCAAAGGACAAATCGTCCTTTTCCAGGCCAGCACCAGCTGTTGCCCAGATCTTAAAGAAAGGAAGCCCTGATACTTTGAGTTTGCACATTCCAAGTCACCCTGAGTTGTCAAATAAGCCAGAGATCCACAGTTTTTGGGGGGCTACAACCAACTGATAGCCTTGGGGTTGTACGGGAGTTGGCAGTCTTGGTCTTCGTTACCTACCCTGGCCCTGGATCCTTTTTATCACCTTGAGCTTGCCCTCCTGGATTCTCCTCGGCAAAGTTCAAGAAAGATCCCTGTATCCGGATTCAGGTATGTGCAAACTGTTTCTGTTTGGGTTATCAACAAACTTATTTAAGGTGAAGGGGCAAATATAGGATAGAACAGGGGAGTCTGCTGTAAGGCTGATGGAAAGGTACCCAAGGAAGTACAGAGAGCATTTGAACAACTGGAAAAGCCCCAGAATAAACAGTTCAAGAATGGAGGCATGAAAGCAGATATTCTTTTCAAAATGACTAACTAGGCACCCCAGAGGGCTAGCTTGTGTTTCAAGCCAGTTGGCAAAAAAATAAATGTAGGCATGGAGATGCTGTTTTAGTTCAAGGATACCCTCTCTTAGGAGTCCAAGATTGATCTCGGGTCCATATGTCCAAAGTCCAAAGGCCTTTCCCCTTTGCCTGTGGCTCAGCTACGGAGGCAAACCAGTGAGGGGCAAGTTGCCCACATTTTCTGAAAGCAGGAAAGTCATTGTTCCGCCAGCTGTAACTTTAATGTCTCACTGAGGGCATTTCAAGGAAGCCTTGGGATTCTTCCGTCATTGGCTCACAGGATGTTTGTTGAATGGATGAAAGAGTGAGCGTCTCTGGAGAGGAAGCTTATTAGAGGGGTCTTTATCATAAGAACTTCTGATTTCTCTGTCAAGAGCATCTCAGATTACTTGGGAACAAACAGAAACAGAGAAGCAGGGCCAGCCAGCTTCACAGGCATGTGGCGTCATGCTTGGCGGAATTTTTTAGTAACAAGTGGCTTCAACTGGTTAGTTTGCACTGTTCCCCACAAATTGTGTGGCCACTTCTAACAGGGAGCCATGCAGGAACAAGCTTATATGAAGGGGTCCTCACGGTGACAGTGAGCAAGGTAAGAGAGGAGAGTAGACCTAAAGAACACTTGCTATTTTGCTGTATGCTAGAGTAGTCGATGAGGAAATAAATACTTTGCGTAAAAGAGCATCTAGGAGCCAGTGTTGTACAGTTACAAAGAAGTTTGAATCCCTGCTTAAACCCAAGAAAATCCTGTTTCTTCACTCATTAGCTTAAGACTTTGGGAAAGTTAATGAACCTCTTGAAGGCTTTTTAAAAGTAGGGACAATGCCACCTACTCAACAGAGTTTGGCACACAAGGTGTGTGTGACACACTCTGGGCATGGTGCCTGGGACATGGACGACTCCCAGTCATTGTTCTTGGAATTGTAATTCTGGTTACCTGCAGCCTGCTGTGCTCAGCATGGGTTCTCCATCAGCTTCCCGACTTTGCAGACTGCTTGGGAACACGTGATGTGACCCACAAGCATATTTGCTAAGTCTTTCCCATAATGCCATTGGTGATAAGATTAGAAAAGTAGCCCAGGTGTCTTTGATGGTGTGAGTGGCATGTTTGCATTTGTGGGCTGCTGGAAGATTTCCCCCTTTCTCTATGCTTTCAACTTTTCACTTGTTTTACTTACTACACATCTTATTCCAAATGCACTTATTCCAATACCAGAAGGCAATTCTATGGCTGGTTTCATCCTGACACAATATACTCAAAGTCAGTATCAGAATTAAAGGTCCACTCCTGTCTTAGATGCCATAAATCTAGGTGGATCCTAAGGCCCTGCCTTATGGTTCATAACTAGAACAGGTCAGAGGATGGACAGAATTCATAGTATTGGTTTGTGATAAAGGATACAACTCTGACCAGCCATTGAAAGATGCATAGGCCACATACAGGAGACAGATCCAGAGTGCCCCTGCCTTTCTGGGTACACCCTTCCACAACTTATTGTGTTCACCAACATAAAAGCCCCTTGCATCCTCTCTTATGGAGGTTTAGCTGTGTAGATACCATTGACTGAGTCATCGGCCCTTGGTGACTAACCTCCAGTCTCCCCCTGGTGAACTTGGGGTGGCACTGAAAGTTCCAATCCTGGATCTTTCTAATGAACAGCCCTATTTGAAGCTATCTAGGGGCCCCTCAGCCACCAGCTATCTCATTAACATGCACAGACACTTAGTGGATCCAAAATAGGAACACTTGTAGAACTCCAAAGGGATTCTAAAGATTTTAATATTGCCTGCCAGGATCCTGAGACAAAGACCAAACATTTATTTTTTTATAATATAGTCTCCATGTAATATCAGAATCTCTTTAAGCAAGGAGTTTCCAACTCAACATCCATCCATCTGTCCATCTGTCCATCCATCCATCCATTCATCATTATTAGTGTTAATATGCAGCTGACAGAATTGTCCCCTCTGAGGGGACACTATCACCTAACCATAGCCATCATGTTTTAAGACCTAGCCTTGCCCCTCCACAGACATTCTACTGTCTCCTTTGACAGCCATCCAGATTTTGTTCCAAAGTCTTCAGTAGTGATATCCACATGACAAAGTCAGGTGAAGACTTGAAAAAAAAAATCTTCAGAATGAACAGAGGAAAGAGTCCAATTTGGCTCAGTAGTCTGGGTAGGTCAAAGGCAAGGTAATTGGACTGAATAATTAAAAGCACTTCCTTTAGTTTCCCTTCTGATTTAGGAACTATTTGTAGGACGCTCGAGTCTGTTGAATGTCAACTGCTGACGTTCTTCTGGATAAAGAGAGACTAAACTGGTCAGATGGCAAGATGAGGGTAGGAGAAGGAGGAGAGGAAACATGAGGACACACTGAAGGCAAATGTGGGTGGACTTGCCCTTTCCACACTTGTCAGAACAGATTGCACACCAAACATTTTTATTTTGGAAGCAACTTCCAGGCTGATGGAAGTACACTTGACTAAATGGTGTGTCTCTGAGAGCAAGGTGGTTCAGGTACAGGCAGATGCTGCAGGGATAGGCAGGTGTCCCACCCACCCACCCACGAGGCTGCCGGTGACTCTTCCGAAGACCCTCTGCTTACACTCACCGGGCTGAGAGTTGAGTAAGTAAAGTGGCTGGTGTTGGCCTGCTGTGTGAGGGAAGACTTTGCCTTGGCCCAGCACTCCTAAGACGAGGCAGAGCTGGGGAGATGACTCAGTCAGGAAAGTGCCTGCCTTGCACAAGGATCCAGCACCCTAGTCCAAAGCCGGGAGTGGTAGTGTGAGTTTGTAATCCCAGAGTTAGAGAGGCAGAGACATTCAGATCTCTTGGGTTTGCTGGCCTACCAGCTCAGCCTAGCTGATGAGTTCCAGGACAGCGAGGGAGATCCCATCTTACTAAATAAGGTGGATAGTGCCTGAGGAGTGACATTACAGGTTGTCTTCTGGCCTTCACTGCACACGAACACACACACACACACACACACACACACACACACACACACACACACAGGAATTAGGGAATTCACATCGCCTCCTAGATACAGTCAGACAGTGGGCTGAGTCACTAATACAGTTAAACTGGAGACCCTGACCAGCGTATTGGAGCAGCTTTCAGTAAGCAGAATGAGGTGCTGCCGCTGACTTAACATAGACCTTTGGGAATGGAATGCTTGCTGTGGATGACACTTTGAGTTCAGGTTGTGTTTCCTTGGACTGGCACACCATCTCATTCCAACCTTTTCAAAACTGTGAGTGCTCAGTGCATGGGAAAGTTGGGAGCGGATACCAAATTGACTTACACATGATTGGAGATAATATGGCATTTCTAATGGTTGTCAACATGGACTCAGAAAGTTCCAGAATATTTGGCCTGCATCTTTATTATCCTGAAGCTCAGGGGAAAAGTTAGTAGAAAGGCTAGTATTTTGATCCCAGCTCTCACTGGCTGCTAGACCAGAAAGAGTTCCAGTCTATCTCACAACGTGCCTTCTGAGTTTTCAGGACTGGGGAAAAGAAGGAAATGAGGTGCCTTCATATTGTCATTTGTTTGGGCTGCTTCCACAGAGTCCCATAAACTGAGTGGCTCATAAGTAATAGAAAATTCTTTTCTGTGCTTCTGGGGGCCAGGAAGTCCAAGGCCAACATGGAGGCAGGTGTCTCGTAAGGTCTTACCTTTTCTCACAGATGGATTTTTTCCATGTCCACAGGAAGGGGAGAATGAGCTGTCTCCTTCTTTTGTTAGGGAACTAATCTTATTCATGAGGGCTTCATCCCTGTGACCTAACCACCTCTCAGTGACCTACTACCTAATGCTATCTCTTTGGCAATTAGGATTTCAACATGTAGACTTTGGAGGGCACACATACAAAGTCACAGTATTGTGCCCAAAGCTCCCAACTGTGGTTCAGATAGCCCTGAGCCTTCCTTCTTTCTGCACAGTACACAGTCCCTTATCTGACTGATCTGTGTCTTTGCTTCACCTTGGGCCACCCCTTCTCTATTCGGGTAAAGCTGGGGCCTCTCCCTAGGCTGGATGCCTGCTCCTCTAAATGTCTTAGTGACAGAGAGAGATGGAAAAGTTCAAGTTTGCTTTCCTGGCCCTTTGTTTCCCAGTCTCCATCACATAGGGATGGTGCCAAGGTACAGATCCTATTCAAGACAAATACAACAAAATAATGGTAATTATAAAAGTAGTTGTATTCAGTGTTTAAAAAAATCTTAGAAACATTTTATGGGAATCTCCTGAGAGTTAATTCAGTCGGAGTGTCTGGCTTGAGCTCTGTCCTCCTCACAGGGCACCCCTCTCTTCTGGTTTTTCTAGTAGGAGCTGCCATGACCTGCGACATGGTCCTCAGTGTCCTAACTTCTTAGGAATAGCCTATACTTATTCAGTCTGGGCTGTCCTTCAAGTTAATCACTGTGAAGGATTAAGTCAGAAGCATGGGCTGTCTCTGGTTCCTGTGGAACCATCACTTATCACATGGTGCCCAGGTTCTGAGGTCAGGCAGTGGTTCTCAGGAGCTAGGTATCCTCCAAGTTCAAAGGGGAGACACACTTCTCTCAGACAATGCAGCTTCCATCTGAGTTACCCAGACATCATAAAGAGGACCTATGCTTTTGTGCAAAGTCCTTTCTCCCTTTTACCAATGGCTTCTTGTGTAACAGAACTGAAATGCAGTACTGGACTTCTCCAGGACCTAGGGGCAATCAATGGCTTTGATCATTGCTAACAGAATGGCCCAATCACAAGCTTTCATTACTCGGGTTTCCATACGGCTCTTGGCCAGTGGGTCGGCAACCTCACAGCATCTTTGGAATTAAGGGAAGGTGAGACAACAGGATGTACTCTTCAGAGACAAGCAGGCATCTTGCCATGTGGTCCGTTATTGCTGGATCATCTAGGCATTTTTAATAGGACAAAGTTCACACTCTTTGAACTGAAGTTAGTTTTTGTTGTTGTTGTTCCCAATCAGGAGAATTCAATTAGCTATTTGAACTTTCATGTATCTGCAAGGTCCCTTTTCACTCCGACGTGTTCAAGTTCCAGCATCCCTCTCTGTATACCCACCATCTACAGGTGCAAGGTTATAGATGCTGAAAACAGGGAGCCCGTTCCTTGTGGTACCTGCACAGCAGACGGAGGCTTGGGAGACCTGAATGTCCTTGGTCCCTCTCTGCCCAGCTGACATCATCTTGGACGGGGTGTCTACCTAATGTGTGTGCTGCAATGTCCCAAGAAAGCCAGAACAACAGATCTACCTGAGCAGGGAGGAGTGGGAGGTCTGCCTTTTGGAGGATCTTGGAATGGAAATGAGACTTGTTCAATAGGGGAAGAAGAGGTACCGGAAAGAGTCAGGACAGTGCCAGGGAGGGAGCACTCAGTCCAACATGACAGGCTCCCATTCAAGCGAATGGGAGGGTGCTCGGCCTGTTTTAGGTAAACAGACAGCCCCTGACTTTAGGATGACTTGACAGGTGATTTTTGACCTCATGGTGGTGAGAGCACACTTGTACATGGATTCTGCTATTCAGTACACAGTAAACTGTGTAAAATGTTCAACACTATTTTAGAATAGACCTTGTTTGGGGTGCGTTTGTCCAACTGCCGGCCAATGTAAAATTCCCAGCACATTTACAATAGGTTTATCTAAGCTGTGGTGTGCAGATGTCAGGTATATTAGGTGAATGCTCAAATGACAGTTTTTAACTTACTGAGGGTAAATTGGGCAATAAATCCACTGCAAGTCACACAGCACCTGTATGATCCTTTTTATTTTATTCATAAATTTCATTTGGCTATGTTTCTGGGGGAGACACAGAATCAGAAGGGAGTGTTCTGACTGGGAGGGAAAGCTGGTGGGTGGCTCTTCCCTTGTGTTTCTAAATTGTCCTTTCACGTGTTGTCTGAATGCCCCCTGCTCATTGCCAAATCCCAGTTTAATTCAAGACTTCGTAGTGAACTCAAGTTTTGGAGTTGATTTACCATCCCCACCTGGAACAAGGAAGGAGACAGCAGAAAGTACTGAAAGCGTTGGACTGTCTGAGCCCTCGAGATGGGCTGTGCATCTGGGTACCACTTCCAGCCATCTGTCTTTGAAGTGATCAGGGAAGGAGGAACCCCACTATTAGCACTGGAGGATGATCAGGAGCTACCCATGCCTCAAATACGGGGGCCGTAAACACTGAGAGCCCTCCTGGGTTGTAACGTAGATCATTCAAGTGGTGATAAAATGTGGCACCAGTCAGTTGTTTAACAGATGCTTGGATATTGGCTGGCCCTCTGGTAGGCGCTAGGAAGGCCTTCTGGACTACAGTCAACTACTCACTGTCTGGCAGCCACACAGATCATTGCAGCTTCTATGTTCAGAAAGTGAATCCTGGGTTTTCTGCTACGTGACATGACACTCTGGCCTAAATCTTAGTGTAGGATACCTGACACCAATGAGGAACCTCAAGATGTTTGAATCCCATGAAGGCTATTTCCTAGACATGTGACTCGGCCTTTTGGAAATTCAGGCCCCTCATCCAATGTTACTATAGACTAGGTTTAACCACAGCTGCTTGGGGGATGAAATACCAGTCTCCTGTCATTTTGACTTGTGCCAGAACATGTAAGTGCTTGGAAAAGGTGGCTGATATAATATCACCTATTACCACTTCAGCCCAATGATGCTTATATTTTCCCCAAACACACAAAATTGGGCCCTCGAAAGTAAACATCCTTCAATGTAAACGTGTTAATGATACATTGGTTACCCTCCCCTCCAAGCAAACGTGTGACCTCACTGATCCTGAATCCTCCAGAAAAGGAGGTTTGAGGATGCCAAGGCTGGCCAGACCCTGAAGGAACCAAGACAGCCCCTCAGTAGGCTTTCCTAAGATCCTCTGATTCCCTTGGGAACAAATAAGTGTGGGAACACTGGGCCCATCTCTGAGAAGCCAAAGGATGGGCCTTGGGCCTTTCATATGTCTGATCTAGCAAGAATAAATATGAACAAAAAACTCGAGAAGGCATTAACTGCTTCTTGGCGCTGGAAATCTCAGTCTGTACAGGATTGTCCCACAGGGACTGCTCTCTGGAGAGACCAAGAAGCAGTCCTCTTCTCTTTATTCCTGGGACTTCCAGTGCCCTGACACAGGGGGGCGCTGCAGCCTCTTTTACTCAAAGCTGGCCAGCTATCCTCTCCATCTGACCCCTAAACCATCTCCGGTTTTCCTCTGTCCTAGCCTGAGGCTATGTTGTGTGTCTTCCTATAGAAGTCAGTGGGAGACTGGCAGTGTGCTCAAAATCCCACACAGACAAATGTGTTCTTTTCAACCAGGAACAGAAAAGTACACAAACAATTGACTTCTCGCAATAGGAAAAAATTAAAGCCAATATTAGCAAAAAGAATCCTATTTACCTTTTGAGAATAGTGTTCAATACATACATGTGCAGGCACACACACACACACACACACACACACACACACACACACACACACACACGGTTATGAGTGATCGTTATTTGCTTGCTGAGATAAGGTATCACTCTGCAAACAGTTTCATTATTTGTATTTTCCCTCAAAAACAGCCCAGGAAACCTTTCCCATCCATTGATTTCAAAGTGGCTTTGGATAACTGAGATATCTGAGACTGAAGCCCTAGGATCTGAGAGTTAAAAAGGAAAACCGACTCTCTCAACGAAAATCCTTGATGTGGGTGTGGACAGGTGGAGACAGCTTCCACTTGGACCATCGTAAGTGAGGCCAGGAGGGCAGCGTTTACTGGCATGCTGTCGAGAAGGCAAGAACTGTCATCTGAAATGGAAGTGCAATTTTAACCCTTCAGTTCCCTGGAAGACGCCTGAGGCCACCCAACCCTGTCCTATCTCCCTTTTCTTCTGGGGTGTTTGGTGATTAGGTAGGTGGTAGGTTACAAAAGTGGGATTTGCATCAAGATCGAGACAGGGTGAGTGTCTGGACGTCTGGGAAAGTGAGCATGAGGTAGAAATGGTGGCTCAGGCCTCGCTGTAAGATCAACTGAGGTTCAGATTCTGATTCTGTTTACCTGGGACCCAGCTGGGTGACCTTGGATAAGTTGAGAGCATGCATCATTTGTTATGTGTGCTGGTAAAACTCCTTTTACAGGATGGTGATCAGCATTGCGCCAGTGACACCATCAACCCTCAGAGTCTGTGGGTTTTACATGAATGGGTTCCACCAAACACATCTGTTAATAGATGAAAGAACACTCAATCGCGTCTGCCCTGAACTTGTACACATGTTTTCCTGTCATTATCTTCTAAGCAATACAATGTAATAACTACCATAAATAAATGGCAAACTAGCACAGCATTTACACTATAGTGGGTGTTCTAAGCATGTGGTTTGAATCGCACAGGAAGATGTATATAGGTTATCAGAAAATACTGTGTTCACCATTGTATATGAGGGATTTTATCATCTGCAGACTGTGGCATCCACAGGAGCCAGTGCCCTGCAGAGCCAGTGTTCTGTTCAGGGCCTGACTTTTTCCCTCAAAGAGCTAGTGAATATTTTAGGGTTTGTGAATGCCATTTCACTTCATGCTGTTGCTATTCAGTTCTGCCATTGCAGCATGGATGACAGCTATGGACAATATGCTGATGAATGAGTGTGTGTGTGTTTCAATAAAACTTTATTTACATAAACAGTTGACAGGCTTTACTGGACCAGCAGGCCATGATAGGCTGATACTGTGGATGCGACTGGAGATTATCATGCTAAGCAAATTAAATCAGTCTCAGAAAGACAGATTTAGTGTTTTCTCTCAAGTGTGGTTAGTGTCTAGATTTTATATAGATACATAAAACCATGTCTGTCTGTATGACACAAAAGTAGAAATAAAACTACCTAGGGGAACTGAGAGAACCATCAGGAGGGGCGGGGTGAGAAAAGGCACAGAAGGGCCTATGGAGGGAATATACTCAACATAAAGTATATACGTGCATGAAAATGTCATTATGTAACCCAGGACTATGTGCATAAAATATACAAAAAATTTAAAACATTTTTTCTGTCCAGCAGAAATATAACTGAATCACATACATAATATTGATTTTTCTCATAACCACAGTAATAAAGATGAGAGAGAGAGATGAACTTAGTTCTGAAAGTGTATTTTATTTGCCTCGGGGCACAGAAACATCTGTTGTTTCAACAGGCAGCAAATACGGAAAAATCATTGATGAGTCTTTATAATTTTCATTTTTATTTGCTTTACTTTTTGAGGGTATATATATGTATGTGTTTGTGCATGTATATGTATGTGTGTGTGTATGTGCATGTATATGTATGTATATGTGTATGTGTGTATATGTATATGTATGTGTATGAGTGTTTGCTTGTGCTTTGGCACACCTGTGTGCAGGTGTGCATGTCATTATTGGGAGGCTTGAGTGTCTTCCTCTCGCTGAACATGGAGCTTACTGTTTTGGAAAGTCTGGCCAGCTAGACTGCTTCTGCTCCAGGGGTTTCACATCTCTGCCTCTGGAGCTAGGGTGACAGGATGGCTGCCACACCTACCTGGCTTTTATGCAGATTCTGGGGCTCCAAAGTCTGGTCCTCATGCTTGCACAGCAAATGCCATCTCCCCAGCCCCTTACATATTTGGGGGATTATTTCCCAAATCTGCTGTGTGCTGTCAACCTCTAGCACATTGTATTTCATTACATGGGTGTGGTGGGGGGTGGGGGGAGCATGGCTCCATCTAGTGCTTCTCTCAAAGGGCAGGTTCCAAAACTGTGCAGTGAAGTCATATGGTGATTTACTTGAAAAAACGGAAACCCCAGAAACAAACCCGAAAAACAAAATGGCAGGAATAGAAATGACCAGAGTCCAGTTGTTCCCAGATTTGGGGGGCGGGGGGCGGGCTGACGACCATTTTATTATAGTATGTTGTTTTGTTTGTTCTATTTTATTGTCAGTTATTTTGTGGGCCTTGTAGTGTGCTTACCTGAGAAATTAAATTTTATTCAGTGGTATGCTTGTACAGGAAGAACACAGTATGTCTGAACTGGCAGCATATGCCTCTGGATGAGTGATAAGAAGGCACCAGTGTGCATCGTGTGTGGAAAGGTGAGGGTTGCTTTCTGCAGGCTGATGAGTACGTGTTCAAGTGTGCATTCTTGTGCATGCATGTGCATGTCTGGATCACAGGGAAAAAGTGAACACACATATTCCTCCTGTGGGCTATGGCCAAACATGTGAAATTCAATGTTAAGTATGTCTCTGTTTTGTTTTCTGAGTTTTAAGTCTGGTTGAATTGCTTCTCATCTTTCTGCCTTGGCCTCTGCTGGGGCAGGGCCAAAGTCATCCACTGACCAAATGAATGTGTACAACTAGCCAAACCAGTTTCTGGATGTCACAGTGGCCATTTAAAATTAGAAGTCAATATTGCAAGCTGTGAATGTCACTGGCTGAAGAAAATCCTCATTTGGCAGAGCATAAACTGAAGCCTGGGCAGCTGACAACCTAAGAGAGACCCAGACCCCTGGGAGAAACTTGAAGAGGACGAGGAAACCTATGTGCCGAGCCAGGAGAATAGACCTTTCGTGTACATCTCACTCTCCTCTCGGAAGCCCAGTGGGGAACTGAGACAACCGTGACTTAGGTTCCTGAGCTACTGTGGCTTGAAGTGTTTGAACCGAGGGAACCAAGACCAGAGAGATACTGCGTTGTCCAGATTCTCTCCCTGACTCTGCCGCAGACATTCCTGAGTGTCTTTGGGGAGTCATGTGCTGGGAACCATGTGCTGAGTGCCACGCATGGGCCTGCTGGGAAACACAGATGGGGTGGCGGGTGAGGGAGGTGCACAGGCTCGTGTGCTATCAGCTGGCCTTGAAGAAAGCATCCACCTGTGTTTCTATAGAGCGAGGCCAGAGGGACCCAGAGTGATGCAAGCTTTTAATGTCATCTTGTTGATCCATGAAAGATAAAGTCAGAAATGGCTAGAACATGCTCAGTTCGATTCCTAGCACCCTTCTCAGGGGGTGCCTGTAACTCCAGGTCCGGGGCATCTGACGCCTCTGGCTTCCATGTTCATTGGAACTTATAGACACATACCCACACACAGACACACATGCATTTATATAATTGAAAATAAATGTTAAGTAATTAGAGAAAAAGATTAAGCATACTTTACATAGAATTTCTGATATGGTTAAAGTTTCATAGTTAATTGCATCCAGTAATAGGATGCATTTCTGTTATTTCCCTTTCCTTCCAGAAGGGTGCAGTATGAAGCTGAGAAAGACGTTTTGCCTCCCCTGTTGTAATGTTCTGCCATTTAGTAGCTCATAAACTGCATTTTAGAGGCATCTCTTCTGTACCTACCACATTCACTCATACACATAAAATGTCTCCAGAAATTCAACATTCATGAAAAAACATCCCAGATACACCACACAGTTGTTATAAGGCAAGCAAACAAACTGGCCTTGCCGTTGTTACCATGGCAACCAAGCACTCTCCTGTCAACCATCCTAAAGTGAATTATTAATGAGCGGTGTCCAGCATACAATTAATAAGCACACCCAGTGTTTTCAGGAGAAGGTAAAATGTGGCCACTGTTCCGGAAAGTGAGCATTGTGCCTTGCTGTTCCATCTAATGGGGAAAGACCTACAGGGGCTGCCATCCTCCTGGGGTCCTTTTCACTGGTTAAGGACTCTGTTCCCCTGGTATTTGGGAGCTGCATAAAAGGTTGGTCCCCTGAATCATGTTTCCAGAAGTACGATGTTAAACTAATCCTCTCCCTTCCTCCCTGCTTTCTTCTGTTCTTGGGAAAGGCTTGACTCACCCCTGCTTAGATAACCCCCTCCCACAAACAAGGCTTGACTCACTCTTGCTTAGATAGCACTTTCCCACAGATTAAGGCCATCATCTCCAGTAATTGGCTGACCAGAAACAAGTTCAAATTCGAATTCTGAAAGACAATGGAAGAACAAAGCAGCTGTATTTTTGCAATGTATCGAGTTATAAATTCCTGTCCCTCATTGTATTTAACAATAAAAAGCATTGGAGTTTAGTGAAGGGTGAGTTTCCCAGACAAGAGAATTTTAAGACAATTTACTTAAGCTTTCCAAGCCTCAGTTTTCACATGTGTAAGATGAGTTTAAGCTAAAAGCATTTATTTCAGTTGTGAGGAAATTTACGGATCAATGCCCATTAGCTCCTCCATGTGCTAGACATTGCTGTGAAGATGATTTATCCCTGGACAGTTCTTCAACATTTCTTTAGTGTTGAGCTCCTGAATTTTTTTATGATACATCTATCTTTTGAGACAGAAGTTTGAGACAGGGTCTCACTGTATCCCTGTTACAGGCTGGCCTGTAACTCTCTCTATGTAGAGCTGAATGTGCAAGAGCTGAGCCCTGGGAAAGTTGCTCAACCTTTCAACATTTTGAGCCTCCATTTGCCCATCTGAAAGAAGTAAAAGTAAACGATACAATTTTCCTTGCAGAGTTGTCTGGAGGATGAAATGGGAACTCATTTAAAATGAATTTGTCATGTTATGGAATCTGAGGTTGGTAACACCTGTTACCTCCCTACCATGTTCTGTAATAGCATTTTCCCAATTTGACTGGGAGATTCATTGATCTAATTTTCAACTTAGAAAGGACCAAGGAGATTTCTATCTCACTTTCTCACCACCATCACCACCACCACTTCACCACCATCATTATCACTACCATCACCACCACCACCACCACCACCACCACCACCCCATCACCACCACCCACCATCATCACCACCACCACCACCACCATCACCACCACCACCACCACCACCACCCACCACCATCATCATCACTACCACCATCATCATCACTACCATCATCACCACCACCACCACCACCATCACCACCACCACCACCACCCACCACCATCATCATCACTACCACCATCATCATCACTACCACCACCACCACCCACCACCATCATCACCACCACCACCACCACCATCACCACCACCACCACCACCCACCACCATCATCATCACTACCACCATCATCATCACTACCACCACCACCACCCACCACCATCATCACCACCACCACCACCACCATCACCACCACCACCACCACCTACCACCATCATCATCACTACCACCATCATCATCACTACCACCACCACCACCACCACCACCACCACCACCACCACCCACCACCATCATCACCACCACCACCACCATCATCACCACCACCACCACCACCACCACCACCACCACCACCACCACCACCTACCTCCCCCTCTCCTCTAGGCTTTGGAGCAGGAGGGTAAGACTCAGATTCTAAAATCCTCTAAAGTTCTCCAATCCTACGGCTGAAAGTCTCTGTGTAGCTGTCCAGTGGAACAAATATACAAGGGCCAAACTTCTATGATGGTATTTCTTCCCTTTCTGGAGACTTGGAAATGAGAATGGCAATGAAGTTCCCATGCTGGCAAGAGGCTGGGCCTCTCTAGTCAGCTGACAAGTGTCTTCCATGGCTTATGATCTGATATCCTTAACCCACAGGCCAGAAAGCTGAAGCTCTGAGACTCCTTTAGGACTCTTGGGTCCAATATACGATTGCTGTTTTGATTTATGGCCGTGTGCAGTACAGATGTCCTCTGAGTGGGTCTGTCTTATTCAGGAGGGTGGAGACACATGTCTATTATCTATACATTCCTTCTTAGAGCCTCTAGGGGCTCAAAGCTGAGATCAGAATTCAGATCAGCCAAGAGGATGGTTATTTTCTGTGTCCCCTGTGACATCTAAGCTCATCCACAGTTTGGAACATGAGTGTTGTTTTTTTTTTTTTACTTTGCAGTTCAAATATCTATATAATTATGGTATCATTAAAAAAATCATTCTCAGCTCTAACTGGCTTTATTGATTATAACCCAACCACAGATGCAAATCACATTTGACAAGAGAGCTTCTGTTACCGTTTTGTCTCATGTCCTTGCATTCCACGAGACAGCTATGCTCAGCAACACCACACCCTTCTTTACACTGGTGTATGTTTCTTCTTCAGACAACCGCCCAGAGTATTGACTAGAACAGAGGAGGAAAGGACAGGCCTTTGCTGAACTCTGGTGTGTTGTGACAATGGAGTTTGTCAGTGGCCCCTTCCATTTGCTCAACTGTCAAGGCTCCACACATGTCAGCAGGGCACTGTTGTTTCCTGGGCACTTAGAGAGCCTACAGACAGGCTCTGGCAAGAGATGGTGTATAGTGTGCATGCTGAGGAGATGGTATCATGGTGGCTGTTCTTTAGAACATCAGCATTACCAGGTACAATCCCCTGGGCACCACACCACAGGCATTGAGTGGACCCCTAAGAATAGGCAAATCTGTTGGTAGGCAGTGGGAATTCAGAGACAAGTAAGTGATTGTGCTCATAATGAGTAGTTTGCAGCAGGGTGGTAGCTGTGGCAGAGCTTATTCTGTGCCAGGGATTGTTTAAAATGTATCACATATGTTGGTTCCTGTGATCTCCAGAACACCCGGTGATCAGTGCTATTCCATCCCTCACCCCGCCCTGTCTGTGAGGGACTGTGTTGCAAGACATGCTCCCGCCCCCGCAGTGGATACCCAAAATAGTGGACAGTACCAAACCTTAGATAAACTGTTTTCTCCTACACATGCCTACCTGTGAAAATACTTTATCAACTAGGCTTGTGAGAAACTGACAGTATCTAATGATATCTAATAACAGACCATAATAATACATTATCCAGCGTCACTCCTCTTCCCTCGGGGCCATTATTAAGTAGAATAAGGATTATTTAAGCAAAGGCTGTAGGATTTCATGATCATAATCTGCTGCTGTCTGAGTTGCTACTGAGTGTCACAGAGCGGGTAGCATCCACAGTATGCAACAATGAGATGAAGGATGATTCCTGTCCTGGTGGGCTGGGGCTGGCTGTCCCAAGATGTGGCCATGCTACTCAGAATGGCAACTTAAAATTGACGAGTTGCTTATATCTGGAGTGAACATCTCGCTGTTTTCACACCTTGATGAACTATGGGCAACAAACTGAAAAGCCCAGCCATGGTAAGCAGACACCACAGTGGCATCCTTGTTTTGTGGACAGGGAAGGGAAGACCCAGAGAGGCCGAGCAGCTCAAGCCCCATAGCTACTGAGCTGAGATCCTGGCCCCACCCCAGCATCTGCCTCCACCATCTGCACCTGCCCCGGTACCTTCAGCTTGGCCATTGCTTTGCTTTGAAGTCCTAGTAACATTTTCATCTCCTTGAGCCTTACAAAACGTTTAGGCTTATTTCTTTTACAATGCCATTGTGGAAATAATCTTTTAAAAGTAAAGCAAAAAATACATTTCAGCCAAAAAAAAACCCAAACCCAAACAAAAGCAACTATAATCCTTCTGCTGTCAGTTTTATGGCCTTTAAGTCTGTGTGGCTGTCATTTGAAGTAGCTGTGTGAGACGGCATGGGGACCCATCCCTGTAACCTCAGTACTGGGGGTGGGTGGCGGGGAGATGGGAGGTGGGTGATTGAGAGTTGGAGGCTGGCCTGGGTGTTCTCCTAATTTGCTTTTCTGTTGCTATGATAATAAAACACTGGCAAGGAGCAACTTCAGGAGGACAGGGCTTATTTCACTTACGCGTCCAGGTCACAGTCCATCAACGGAGCGAAGTCAAGACAGGATCTCAAAGCAGGAACCTGGGGGTAGGAACTGAAGCAGAACCATGGAGGAGTGCTGTGTACTGGTTTGCTTACCCTGGCTTGCTCAGCCTGCTTTCTTATACCACTCAGAACCAGCTGCCCAGGGGTGCATTACCTACACTGGGCTGGGCCCTCCCGCATCAACCATCAATTAAGAAAATGCGCCATAGACTTGCCCCTAGGCCAGTCTGAAGGGAACGTTTTCTCAATTGCACTTCCCCTTTTTCAGACGACTCTAGCTCGTGTTATGTTGACAAAAAACTAACCACCACAGCTACTACAATAGTGAGTAGAGGCTAGTCTGAACCTCACAGTGAGACCCCGTGTCAAAACCCACCCCACCCCAGACCAAATTAAACCAAACCAAAACAACAAAAGCTTACATATACGGTTTGAAGTGTGCTGTTTTTACTTAGGAACACACCAGGTATCTTTCCTACTCTGTTGTTCCTTGATGTAACTGTTAATTACTCAGTCAGTTTATGTATTTTCAAGCCATAGCTACACCACGCAACTGGCTAAATAAGTCTCCTTTATCGCTGAACATTTATATTATTTCTAAGATGTCATCATAATGTGGAACACTGTGATACATCTCTTAATACACACCTTCTCTTCTACGTGTTTGATGATTTCCTTAGCTGTAGATTTTTAGCTTTTATGGTGTCCTGGTGGGAAAAGCTGAATCAGACTGAAGACTGATTGAGAGGGAACGTTGAAGACCTGGGGATATAGCTGAGTGGAAGAGCGAGTGCTTGCCCTAGCGTGTGCTGAATCCAGCCCCCTGGACCAGACCTTTCAAGTTTCTTTCACTACTGCATCCCTGGAAATAAGTATCTCAAGTGTTTGAGACAGAGTCTTAGTCACTCATCTATGTTTTAGGGTAAGTGTTAAGATGTATGATTTGTATTTTCATAGATAATAAGGACTTTTTTTTTCATGAGAAGTCACTTCTCTGTTGTGATGAGGATGTTCAATGTCGCCCAGGGAAGGTGAGCATTGTGAAGTAATAGCAACAAAGGTCCACAATCAGCAGATGACTCGGTAGAAAGATCAATGCAGGGGCTGAGCACGGGCTTTGTGCTACACATGGCTGAATTCGAGGCCTGATTCACATCTTAGCTGCTGTGTGATCTTGCACAGGTTGATTAGTCCTGAGTTCCAGTGTCTCTATCTGTCAAATGGGCCCATTGAGACACATGCCTCATAAGGTGGCGGTGAGCATTTAACCTTAAGAGAATGTGAGTTTGTAGGCTGATGTGTACAGGCCATTGACATATTGTTATGCTCATCATCATAACCATTTCCCCTCCATGAAGGGACTGTGTGCTCAGAGACCCATGTTCACTCAGGCCATCAGGGACGTTTAGTTTTTCTTGGAAAGACAGCCAATGAACTGGTGCTATGGGGGCCTGTTATTTTCTGGAAGTGCAAAGTAGGACTGGGTTAGTGTCTCCCACTTCTTGTGAGAGATAAAACAATTTAGAGGTCTCTGAGCAAGCACAGTGGGTATCAGTGGACAGGCTTGTGGGTTACTTAGTTTTCTCTGGTCTAAAGTTTTGAAAAATTGACATTTAATGACAGCTCTGTATCCAGATTCCTTCAAATATTCAAAGGGAGAGAGCTGACGTAACTGAGGTGTCCAGGGATTCTGCAGGATCAGATACGGCAGGACCGAGCAGTAACACTGACATGCATTACTGTGTCTCTTGCCTGGGCTTGCTTCTGAGTTATCTTTGTTTCAGGCAATGATGGGTCCTGACAGCTCAAGGCATATGATGCCTTCACAGCAATGAAAACTTCCTCCCTCTTTCCTGATGCTTCCAGGAAGGGCCTTAGGGAAGAATCTCCTTGGTGAACTCCAGTTCCATTCATTCCCGATGTGACCAGTAAGGAAAAGTGCACTCTGGTTGGCTAGCTATGGATCATTGTGTGTACTTCTGTGGCACACATAGAGCTGGGTGGTTCTCCAAAGAGGGGCTGAGAAGACAAAAGGGAAGGGAAGGAATGGAAAGAAAGAAAGAAAACAAAAGAGAGGAAGAAGAGAAATATGTGTGCCTGCTACAATCTTGAAAATTCTCATAGTTAGGTAACGCACACCAGAGCTCATTCCAGCTTAATTCATCAACTCCTCTTCCCTCCCCAACCTCCGCGTGGGTGTGACTTTTCAGTGAAGTGTTGTTTTCTCACACTTGAAGCTTCAGCACTTGCAGTGACTGCTGCTTCTTGGAGCTCAGGGTGTCATTAGTAGCATAACAGCCACCCTGTGTGGCTGAGCTTTTCCCTACAGATGCTAAAAATACCCAGAGCACCGAAAACAAGCAGGGCGTGCCGGCATGCGGCGAACACTCAGCCACTAAGCCGCCTTAGCCCTGGCTCTGCAGGGACAGCCACTGGCCCATCCACCCACTTCCTAGGTTGGTGTTTGGGTTCTGATAGGACTCTGTGGATGCAGGAGACAAGGAGGCTGCTGGTGGAAGAGAACTGTGTGCATGGGAGAACAGAAGGGAAACTGATAGCTCTGTTCGTTTGCCCTGACTTTGCTGCTCTCCGTAGACTTAAACTAAGATGTGTCAAGAGATCAGAGCAGTCCCCATAGCCGCTCAGATTAGCTGGGATTTAAACTAAAACTCCTTACCAAGAAATCACCTAGACTAACCCTCCTGCATGTGTCCATGAAGAGGCCCACGGACCGAAGCATTCAGAGAAGGTTAGTGTGCATGCCGACCAGGGCCACAACCCAAGGTTATTCCTCAAAAATGAAGACAAATTCCAGAGTCTTTCTGTAGAACCCAGTGGAGATCTACAGGGAGCCGGGGGTCTTCTTAATTCAAACATGCACCTCTCTTCTGTGTCTGAAGAGGTCCAAGTATTGGCGTCCCATGCTGAACAGCTACAGTTAGAGAGCCTGCTTGCTGTGGGTTGTCTTATCAAGCCAGTGAGCTCTTGGGGTTTTCAAAAGTTAGCCAAGGGATTACATGATATGATCAGACAGGTTATGGAAATATGTGACTCATAACAGATCTGACCTTCCATAGACTATCTGGAATCATCTTGTGTCTATTTAACAATATAATGAGCCCTACTTGGTGAAAGCATGCAGGTCACGGGCTTTGGCTGACTGAATGGAACTGACTTGTCACTAGAGAGATGATCCTAGAAGGGAGAAACAGAAGCAATGCTTCTTTCCAATTCTGTGGATGCCTGGACTTCACCAGACTTCAGTGTTTTCCGTTGGTAATTGCCACTCCATTACCAGATTGTCCAAAAATTGTTCTCAGAATAATCTTTGTATTTGCCTGTTCATGGCAGGATCCTGGGGTTTAAATGAAAAAAGTTAAACCTCAAAGGAGAAGCATGAGTCAGTCCTTGGGACACAATGTACTTTGAATTGTTTCCTTCCATACGTGAGGGGAAGAAGTATGTGTGTACCCTGGACATATGCTTCTCATTGAAAAACTCCATTGAATGTCTGTCTCTCTAGGCTGGTTCTCAGGGAGAGTCTTTGGCATTTTCTCAAGCCTAAAATGAAGTCATCTGAGCTTCCAAATTGCTAGGTGGTCCCTCCCAAGCAGTATGACAGAGGCAGGAATGTGTGTCTCTTCAAGGGTGGGAGTTTGCTTTCTCAAGAGTTTATGACTGCTGAGAGAGAGAGAGAGAGACAGAGAGAGAGAGAGAGAGAGAGAGAGAGAGAGAGAGAGAGAGAACAAAAGAAAGAAAGAGAAAAAGAAGCCGTAAATTGTCTATTTAATCTGCATTGCCTAAATGTGGCAAAGTATTCAGAAGTTTTGTGAGTTAGGGCAACCTCATCCTAACAGTGGCAGCACCAGCAACAGAGGGGTCTAGCCTTTCCAGAGCCCTTCCTGTGTGCCACGTTACTCTTCTGTGTGGCATACATTTTAGTGCATTTAGTCCCCAGACAGTGGGTTTCAGATCCCCTCTCAGGTTTCCCTTCTCCTCTGAGTTAAAATCACATAGGTTGGCTGAGTACCCTTTCCAACTTTAACTGCATTCTCCCACACTTGACTTTTAATAGAGGTTATTTGGAGACAGCCATGGGTTATATGCTTGGAGACGTCCTCTTCTTTTGCTTCCACTGTGTTGAGGAGCCTTTACTCTGAGGCCTGAGAGTTAATCCATCTGAGAGAATCTGTTATATGTTAAAGAACCATTCTATCCCTCTCACCCTTGCACCCATGCATTAGATAGAAATGCTTTAATTTTGTGTTGATTGCTCTCAGTTTTCAAGAAAAGGAGGAGCACTAGATGTAGCAGGAATCTTAACGGGTCTTTTTAATAAGAACAAACCTGAGGCCAATATTGGGGTGAATGCTGGAAGATCAGAGAGACAGAACAAGCCACAGCTACCTTACCTTGCCAGTTCCTCAGCTGGTCTTATTTCCTCAGATTGGAAGCTTTAGAGTCCTCATCCGAATGGGTCTCAGCTGAACTGTGCTGCTAGAAGCCTAAAAGCTTAACCAGCCAAATGCTTCTAGTTTCTGGTCTTCATGCCTTTTATATATCTTTCTCTTTCTGCCATCACTCTCTGGGATTAAAGGCATGTGTCTCTATGCGGGCTGTATCCTTGAACACACACAGATCCATCCGCCTAGCTCTGCCTCCCAAGTGCTGGGATTAAAGGCGTGCACCACCACCGCCCAGCTTCTGCTATGGCTTGCTCTGACCCATTTTCTAGGCACCATTTTTGGCTCTGTATCTAGTGGCTGTTCTGTTCTCTGACCCCAGATAAATTTATTAGGGTGCACAATATTTTGGGGAACGCAATACCACCACAACTAGGTGTTCAGAGTTTCTCATAAACTCAGACTTCTGATGTGAATGCCAAGGGTGAGCTCTCTGGTAGGTGTAGGTTTTAGTGAATCAAGCCCAGTTGCTGCTGGTTGGAATGGCCTGCAGCCACATTCTCTTGGCCTTTCCTCTGTGTCTGGTGGAGCAGCAGTGGGCTGTTCTAGAGTGAATGGCTTCCCAGGAGTCAAGGTCGCCTGTTGTTCTGGGAACCATTGCCCAAACAACGTTCCAGAGTAATGGGTCCCTAAGGGGAGCCTTGTGGAGGCATCCAGCCCCAGGCATGAGCCCTCTGCACGGGTTGTGGGAGGTTCTGCCTTTCCTTAAATTTTTTTTAACGCAATATGTTACGTTTTTGGAATTTAGAGTTCTGAGCTGAGAATGGGCTCCTAGAATGGGAGACTGTGGTGTTAGCATATCTTCAAATATAAAATCAGTTTAAAGTGTAGATTTGAATTGATGGGCACTTGCCTGGTTCAGTATGGCTTTATTCTGTCTAAAACTTACAAAGGAGCTTCCCACATTCTGCACGATATTCATTTTATTTGCCCATCACGTGCACATGCGTATGTTCTCACATTTAGCAAAGGCCACTTATAGAAATGGATTAGAAATCTTATTTCTTAAAGAAAACTCACACACTAGGATGAGAGAAATGGGTGTTCCCAGTTTTTTTTTTTTTTTTTCAGGGAAGTTAGAACATGTAGGTGTCTCAAATGGGTGACTCAGGGCCTGAACAGAACCAAATAAAAAAAGGTCTTCTGCCTGTTTACAGTCTGAACTGATTGGATTTGACAAACTGGGCGGGCAACATGACCTGAGTGATGGCCAAATCCGCACATCTGTGTGCCCACAGGCCTGTCTGGGAGGGTGTTGGAGGCTCAGGTCCTGGCCCCTGTGTGATGATCCTTTCAGCTTGTGACTCTGCACTTGGTGGGGGAGGAACACAGATGGTCGTCATCAGCAGAGTGACGGTGTTGAGTTCTGGCCGATTAGCAGTGAGTGTGGTACTGGAGAAACAACTGGTCTTCCTGAGCCTCAGGTACTTCCTGCTCACCTCCTCACTCCTTTGTCATGATCCAGTGCATGCTGAGCTTCTGACACCCACTGTGCACTGTCTGACGCCTCCTGGGTGCTGTTGCATCAATCTGTTTCACTCCCAACCAACTCTCAGCCTTAAAGACATCTCAGAGGATGAGTAATAGAGATATTGAGCCTAATATTGATTGGAAAAAAAAAAACAACAAAAAAGAATGTTAAAGAAGAAAGACACAATTTCTGTGCTGTATCTAGGCTCTGTTGCTGACTTGTTGGGTGGCCTGATGTATGACGTAAGAATGATGAAGATGGCCCCTTTCTCCCAGGGCTGTGGTGAGTGAGCTAATGAACTAACTAACTCCGAGGACATGTCTCATGTCACAGTAGTGTGGACACTGATGCCTCCTCTATTCCCTTAGCCTCTGCCTCTCAGCTTTCCTGGTCCCCAGGAGGATACTGGCATCTCCATTCGCCCATTCCAGTATTCTTACTACTGTTGTATGTCTTGAAGGCTCTTTCTGCTTACAAGTGTCCTTTCCCCTGCCTTTCCTAACGGCTCCATCGACCTGTAGTAGTTACATAGATTTGCTGAAAATGTGAGCCAAAGAAAGGGACAGACATAGAACCACACCATGGAGCATGTGAGAGGAATCTGTCTTACCGAGGCCGATCCAGGTGGCTGGCTCAGTGTTAAGTGTTGCCAGCTTCCAAAAACTATTATTCACAAATTAAAACAGACTTGAAGTTAAATCAAGATGAGCACTTGTGTAAGTACACGCAGTATAATTTGATTATAATTTCCAGGATAAGCCTGTTAGTTCATAAACTGACAACGGCAGCAGTTTGGTTCTTGCTGTCATTTGGCATCTCTGTTTTTAAACATTTCGTTATTTTTATTCTGACGTCATTTTAGACATATCAAAAGATTTCCATTTTCCCCTAATCTGGCTGTTCGTGCGTGTGTCCAGAGGTCAAGGTTGGATGTCTCCCTTTGTGGTGCTCCACCTGTGTTGTGTGTGTGTGTGTGTGTGTGTGTGTGTGTGTGTGTGTGTGTGTGTGTGAGAGAGAGAGAGAGAGAGAGAGAGAGAGGGAGAGAGAGAGAGGGAGAGAGAGAGAGGAGAGAGAGAAGGTCTTTCACAGAACCTGAAACTCACTTAGGTTATGTCAGATTGCTTGTAGGGTTCGCCTATTTCTGCTCTCTGACTGCCGGTGCTGAAGTTACAGACTTCACTCACTGCCATTCCCAGCTTTTACATGTGTCCCGTGGTTCTGATCTCATGCCCTTACACTGTGTAACAAGTCCTTTTCCCACATTGAGCCATCTCCCCAGCCCCTGACCCGGCTTTTCTCCAATAGCATCTTCTATAGACATAGAAAGGTCTGGGGCTAATCCTGTGGTTGCCCAGTGAGCAAAACTACAAAGTAAACCCTCACTGACACTTCTGGTCAAGAACTTCCAGCACAGAGCACACCTTGCTGTTGGTGTGTGGAGTCTGCTTGCCACACGCACCCCAGTATAGCTAAGGATGTAGTGCTATATAAAATAGTAAATGGACTTAAAACATCATGGGGTTTTGTCTGTTTTTAACCATTTTTTTCCCTCGTTCTAACTCAACTGCATGGTTCTTAAGTAGATGGCAGAGTCATGGTTAATGTCAAAAGGTTGCTCCCCCACCTTGGAAGAGGAACACTAAAAGGAACGTGAGCAATAGATGTAGTGTGCTGTGTTGCGATTTTTATGTATTTGCTGCAGCTGGCGAGCCACAGGTGGGAAAACTATAAACGGAACATTAAAAACAAAAGCGTTTGCATCCATCCACCTGGAGGCACACAGCCAGGCTCTGATCCTCCTCCAAGTGGTCCAGGAGCCACTGCCCCCTCTCACTTCCCCCACAGGTCTGCAATTTACAGGGCAAGCTGCATACAATGGGACCGAAGGCGTAGCACGTGCATCCCACCTGCACCTGAACCTACCCAGATAGCTTGCCTGCAGCCATGCACTGGTATCCTTTGTCTTGCAGTGTGGCCCACGAGGCAGGCCCACAGAGTTGGGGAAAATACAGGACTGGAATCAAAACACCCAGCTTAAGATGTAGGTGACAACCTTTGCTGCTACTTAAGGACGTAGCACAGTGGAGTGTGACAAGTGAGACAATATGATCTGGGCAGATTGCGTAGTTGGGTTTTTCATTGGTCAGCTACAGAATGGGTATCGTAATATCTAGCCCGGGACCAATGAGATGATTCAGTGGTGAAGTCCTTGCTGCATGAGCATGAGAATGTGAGTCTGGATTTCCGGCATCCATGGAAAAGTCCTAGTAAGGCAATGCACCCTTGAGTCCCAGTGCTGGTCAGGCAGAGGCAAAAGGATTCTTGCTAGCCAGTCAGTAAGCTGCAGGTTCAATGAGAGACACTGACTCAAAAAATGAGGTACAGAGTGGTAGAAGAAGAAGAAACATTGACTTCTGGCCTCCATAGTCGTGCATTGCATGTGCGCACATGCAACCACACACACACATGCATGCATGAACAGGAACACACATACATACAAAAAACATAGTTGATGATACTAATAATGACCGCCATAACTGACTGAAGCATGACTGTTGGCCACATTGTAACCAAGCACCACAGCCATCCCTTTCGTGCAGGTGAGGAAGGCACTCAGGCTTAGTGGCTTCACCAGAGTCACACAGGTGGGAGGTAGGAGAATCGGGTGAAGTTCTGCAGAGGACAGGCTGCAAGGCTAGTGCCGTCGGTGGCTCAGCCAGCTTTGTGTAAGGCTCTATGGAAATGATAGCGCCACCCTGAGTCTGGGAGGACTGCCCTGGTGAATGACAGTACCCTGGTGAGGAACTTCATCGTGTGCTGAGAGTACTTGCTTTTTGTTGCTCTTGATCTTTCTGATCACAGCAAAGATCAAACCCTGCTAACATCCTGTCGTGTCTTTACATTATCCCAATTATTTCAGCCTCCCTTTGTAAATAGAGGGGCCAGGTGTCAGGGGTACCAGCAGATAAGAATACCTAGCCAGTCTTCACAAAAATATTTCCAGTTATCTTTATTTTCGTGTTGACGTCATGGCAGGAGACACTGGCTTGCCATGATAGAGGCAATGCAAACTTTCCCGTCAAAGGCAGGTTGTGCTGTCTCCTTTAGAGGGAATGGTAGCTGAGGTGGCAGTCCAGACTGTGAAGCTAATGGAGGCTGAGGAAGGGTGATGTTGTGTGGAAGACGGCCTGTGGCAGGCCTCCAGGGGGTGTAGAATCCGTGATCCACACTGCACACGTCAGGGTCATAGAAATACCACTCTCACTTCTAATTGGTTAAGAAAAGAAGTGAGCCATCTGTGGGCTGGATAAACTAATTGTTCCCCTGAAACTGTGGGTGTCACTCAAGCTTGTTCTGGAAACTGATGACTTAAGGAGGGACAGAAGAAGCAGACATTCATTTCTGTCTTTGTTGAATCCTAGAAACTGAGTCATGCAGATGGGATGGGCTCTGGGGTCAGAGCCTGCATGGGAACTGTGAGGAGGTAGGGACTTGCCCATGATGGCTGTGCCAAGGGCAGCTTCGGCGTGGCTTCTCTTGACCCTTTCCACCCTAGCCCCAGCATTGATAGTCTCTTGGCATAGTAGCCACTGGAGCACATCTCAAGCTGTGAAGTATGAACGGAGTCATGATAGAACTCGCTAGCTCAAAGTTAGACAGCCCAACCTCTAGATATTTCCCCAGTGCTCCCACCATTGCATGGAACACCATGAATTACAAAGAGACGCCACAAAGGGAGAGGGGAGATGGTTGTCTCCAAATTCCAGTTTCCAACAGGATTGCGCTGTCCAATTCTCCCTGCCACTTGGAAGACAAGCAGCCTGGGTCTCCCTCCTATAGTAAGCTAGAAAGGTTTCAAAAGAGTAAGAAGTTCTGCATCGGTCAGCTTTCACTGGGCTATGCCGCAGTAACAAACATCCCTCAATTTCAGTGGCTCTCAACGACTGAAATGTGAACTTCAGGTTTTGACTGTGTGTGCCAGGAGTGGGGTCCGCACCAAGCAGCAGCTCCTGCCGGGTGTCTCTCACAGAAGAGGACGGAAGAGGGTGACAGAACTATGGGGAGGCTCTCAAAGCTTCTGCTCGGAGGTCGACAGGTGTGCCTTCCACCCTGTGTTTGTTTGAGTTCCTTGGAGAAGGTTCTAGGACAAGGATCTGAGTTCATTTAGTTTATTTGCAGGAAACCCCAGTAATGAAGTGGGAAGTGAGCCGGGGAAGGGACAGCAACTGGGACCAATGGGTCACGGAGCTCTGGACCACCCTGGGCTAGTGTGTTGACAAATCTAGACTGAGGGCTGTTTTGTTGTGCATCAGGCTGTATGGACACAGGCAGACTGGCCTTCTCATTTCTGATGGGCCCTAGGTGAAGTCAGAGACACCAGCAGGTGGCTGCTGAGCTGAGGTCATTGGAGCAATATGGCAGAAACACAGAGGGCATGAGAGTTCGGACATTTCATTGGCAAAGCATGTTTTTGGGGACATGCAGTCCTTCCATAGAGATACAGAAAATGTTTGAAAGTGAAGTCAGTTTCTTCAGATAGTATGAACTCTGAGGTATTAAGTGCTGAGAGCTCTTTAGTGGGTGGAGGGAGTGGCCACATAGAATGGCTCACAGAGGGATGGGCCTTATCTGTGCTTTGTATGACACTTAGTGACATCTCTTGCATCCATGAAAATACGTCTGCATACCTCTCTCTATGGCAACCAAAATGCCCAGATGTTGCCAAGTGTCGGGAGAATTCACCCTCTTGCAAACCAGTGATGCGGACCATCTGTCCACTGCTAATTCCCAAGGAGATACCTGGCTGGGAGAGGTCATGACCTAATAGGAGAAACAAGACAATAGATATATGAGCTACAATGGCAGCCACCCAGAGGTTTCATCTGAAGTATGTTTAGATAATTCATAGTGAAATAGAAATTCTTCATAAGGGATGGATGGGGTGGCCAGGGGAGACTCCAGAGATAATGACACCTGAACAGGAGTTTGAAGGTGGAGGAGCGTTTTCCAGATGAGCAAGAGCACATGGGACACTGAATGAATCTTTGGTGACTGGAGGCTTGGGATGCTACAATGCTTGGTGTGGGTTTGCCGCCTTAGTCTTCTTATACACACACTGTCTGATTGTGAGGCGGTCCTTAAACTTGCTGCACTGTCTTCCAAATGATGGGCTAGGAGCAATGTCAAGGGCTTTGAGGTTCTTAGAGTTAGGAGATCTGACAGAACAACATGTCATATCCCAGCCCAAGAGACCATGCATGTCTTTGCCCCATGAGTTCTAAGGGAACCAGGGGAAATGACCCATTAATTCCATGGTGCCTCGGTATTGTTTCCTGTCTCACCAATGTTTGCTGTGTGAGTTGTGTAAAGGGAACAGGATGTGTTCCACCTGTCTCTGCCTCAGTGATGTTACCCGTGAAACGGGATCATGTTTCTCTTGTTGCTGGCTTCTGTCTTACTGTGTACCTGATGGTGAGACTATACCATCCTGGCGGTGTCTTGTGATGGGCTTGGTCTCAGAAGCTCTCTGTGATGCCCACCTCAAAGGGCTGTTTCAAGGATTGAGGGTTAAAAAGCCTATACACCTTTATATCCACACTGGTCATGCTCAGAGAGTAGCAGGGGAGAGGGAAGGAGGGTGGGAGAGAGAGAGAGAGAGAGAGAGAGAGAGAGAGAGAGAGAGAGAGAGAGAGACAGAGAGAGAGAGAGAGAGAGAGAGAGAGAGAGAGAGAGAGACAGAGAGAGAGAGACAGAGACAGACAGACACATACACGGGGGAAGGGAGGGAAAGAGAGAAACAGACAGACACAGAGAGAGACAGACACACACAGAGAAACAGAGACAAAGAGACAGAGACAGACAGACATACAGAGAGAGAAACAGAGACAGGCAAACAGACACACACGCAGACAGAGACAGAGATATAATGACAGTCATGGAATTGGCCCCTGGGTGGAAGGCACATAACAGTGTTCCAGGCAGTGTCCTGGGATCTGAGTGTACCAATTCAAGTGTACAAGAGGTGTTCACATGCTCTTTGCTTTACATAGAGAAACAGAGGCATGATTGAGTCTGGCCACTTGCCCAAATGCCTGGCTAGTGAATGGCACTCAGATTCCAGTGACTGTCTCCGTGTGCCTGGATTCTGTGATGCATTTCCACTCACCTCTAAAATAATGTCAAGGGTTTAATATCAAAACCAGTGTAGTGACTGTAAGAACGGCAGTGACAAGCCACACATGTCCCCTGGCTGAGGATGCCCTCCTGCCTGACCCGTCTGTCCTTTGTTAACCTTCAGCCTTGGATAGCCTCTTCTTTCAAGGAAGAGAAACATAGCTCATAGGTACCGTGGGCTTGCTGACCTTGGGCAACCTTGCAGCCCTGGACCTTCTGTAGCTTGGAATGCAAAGGGATGAACAAATGACAGGGACATTTGTTCAACAAGTATATGATTTTCTTCCTGCTTCAGCTCCAGCTCTGACTTGAAATTTTACCTGCAAAGTGTGTGGGGGGCAAGTCCCTTTCTGTGCACTGTGAGCAATTCCTGTAAAGCATCTGCTTTCAGGGTCAGTCCTGTCCATCATTCCCAGACGGCCAGATTAGTAGCAGTATATCTGAAGAACCTGTATCCTAGAAGCATATTGCTTGGAGGGGTCAATTCTCTGTCTCCCAATCTCAAGAATATCTCTGAGAAACTGTGCACATTACAGGCCCCTTTGCCATGAGTGGGTTGGCCTTAGTGACTTGTTCCCATCACTTCCCTTGTAGTCAGGCTGCTGAGTGCCTCCTACTCAGACCTGCATGGTGGGGAGCAGGCTGCCTCTGTCCTCTGGGGTGGAATCTGAGTGCTACTCAGCTCCACTTGGGTGATGCCTGACTAATCCATTAACCAGCTGTCTTCTCTGCTCGTTCCCAGAGATGACTTCTTTTCCGTCACTCACCCACCCGACTCCTGCCTCCTCCACATTCTATTCTTTCTCCTTACTCATGCTGCACCTGCACCCTTGTCTGGGGAGGCAGCACACCTTCCAATAATGACAGCCTCACACAGGCTCCACCGTCAGGCTCAGAGCCACCATAGACCCACTGTACAAACGGAGGGGAGTTGAGTTATCCAGCTTCTCTGGACCTTTCCTTTTTCTTTTTTTCTGTGAACGGGAATACAGTAGTTCCCACTTACAGTTGTGGAAAGATTTAAAAAATTCAGATACCTGGGAAGTATTTCCAATGTGCCTAGCACATGGGAGGCCTCCATGACGGTCAGCTAGCATCAGTGGCCAAAAGTAATCATTGTTAGCTAAAGAGGATGTAGAGGTTGTGACCAGATATGGATGGTCCAAGTCAAGCTTCCAAGAAGCCTGGAGCAGAAGATCCAGTATATCACAACCCCTCTGCTATGATTCCAGCAGCAATCCTCAGAAGCAAAATGTTCAGTGGGATTAAGGGCTCAGAATAGAGTGGCGATATTCTTGCCCAAGAAATATTTATGAAAGGATTATATAACATACTAGTGGTGGTGGTAATCGTCACAGTGTGTCCCATGTTCTCTTCCAGGCATTTCTGCATATACCAGCTGATTATAGTTTTACCACAGTCCCATGTATTGTTATCACTATCAGAGATATCCCTTGTGTGAATGGGGTGTCTGGGATTCAGTGTTGTTAAGACAAGTTGCCCAAGGTCATGCAGCTCATAAGTGTCAAAGGGGGAGCTGAGTGAGTCTTGGGTGGCACTCCAGCAGATGTCACCATGTACACTAATTCAGCTTATCCTGCTATGTCTATTTATAATGGTGATTAGGAGCCACGCTAGGTACATTCTTTCTCAGACACAATATTGCCTGTGAAACTTTTGGAGAGGGACTGAAATGGCCTACAGTGAGGCCAGAAATACTCTATGAAACAGCCACACAGGTTAGGACTAGCTAGGCGAGGAGGACCTTAGGGGACCTGGAGTGGAGGACAGGCATCAGCTCATCTATGAAATGTCCATGCTGTCCATATTCTGTGGCAGAGATCCCCGGTTTGGGTGTCCCTAGATAAAAACAGAGGCTCCGTTATCCACGCCACATCAAAGTCACATGGTTCCATGCGGCACATGGGCTCACTCCAGTGTCCAACCGAAGCTTTCCAGTGTCGTCTGTGTTGTAAGACTACATCCAGCCATGTAGCTCATTGAAGTTGCTCCTCTTTGAGCCTGAAACATTGCCCCAACACAGTTTGGGGTGCTCGCCAGAGATATGGGAGTAATGCCAAGAGGTGTTCTCTGGAAGCTCAGGAGGTCAGCCATGTGCCGTGTTAGAGAGTGTGCTCATTGGACCATTATGCGTAGGATGTATGCAGTGCTTTCAGAAAGCAAGTAGACAGGTTCTGGGTCTCCATGACCTTGGGAGCCAAATGAGGTGAAGCTGAATGAATCTCTCTCTCTCTGTCTCTTTCTCCCTCCCTCTCCCCCTCTCAGTTTCCCCATTCCTTTCCTCCTTCCCTCTCTGTCTTTCTTGCCATATTTTTGTGTATGACCACGTGCACTAACATGCCACAGTACCCATATGGAGGCCCTTCGTTCTTGTTGGAGGCAGACTCTCCTGTTTGCCACTACCTTCACCAGCCAGTTAGCTCTAGAGCTCCTGGGAACTCGACTCTGTGGCTCCCATTTCACCATAGGAACACCGACTGAGCCAGGCACTACTGCATCCAGCTTTGCAAGGGTGCCAGACGTCTAATCTCAGACCCCGGCACTTGTGTGGCAAGCGCGATGCCCACTGGGCCACCTCCCCAGCTCCTGGAGGAGTTCTTCACAGTGGACCTTTTCAGAGCATTGGGTCCCCAGTTTTACATTATTACGCAGGGCACACATCTCTTTCCAGCCTTTCAGAGCCCCTTCTCCTTTAGATCGAGAGACACTTGAAGATGCTAGTAGCACTCTGAAGGACACAGTCTAGGGAAGGGCGCTCCTATCAGAAGAGACCATGGAAGCCTTTAGGAGGCAAAGCAGAGGTCGTTGGGCAAAGTCTACTAAATACATGAAACCATGGGTCATTGAGAATGGAAGCCTGGAAGGTGGCTGAGACGCTGAACTAGTCCTGGATGCGGATGTGGAGATTCGAAGTCAGGGTGAAAGTCAAGTGAGCATAGCATGGCTTTGGGAGATTCCATGGTTCATGGTGACCCTCAGAAGGAGAATGTTAAAGAAGGGTTGCATGTGGTGACATGAGCAGGGCTTGGGTGACTTTACTGGACTCAGGAGCTGGCTGCTGGACTGTGGGCTAGCCCATGGGAACTCACAGGGTCCACAAAGGAGATAGCTCTGACTCTTGCTCCCAGAGAGCAGAGGGACATCAAAGGCCCCAACTGGTCCCCACAAGGCCTTCAATTCCTGTGTGTGATGCAATGTACAAACAAACACCTAATAACCTTGGGGGCTGGAGCCAAGTGACAGCCATCAATAGGACAGCATGTGACTTCTTTGACATCAAAGCACGGGCTAGGTAAGCTTTAAAATGCCCAGCTTCGTGCTGGGGATGGACGCTGAGCTCAACCCGGAACTCAGAAGCCAGTGCTCTCCTGCAGCTGAGAGAATGGGCAGGTCAGACAGCTGCGGTGGGGCATGGCTGGGTGGGCTGTGAGGGCCAGTGAGAAGTGACTGTACACCCAGAAAAGAGGAGAAGTGACAAGAAGAAAGGATGGAAGGGAGAGGGGCTGGAAGGAGGCAGAAGCGGGATGGATGGGAAGGAGCATAGGTTATTAAAGGTATGTGAGAGCCAATGTCGGCCTTTGGCAGCAGCTGCCTCCTCCAGCAGAGCAGACCTTGCTTAGACATGGAGAGGCTCTGTGAATGAAAGGGTGTGCCTGCGTGATCTGTGCTTCCAAAATGTCTCTGGATAGTGTGTCAGACATGTAAGTCCCAAAACTTTGTGCCCAGTGATGGGCCAGGCATCTCACGACACACTTCTCAACGAACATGTGTCTGTTGGGTCTGAATCTCTTCTACTGATCTTCATCTGTTCACCTGGAGAACGTGCTTTCCCTGCCTACAGCACAGTGTGGATGTTCCAAGGATCAGCAGCCCACCTTAGTCCCTCAGCTAACCTTCCTCTTCGAGTTACAGATGCAGACAGAAAATGACCAGGCTTTCCCAGTTCTGCCACACATCTTTACTAGGTTCTTAGCACAGTTTTAGGGGGTCACTATAATTAGGACAGTGTTCTAATATTTCATTCTTTTACACATTGGTTTGTAGCTTCAGAAGTCTAAGAAAGTGTGTTTTTGTTTTTTTTTTGTTTTTTTAAAGACCTTGATGAAACAGAAACTGTTGATTAGCAGTGGCTCAGGAAACCAAAAAAACCTACTGGATTCTGAACAAGGGCTTCCTCGTTGTTTTGGATGGAGGTGATGAGATTCCAAACCTCCAAATGTGGCCCCTTCTGTCATAGTATACAAGGAAACATTTGGAATCGTCTTCTCCAGTTTTGCTGTCATGCCAGCTTTTAAGGTTGTCTTTATCTGAAGGAAAACACACTTAGACCATTCTGACATGTGTTTTATCCTGAACTCCATTCTCGCCTTGGGCATCGTTCTTATGACCAGTCCTAAGTAGAGTGCACAGGGTACCGGATATGCTCCGTGCTCAGATTTTTAAACACATTGGAGTCACCACATGGGAACATGGCTAGCAAATTCTGTCCTTTAGGGTTCCATACTTCACTCCTGTGGTGGCACTTGCTTAACCTTTTCTCAGTGATTGAACTGGGCTGTTCCTAGTCTTCTTGATTCATAACTAGCATGGAAAATGCTTGCCTTTGTATGCCACTTATTTTCTTAGAGATAATTCCATACACTGTATTTGCAAACCAAGCCTTGTGTTATGAGACCCATGAATACAATTTAAAATACTCCCTACCAATTTCCAGGGAGTGCAAGCCCAGTTACACTTGCTACCCACAGTATCACATGTACCTGTTTGCATGAAGCTACACTCTTGAATGGCTTAAGTCACTTTCCTCTGAATTGCTGTCTTACTAGGGACCTGAAAGTAAGGTAATTAGATTTGCTTAAATAAATGTTTAAGTTTGCTAAGAAATTAAGTAATGCTTACTATTTCTTTTAGTAATAAATATTACCATATTTTAAACACACACACACACACACACACACACACACACACACACACACACACACACCATAGTGGGCAGTGCTTCTACTTTCTCCATGAGATAGTGACTTCCTACCGTGACCTTCTTGCACAAGGAAACAATCAGCTAGGGTGCAAGTCTGTACTGTGAACAGCCTCACTCTGAAGTGGAGTCTGGACCCCTGCTGTTTGCAGTGCAGAAACAGCTGACAGACAGAACTCATGAGTGTATGTCTTCCGGGGGCTCTCACTATGCCGCCATGGGCTGGTTGCCTGGACTGCTGCTAGTTATGGGAGAAAACAGACAAAGGAGGCCTGAGGTGACTGGAGTGGGGCTGGGGGAGGAGGGCTCCATGGTGCTGTAGTCCTCTGAGTAAGCCGGTCATGGTCGGTGTCATCCACAGACCTCTGTTCATAGGTCTTTCATCCTGAAGGCGAAGTCTACCCTTTAGGCCTTTATACCAACCCGGTAGAAGAATGTGAACTCACACTGTCCAAAGCAGCCAATAGAGGGGAGATGTTCTTTGAAGCCTTGTGTTTGTTTGATTTCTGGAAATTTTATGTCACACTCCATCACTGATTTGTATTTATGTCTTAAATGACCATGTTTCTTAGATTATAATGTATAATCATTTAATTTATAAGAGTTTCTGTAAGTTTCATACCAGCATTTCATTTTAGGGAAATCACATTAATTATAAGACACATTCCATTTTCAGAAGTGTTTAAATGAGAGAAAAATATGTATCTTAGAATAAAAAAAATTCTCTGAAGATGTCTGACGTTTCTAGTGGAACAAGACCTGTCTTCTGGCACATGGTTGTGTGCATGTTGAATATGGCAAGTGCCTCAGAAGATGGTGTAGATGTGTTACTGGGGGTCAGGGATGAGATGGGTGGGATGGGAAGTCTGAGGAGTTCTGTAGAGCTCATTTTGCTTTCTGCCACCTGTAATTTCTGTCCCAGTAGGGCCTCTCTACTTGGTATTACTTGCCTTTGGACCTAGAAAGTCTCAGTTGTGGGGCAGCTATGACTACAGTATTCCTGGTTGGTAACCACCATAGCACCCCCAGTTGGGGCAGCCCATAATACCTGTATTAGTTACAAAACTGCACCTTGATGAGAGCCGGTTTCAGGACAGAAGAGAAACTTCTGGAAAGGTGTCTGAAAAAACTCTCTTGGATTTAGGCTCTTGGTATCCATTCCAGGAGGTCTCTTTTTTCCAGGATCCTACCCACTGGCCACATCTTTTATTTTATTTTATTTTTGTTGTTGTTTTGAGACAGGGTTTCTCTGTGTAGTTTTGGTGCCTGCCAAGGATCTTGCTCTGTAGATCACAGAGATCCACCTGGCTCTGCCTGCCTCCTGAGTGCTGGGTTCACTAAGTGTTGTTTGCATATCAGACAACTTTTAGCTCAAAATTTCATCAGAACCAGGGCTGAGTAGGTTGAAAAGGCTGGGGGAACACAAGTTTATATTGTTACCAAAATTCTGTGGTCTGGCATGTCTTCCAAACAGACTCCACAGCCTCTGGAGAAACTGAGGTCCCATCAGGGACATTAAGAGCACTCTGACCACTCTAGGAAGTAGAGAAGGAATGAAAATAACTCCCCAGCCTCCTGAGGAGGCACCATGTAGGCTGTGGAGCACCATCTCCCCAGCCAGGGTCTTTCGAATGGGTTCTGTTTCTGCCCCTCACTAGTTACCTGATCATAAGCAACCCACTCAATTTTCTGAGCCTCACTGGTCTTGTTTGTGAAGGGGCACTGGTGATAGGAACTATTTTCCTGAGGTATTGGAGGGCAATGCCAGATCCATATAAGTGTTAGCTGTTGTCAATACATTGTTATCCCTCTCTCAGTCAAAGGCTGGGTCAGCAGATTGCTTTTAGTTGGATTAGGATAGTGGGCAGGTCGGTTTGTTGTTCAAGACACACACTGAAAGAGATGTAAAGTGTTAGCTGGCTGAGGGGAAGGGGCTCATGAACCCACCCCCAGAAGAAGAGCTTTTGGCAGTCGATGGCTTCCAGGGAAGGGACAGTCAATTTTACTTAAGAAAAGGTGGAGCATGCTGTAATGAATGGTCCCACAACCATTGTAGTATGTAGGCAGCATTGACTGGACTTGGTGACTTATTTTTTAAAAAGATATGAAATTGGGTGTGTGTGTGGGCTGAGTGGATAGATTTGGGAGGAGTTAGGGGGAAGAGTGGAAGGGTGAACACAGTTAAAAACTACATTGCATGGCTCTATGAAATTTTTAAAGACTTAATTAAAAGACATTGAAATTACTCTTTGAGTTCTAAAAAACAAAAACAAACCCTGTTAGCTGTTTGGGGTATGTGTTCAGAGGGGTGGCAGGTTTTAGATTAGTGTTGCTGAAGTAATGGAATCTTCAGTTCCTTATTGTTTGGCTGAGCTTTGAGGGGGGCTTCAGTGGCTGGTAGGTCCAGATGCAAGAGAAGTTTGAGTCTTAGCTCAGGCATCTTCTAATCAGGCTTGATCAGTCATCCAAGTCTATTGGAGTCAATCATCAAAGGACTAGTTGCCTAAGCCAAGCTTTCTGAGTTGTGAAATCTTATCACTGTGTGTATCTTTGCCAAGATCCCCAGGTGCTTGAGGCTCAGGTCTAGCTCAAATCAGAAGCCTGGACAGAGCACAGGACAGCCCTAGAGTCCTGGGATTGCAACCCAGTTCTGCAATTTATTAGCCACATGACCTTGAACAAGTTTCACAATGCCAGCCTCTCTATTTTCTCAATTAACCTCGAGTAAACATATGTGTCTTGGGGTTATTGTGTGGACTTAGAGAGAGAAAGGCTGGGAAGCACATCCCATCTTGCTGCACTTGGGGCAGACAGTCAATGAAGGTGATGCCTCTGTCTGTCTCCCATGCCTACAGGATACTGCAAGGCAGGGCAGGAGAGTCACTTAGGCTCTTCATTTTTCTTGAAAAACAAACTATAGTAAGAACTAAATGCAGAGGGTTGCTCAGCCTCTAGGGTCTGGGTATGTTCTCTGGTGATTTGACCATCAGTCTGTCTTGATGAAAAACAGGAGTGAGCCATCCAGATTTCCTGGTTCATCTCAGACATGGGTTTTGGGGCACTAGGCTTAGTACTCACCCCTTGGAGTAGGTGACCCCATACAGTGCTCTCGTTTCATAGAGGGGGGAAAACAGAGCCAGAGACACTGAACAGCTCACTCACACTTCTGTTCAGTGGTAGAGCTGGGATTTGTACAATAACTACATTCATTCTGAAGTTCATTTTTGCAACCACTCCAAACAATATATGACTTCTGACACATCTGGAAAAGATAAGTATGAAATGAGCAGGAATTTTTTTTTTTTTTTTTTTTTTTTTTTAGAGACAGGGTTTCTCTATGTGGTTTTGGTGCCTATCCTGGAACTTGCTCTGTAGACCAGGCTGGCCTCGAACTCACAGAGATCTGCCTGGCTCTGCCTCCCAAGTGTTGGGATTAAAGGCATGTGCTGATCTTTTTATATGCTCAGCTCTAAGTTTCCTGAGTCCCAAGACTGTCTTCTCTATCTCCTCCCAACCCACAGTCAATAGACCACAGAGACACCTGCTGAGATCAGAAACATCTGGCCAGATGTGTGATGAGGAGGATGCTGTGTGTGCAGGTGCATGAGTGTGCACATGTATCTATGCTATTGTTCTGATTCTTCAGGAACCTTGGGTGTCACGGAGTTTCTCAGGAGCCTAGAATTCACCAGGAAAACTAGGCTGGATGGCCAATAAGGAAATAGGATCTGCCCACCTCCACAATGCAAGCATGGCCATCATAGGTACACTGATAGACGGGCCTCAAGGCTGTGTGTATGGCAACCTGGCTAATTAAACATAGGACCCATTCACAATGAGTCTAAGTCCACCCCAGAATCCTTCTCAACACATTGCTCCAGGCAGCTGCTATTAGTGACCTGGACTTTGCCCCTGAGGAAAAATCTGCTTTTAATTCATTTTTGTCTTTAAAGTGACATAAAGGCCACTGCAATAGGGTTGTGGGGCCTGCTCAAAAGACTGTGTGCACTGAAATCATCAGTATGGCCAGGACAGATGAGGAGAATCCCCCAATGGTATATTCAAAAGCCAGAAATAGTTGATCTGTGAGACGCCACAATGCTTTAGCTCTCCCGGCTCCGGCTCCTTTTTGCCTGACTGTTGTGGGTTTTCCCTTCAGAAGTAGCTGTTTTATAGATTTAGGCCTTGCCTGGCTTAAGGTTTTTTTTTTTTGTTTTTTGTTTTTTCCTTACCTTCCCTTGGAGAGTGGATGCCTTTGTTCAGGTTTTTTCCCCCCCCAACATAATATTTTTATTGACTATTTGAGAATTTCACATAATGCACTCTAACCACACTTGATTCCCAGTTCTCCCAGGTCTGCACCCCACCCATGTGATCCCCCCCAAAAAAAAGAAAAAAGAAAAAAACCCAAGTCCAGTTTGTGTTGCCCATATACTCACTAGAGCATGGTCAAACTCCCAGTGGCCAGCGCCTTAAAGAAAACTGAGTCCTTCCCGACCCCACCCCCACCAGAAGCCATCAGTTGTGGAGAGGTACACTTCAGTATCCTTGTCCCAATTTTTAAGAGTTCTCTTTGACAGCTTCCTGTCTAGGCTGTTTCAACTTTTTAACTAGAGCCTGATGACATGGACTCCCTAGTCCAGATCCAGCAACCGAGTTTCCGAAGTCAAAACTCCTTCCTCTGGCACTGGGTCATCTCCATCGTCCGACCCTACTTACCTCACAGCTCTCCCCTCAGCCTGCTTAAAGCATATGGCCTTGTTCTACCTGGGTCCAAGTTGCATGATGTCAGTTAGTGGCCACTGGAGTAAAACTGTCACTGTCTTTTCTCTCTCTGTGTAGTGCCAACTGGCCCATGAGTCTCACTGTCATTTACGGAGAAAGCCACTCCTATCTCCTTTATGCTTTTTGAAGGGAACACGTGCCACTAACCGTGGTTCTTACTCTCATAGTCAATGGTTAGGAAGTGCATCTTATGAGCCCCTGGTGACAATCGGATAATCAGGCCCTAATAGAGCCTGGACTCTGACCACATCTGCTATTCTCTTGTTTAAGTGATGTCTCTGCCACCACATCAGACCCACCGTGGTCAGGGCTGGCTCCACGCCATCAAATCCCCTTGATTCTGTGTATGTTCATGAAGTTGATTGGACAGTGGCTTCTCCTCCTGTCTGGACAGCTATCCAATCAACAACATGTTGTTCTTAGAAAGGCTCCCTTGAGGCTGGAGGGTTGGCAGTAGGAACCAACCAAGGAGCTGAAGCGTAGATCCTCTTTGCAATGCTGGACCTGTGGCAGCAGGAGCTGGGGAGTGGGGTGGGTGTCTCAAGCAGAAAGCAGCAGCCAAGATGCACTAAGAACATGGTATAGATTTATGCTTCAGCTCCTTTTCTGGGAGCCTTACATTATCTGTGCCTTAGTGGTCTCATCTGAAAAGTGGGTCTTAGAGCAACCACAGCCTTATAAAATGGTTGTGAGATTTAAAAGAATGAATGAATTTAAATGAGGACAGAACATTATAGCCCATTGGTATAAACATTGAGCATTACATTTTCCTGACCGTGGGATTGAGTGCTGATTTTCACTTTCACTTTTATAGCTTTCTCTAGGGGAAGAATGCACATTATGTGTATAATTTGAAGACCATATAATGAACAATTATCTTCTGTTTTTGAAGTGGGTTTAGAGTCTTGTTGGTAAGGGGCATGTTTTTTACCCTACCAGCTTTAGTCTCTGCCTTTGGTTGGTATTTCAAATATGTTTAGTGTAGGAAGTCTTGACTCCTGGTCCTCTGCATCCCTGCCTCTGTCATGCTCTCCTGACAGCCAGTGGAGGCTCCAACCCTCCCAAATCATGTTGTGGTTGGTTTAGAAGGGGTAGAGAGGGAAACATAGCTGTGTGTGTAAGAACAGCAGCAAGGCATGCAATGTTTATTGGGGTGTTTTACAGTGAAGCTGTAATTGGAACCCTGGGGTTTAGTGAGAGTTATGAGGTGGGATAGGCTGGGAACCAAGCATCCTCCTGGAATAGTAGTGTATATGATATTGGCATGAAGAACAGCTGTACATCACCAGTGTGTGTGTGTGTGTGTGTGTGTGTGTGTGTGTGTGTGTGTGTTTGTGTGTGTGTTTAGATTCAGTATGATGTTTAAAACAGCTTATGCATGGTACTTAAAATGACATCCTCACCATCATCTTTACTCTTGCAATGTTTACTCCACTTATAGACAATGTAAAATTATAGGTCGGTTGTTTGCTCCCTGAAGCAGAGATGCTCAGCTTCATGAGATGGTTCAATTTTCTCATTTCTGCCTAGTGACAACAAATGACTCCAGGTCACTTGCATCTCAGTGCAGTGGAATCTGATCCTGTTGTCACAGAGCTCAGAACTCCAGACACCTCTCCTACTAGAGCATAGCAGTGAGCTGGCCTAGGACAGAGGTCTTCACTACCCTGGGTTATCCTCTAGCCAAGGCAACAGGAAGGGTCTTGTGTCTGGGGAATTCTTCCAGTTTGTCTGCAGAGGGAGTTTGGCCTTTCCCTTTAGTCTTGCTTTTGCCCCATGAGGGATGGACCAAGAAACTTAGCAAAGAAGTGGTCCCATTGACTGGAGGTCTTCCAGGCCATTACAGAACTTTCCAAGCTTGCTCCCACTTTGGGGGTCTTGGCACTTCCTGTTGCTTTTTCTCCAAGATTCCACATGGTTGCTTCATGTCTGCATTAAATGTCACCCCAGCCTCCTTATGTCCCCATAACTGTTGGCTTTATTTACCATCCACACAGTGTTCTTTGTGGTATTTACTCCCATGGGTCATTCTCATTACCTGCCTTTAATATTTGTGTCCCTGTGGTGTTTGCTGTTGGCAGGCAGTGCAGGGCCAGACTCAAAGCAGATTCCTCATGATATCTGTTGAGTGGGCTCATGAATAAAGAAATTATTATAATGTTGGTTAATACAATTTTCATCATATTTGGGCTTCAAACTTTTTTTATAGCTTGAAAAAGAAGGTCTAAATTCCCATCAAGGCCACTTCTCAGATAAATTCCTGGTGTCCCAAACATTTTCTCTGCTAGGAAATGGTCACTTGATCATCTATGCATAGCAGCCTTCAAGAGAGATTTCACAATGTTTGTGAATTTCTTCAGTCCTTAATACACAAGGTAACTTGGAGTGTTCTCCTTCCTGCTGTGTGTGTGTGTGTGTGTGTGTGTGTGTGTGTGTGTGTGTGTGTGTGTGTGGTGGTTTTGGTGACTTGTTTGAGGCTGCATGATGAGTGCAGAGCAGGACACAGATAAGAGTTCCACTTGTGAACTCCAGTCACACTCTAGAGCTATTATTACTCTATTCAGAAATTGTGCCGTGGTTGAACATGCATGAACAAGACCAGTGTGGGGCAAGTGTCCTTTTATCTGGAACTCCCTCATGAGTGGGTGTTCCCAGCTCTGCTATTGAAGGGGGAACAGTAGAATTAAGACAAGGAAACCATTTTGCAGTTTCTCTAATTTAAAAGAAATGATCATGCCATGTTTCCTGCTGGAAGTGGAGAATGCAGAGGTTGCACACTCTGCTGAGAGGCACCTGCTGTCAGAGACTATCCTCCGTCCCTCCTAGGCACATTGTTTGCTTTGATTCTCAAGCACATAAGCTCTGGATTGTTGGGGCAGAAAATGATCTTTTGTCAGTATTTGTACCTAGTGAGCCGGAGGGAGGAGAACACCCATCAGCCAGGGGTTACCAGCCTCTGCTTCTGTACCGGTGGCTTCTTAGACTCATCTTTTTCAAAGTGGAAGTCCTCTTCCATTCTAGCTGATCCAATAACCATTCTCAACAAAAGTCTTACCTGTGCAGCACAACGCAGAAGCAACATTGTTTCAAAAGGAAAAGTCCAGATGAGTGTGGTGATGAACACCTGAAATCCCAGCCCTCAGGAGGCAGACAGAGGCAGGAGGATGGTTGAAGCCAAGCAGGTCCACATAGTGAGTTCCAGGCTGTCCAGTGTTATGTAGAAGGCCCTGTCTCAAAACTAAATAAATGAAAACACAGCACAATGCAATTCTACTTAAAACTCCGGAAAACATGTGATAATTCTCTTCATTTATCTTCTTCCAGAATCATCTTCCACTCACAGAGGCAACACTGCCAATAGTTTTTTTCCCTTTCCTTTCCAGAATTTCTTTCCATGTATACAATTGTTCATACATACACACAGATTTCAATCTCCATGTAAAGTGCCATCTCATATACTTTCCCATGCCAGCTCACTGGTGATCTTTTTAAGGGGTCCTTAGTCTGTGCTTCATCAGCATATATAGAATATATTCAACCATCCATACCCCAACTTTACCTTATTCCCCAGTTTTTACCACAGAAATAGTTCTTCAAAGACTAGACAATTTATGAACACATACATTTCTCTAAAATTGTAAGGAGAGTATTTTTGTATACCAATCACATACTTTATGCTTTGACAGAAACTCTGAAAGCTCTTCAGCTCCTGTGCCTGTTTGGACTTCCACATTAAACATCTATATTTTTGCTCATAATAGATGTTCTTATCTGTGTATATACATTTGTGTGTCTCTGTGTTGTATGCACTTGTTAGTATAGGTGTGTGCACGCATGCATGTACATATATGTGCCTGTGCGTGAAGGCCAGAGGTAGACCAGATGTCTTTCCTCCATTTCCCTCCACCTTTATTTTTTTGAAGCAGGATCTCTCACTGAACTTGAAGCTCATCAGATCAGTGAGGCTGGCTGGCCATTGAGCTTCAATGATCTGCCTGACTCAACCCCAGTGTTGGAGTTACAGATGCATGCCACCGTGCTCAGATTTTCAGTCTGGGGATCCAAATTTAGGTCCTCAGCTTGTATGGCATGCACTTAATCTGCTAAAACATCTCCCCAGCCCTGAAATTACCACCCTTTTCTCTTCTTCTCTTTGTGTGTGTGCAATTGTGTGTGTGGTATTTGTGCATGCATGGTGTGTATGTGTGTCCATGCATATGACTGTGTGAATGTATGGGTCCATGCAGACATTACTCCCTCTATCTCTCTCTACCTTATGGCCTTGAGACAGAGTCTCTCAGGGAAGTAGCAGTTCACTGTTTGAGTTAATTAAAGTTGGATAGTCAGCAACCTCTCTGGATCTGTCTGTCCCTGCCCCCACCAATATGGGAATTACAGGTGCCACAGCCAGACCAAGCTTTTGGCATGGGTGCTAGGGATTCAAACTCAGGTCCTCATGCTTATATATCAAGCTCTCTTACCCACTCCCACTTTTCCCATCTCCCATTATCAGCTTTTGAAAATGTTGTGTCAATGGAATGTGCAAAGGTTGATGCTTGCACTTGCTTGCTCCTGAGTTCTAATGTGACAAAAGTTTCTGCACGTTGTTTGTGCTGCTCTGTACTGGTGGGTTTTTCAATGTCATTTCAAACATTAATAGGACCATTCCAGAAGTGCCTTTCTTCCAAGGCTGGCATGCAGATAGTAGTCACAGCATACTTTTGTTTATTGTAGTGGGTTGGTAGTTAATGGCCACCTTGTCAGTGAAACCCCCCATCCCAAGGCTCATCTCTGCTCCTCCTTGTCTACTTCAAGTCTCAGTATCTCTAGTCTATCCTCTACTTCTGTGGCTCGAGCTTGCCGACCTTCTCTAAACAGCTGTTGAGGGCCAATGTGCAGCAATTCAGAGGACCTGCAAGACTCTGCTCTAGAACGAGCCCAAACTTTGTCCAGATAATTTGGCAATCTGATGATATTTCAATTCAAAATTATTCCCACAATCCCCTCTCCCTCTCTCCACCAGATACTCAGTATGCATCTCCCGTAATGGTTCATAGCTTCAAAGACATTCACTGTAGCCTTCTACTCACTGGTTGCTTGAACTGCTCTCTTCTGTGTTTGCTAATGTTCTAGAATTGTGCTTATATAATTTCCTTCTGACTTTAGGCGCCACACTATAATTCTAGAAGGCACAGGAACACTGAGGTAACCCTTATACCACTTGTTCTGTAAGAGTCCAGAGTGCTACTTCAGAGTTGGTGGTGTTTTCTAGGAGGTCCAAGCATTCCTTTGAACTGAGTTTTATTTTGTCTCTTTCAGTCATTGACTGTTCAAGGAATATCCCCCTTAATTCAGAGATGGCCGTGGAGGAGAAAAAGGGTGGGCAGTGCTGATTGGTGACGGTGCAGCACACACTTACCTAACAACATCACCTCCCTAACAGATTCCTGACTCCCCTAGGGAGGATAAGGAAACAGGCTCTGGGGGGTTAGAGTGATTTACTGAAGACTATATAGCTGAGTAGTTTCATGTCTCATTCTATCGAAGTCTAAACTTTGTCCACTTCCTTCAGAAAAGCAGACATGGAGCTTGGCCTTTTCTGAGGATGTCAGGTGCACCCAAGGCCAGACTGTGGCCAGTGCTTTGATCTCTATGCCAAGGATGCTCTGTCCTGGCCCTGCTGTGCCCCGATGGACCGGGAGTGGGGTCTTTGTGATTGGACTTTTGGACTCCCTTATGTCATTTTTTTTTTCTCATTTGCTGTGGCTTGGCACTGAGCTGGGGTATTTTCCAAAAGAGCAGGTCACATGTGACATGTGCCTGGCATGAGCTGGGTCCCATGGTTCCTTCTCTCTCTTGGAGAAATGGCATGTGAGCCGAGAGCTCTCATCAGTGTGTCTACAACAGCAGATTTCACCAAACTTAAAAGGAACAAAAGCCTACCCAGATAGACTGAGAAAATGGTGTTATGGTTATGTAACATTTTGGACTGTAGAGAGATGGCTAATCCCCAAGAAGAAGATGTGCTGTTGAATATATTCATGATAATTTCCTCTGAAATTTTAATCATAATATTACAAAGTAATAGACTTACATGGTAAAATGGTAGAAGAATGTGAAAGTTTAAGTAGTGATTGGTGAGACCCTCTCCTCACATGCAATACCCCTGGAGTTCTCCCTGGCCACTATCAACCGAGATTTGATACAATCAGAAATACTGATTGTAATCTTCATATGTACAATAAAATATATTTATGCTTACACATAATCTATTTCTTTTGAATCTATCTAGACAGACAGACGGACAGCCTATCCATCTCTCTTTGTGTTGGAAAATATGCAAAAATGCTTGAATTTAATCTCTTGTTGAGGTTGTGTTAGGACCAGTACACTCCTAACAGAGGGCCTTGTGAGTTTAGGGGATACCCATCTGAGACCCAGACTTCATTATCAAGTTCTTCAGCTAGGGAAGGAGTATGTTGACCCACCCACCAAAGATGTCTCTGATGGCTTTATTTACATCAAGTATACTGTACATCTCCTGGATGCTGTCTTCTTCAAAGTAACATATAAGAAGATACCCTTGGGCAAGGATAGTTGCATCTGGGTTCCATCCATGAAATCTGGGCTTCAGGAAGTCTGCCCTAACTCATTCCTTACCACAGAAAATTGCCAATTGATAGTGTTGATCTCTTTAGGGAAACAGCCTGATTACATATGATGACTTGCTGGATAACCAAACACTCTACCAGAGGCAGTCAACTTTGTCCCCAACAGTTTTTTTTTCCAGTTAAGTGGAAAGAGTGAAGGGCTCTTTGTTTATTATAATACTTACTCCAAATTGCCCCATGAGATGCAGTATACTGCTGGGGAGAGCAGTTCTGTGTTTGTGAAAGGCTCCCTCTTCCAAAGCTACACTGTACCTGTAGCTGAGCCCTAAGAGCTGGGGAGATGGCTCAACATGGTAAGAGTGCTTACTGTGCAAATGTGAGGGCCCAAAAGATCAGATCTCCAGTGTCCGTGTGTCTGTCCATAAGCACAGCACAGGGCAGGCAAGAGGGGAGATGGAAAGATCACTAGAAATCACTAAGCAGCCAGCTTAGCTGAACAAAAAAAATGATGAGATCCAGGTTCAGTGAGAGACCTTGTCTCAAGAGAATCAAGTGAAGAGAGACAGAGAAGGATGCTCAGTATTCCTCCTTGGCCTACACATGATCACATACACCCCAACCCCACCCCTAGAAAAATAGATGAGCCCAAGGCTCAGATAAAAAGTGTCACATGCACAAGTTCACATTAAGCTGGGGCTAGTCTTGGGGTATGTGTCTGTTTCTTCTAGCCCTTTTGCAGTCTTGAGGGCCTCCACCTTCCAGGCATCTGGGATGCATAGTATATTTTAGGACCCAAGTGTACACAGATGGATAGTCTTTGATGTCTGGAAATGTGACAGTGTTGTGAAGAGCCTTGGCATGTCCTCAAGCTAGTGGAAAGAGCTGATTTGGGATTGGCGGGTGTTACATGACTCAAGGGAACTCCTTGCTGCTAACATGACTCAGATGTTTGTCTCACACAAAGACTATGAGACGCCCCTCAATGCATTTGAAAACAGGATTGAATGGATGCTTGATCACTGTCTCGCTGACTACCCAATTTGCTTGTTTGAATTGGCTCAGCAGGCAGGAACTGCCTGAGCTGCTAGTTTTCAGATTGGTTGCATGCTGGTGTAAGGATTCCCCCTCAAGTCCTCCATGGCCAGGGAGGGGCCTGTGGGAACTTTTGTGTGCCCCAAGATTTACTCATCAAATTCTTAACAACTCTGGAAAACTTTCCCTCGGTTTTGGTTAAGCACATGCTCTGCAGTGATTGCAGCACTCGAGGGTCCTTGTGCTCTTTCATCCCCCATTGCCATCACTGAGATCCACTTACAAGCTCCAGTACAAAGAGGGATCTTCATGAATCAAGAAAACAAGCTTTAGCGTCTTATGATCCCCAAGTGCTATAGAGAACTAGGTAGCATTGAGGATTTGGTTTGCCATTCTTCTAAACCAGAGACCAGCAAACGTTTCCATGTTGAGCCATGAATGTGCAACTCCTGTCCAGGTGATCAGAAGGTTTAAATATAGGATCAGAGGATGGAGGAGGGTTTGAGTCAGCTACCCAAATACTTGAGAATAGTATCAAAACCTGAGCTTTTGAAGTTGGAGAAATAAGTTCCTCCTTGATTCTGCTGTAGGTGATTTTAGGCAAGTTAAGTGTTATTAGCTCCTTCTTCATAAATTGAGGATAATAATAGTGCAACACATCCCTACCCTGCCAGTCCATAGAGCTGCTATTCTGAGGATGGAGCAGAAACTAGTCACTGCCTCCCAAAGCTCAGTTGTTGACAGCATCTTCAGTACCTCACAACCTGCTGAGTGAGAACATCTATTCGTGACAGAAAAATAATAATGTACAGTATGTTTTATAAAGCTATAAGAAAGATTTTTTAAATGCTTTCTCCAAAGAGGAACGACAAGTATTTGAAGAGACAGGTACGTTTCACTCAGTCTACACATTTCACAATATGTTCACATATCCAAATATCACCTGGTAATTTGTATAATTCTTATGTCCTCATGTATCCTGTGAGAAATGAGTTTAAATAAAAGATCACATGTTAGCAAGCTGATCTACCCAGGTCTCTCTCAGAGAGACCTGTGTTGAGAGCATCAAGAAATCTGTCATCAGCATCTTTGACGAAGGGCTGAAGGGACCGGATGGGATTTTGCTTTGCATTGGCTATAGAACGAGTGCTGGGGTCATCCTTTCTCCAAAACATGATGTCCCAATCATTCAGAGGCAAATAGCACTTTCAAACTCATCCTCTGAACATTGCTCTTAACAAGGGTTAAGCTGAATGTCATGCTTGGTCCAAGCTTTTCAGCATCACCTGAGAACCAAAGGTGAGGGATGATTACAGGTCAGAGTAGCCCTGGAGCCTCGCTCAGTCCTGGTGACCTCACCTAACTGTACTAGCTGTGCAAACACAGTTGCTGTGTCTAGGTTTGAAGCACTTGCTCTGAAGCTTAGGTGGCTATCATCTTGGGAAGCATGCATGTTGCTTTTCTTAAGTTTTGTGGATGTTTGTGGTGAATTAACAGCTATGAGGTTGAGATTGCATTTATCAGTAAGACCAGAGAATGAGAAGCTTGCTTGAGATCAGTAAAACAAAACAAAACAATTCTTCCTTACACACACACACACACACACACACACACACGCACGCACGCACGCGCACGCACGCACGCATGAATGCATGCATGCACACGCACACAGGGATAATTGAGATCAGGTCTGTGATCCAGGAACTAAAGCAACATCTATGTGTATTATTCTCACCTTGAAGTTCAAGGTTCTTGTAGCCACCATACTACAGTGAAGAGAATTGGGCTTAGATGGAGACAGAGCAGAGCTGTGATTCCCAGCTCTACCCTTTCTCAGCTACTTGACAAAAAGCAAGTTAGTAAACCCTGCTTCCTCTTCAATAAGATGACTAACAGCCATTCTTCACAGTGTACCAACCAACTGTCTTAAGAGATGCTGCAAATGCCTGCTGTCAAGACAGCCCTTGTAGGCTGTGGGGCCAGCCCACAGTCTGTAGCACCTACCACCACTGTAAACTTGCAAAGAGAAGCCTGATGTCATGGGTGGGTGTCTTAGCACACACTGAGTCATTACTCTAGAGAGATCTAATTTTGAACTGTTGATAATGAGATAGGCAGAGAAGAAGATGAAGGCCCCTCCATTCCCTATAAGTTGCCAGCCACATGTTGATCTTTCTGAGTTGTTCTGAAGGTGAGATCACTTTTGTTTTCACATTTGTCCCCAGGGAAGCTACTCAGAGTTATAAATTATGTGACGTCTGTGGTAAAATCAAGAGAATTCACTGTTATAACTTTTGTCTCCTGTTGAATACATAGTCACTTTGTGTGCAGGAATTTTGTTTGAGCATGCAGAGGATGGTCTCATTCATACAATGATAGAACTCAGTGGGGAAAGAGCCCCTAACTTCAGAGGAGGCAGGCAGGAGTCAATTTATCTTTTGTTAGGAAAACAGCACAGGGTGCTTGTTGATAAATGTTAACTGACACTTGGTGTTTTTTATCAAGGCAATGGGGACTGGTGAGGACTGTGGTAGTGGACTTTTTTGTTGTTATTGTTTTGAGACCAGATTTTTCTCTGTGTAGTTTTGGTGCCTGTCCTGGATCTCACTCTGTATACCAGGCTGGCCTTGAACTCACAGAGATCTGCCTGGCTCTGCCTCCCGAGTGCTGGGATTAAAGGCGAGCACCACCACTGCTCTGCAGTAGTGGACTCTTAAGGATATTTGCTTCTCATTTCTAACTGTTAGCTACCACTCAGGAGTGTGTTACAGATTGGTTCTGTTTTCCATATTTTGAGAGAGGTAAAAAATCAGATTTTTGAAATGAAATCAATCCGCCTTTGTGTGTTGTTAATTTAAATGTAAGAGCAACAGCCTTGGGCCAGCCAGGTAAGCCACCGATTCAAGGCAAACCCTTTGCCAAACTTCAAATTGAAGGTTTCTAAGTTGAGCAGGAGCAAAATTTTCTTCCAGAACAGTTAAAATGAAAGGCCTTTAACCTGGTTGCTCAGGAGTCAAGTGTTGATCCAGGAGCCAACATGGTACCCTTACCACTTCCAGACAAAGGTTTATGATTTGCTTGCACAATGGAATATGGAAAGGACCAAAGAGCTCCAAATGAAACCTTACCACATACGTTTTCTGGGTAGTGTGCAATGTAACCCTCTTCTCCTTCTGTCCATTAAGACGATATCAGTCTCATACTAATGGACCACAGAGCTGGGTCTGTTCTCAAATGAGGAACAGGAAACTCAGTGAGTGCTGAATGGAGCCTCAGACAGATGGGGAGAGTGTGGGTGGAGGAAGAAGGAAAGGATGCGCAGGGCACAAAAAGCCTGACATTTCTGTCTTAACTCAATTCTGTATTTGAGTCCAGAGGTCTCCTTTCAAGAAACACTGCAGACCTCATCTACCCCCATTACTGTGTTTTGTCTTAATGTTTAATTCAATCTTCTAGTTTTACTCAACACCCAATAGATGCCTGACACTGTGCATGCCATAATATAGAGGATTCAGCAAAGACAGATGTGATCTTAGTTTGGGTGTCATAATTTAAGAGCCAACCAGGTAAGCCATTGACACATGAAGAGAGTTTGCCACACTCTAAACAGAAGGTTTTATAAATTGAGCAGGAGAAATCTTTCCTCTGGGACACTTGGAATGAAAGCCTTTTAACCGTGTTGCTTAGGAGTCAAGTATTGATGATCCAGTGACCAATATGGTGGTTTTTTTTCTTTCTTTTTGTTTTTTTGTTTGTTTGTTTGTTTGTTTTTACCACTTCTAGGGCTGTTGGTGTGTGGTTCTGTTAGAATAACTTTAGGATGTGCATACAAAGTGGTGCCATTGCCTCCTGCTACACTTAAAAGCCCTTGTTGCCTTTGGCAACATCCTAAGATGCTGCTGGGACTCCTGTTGTACTTGTAGGCCAAGGGGCTTCAGACATCTTTTCTCAGGTTTTTTTTGTGTGTTACTCTGAATCCATAATTATCAGAGGAGCCTCTTACTCCATGCTTGACAATGGAAGAACATTCCTTCCCTTGCTTCTTTCCATAGATCCCATAGACATGGACCACTCTAACACCCCAAATCATTACTCCCTCAAACAATTGTAACCATGCACCTCATACCTAATACTGATTCCATATCCTTGTATTCAGTCAGCCATGGGTCAAAAATATTTTTAGTAAATTATGCCCGTAGTGCATATGTACAGACCTCACCCCTCTGCTTGTCATTGTTTCTCAACCTCACAGAATAACAAGTCACAGCACATTCACATTAGTGTTATGCATGATTCAGGGTAAGATGTGTAGATTTTCATGTAAATACTAGGCAATTTTATATAAGGGACTCTGGTATCCACAAATTTTGCTGTCTTCAGGAGTCCCAGAATCCATCCATAGATACCCAGGACTTGGGCTAGTAATTACACTTCTTCCGTCGAGTTTGTGGTCTAGTAGGGCAGACATGGAGGCATGAAGCAACCCATACGACAGGGATGAATTGCACAATGTAAGATTGGAGAGGCATGAGAAGTAGATTGGGGGCTTGGGAAGGAACCATTCCAAGTAAAACTGCAAAGAGTCTATGAGAACTCTGTTCTAGGTGAGAACTACCTCCTCCAACTCCATGAACTGCCTCTGCTGACTAAAAAAGTGGGGATTGGAGCCTGGGAGACAGCTGAGTGGCTAAAGGTTCTTGCTTCTAAGCCTGACAACTTGAGTTTGATTTCTGGGTCCAACATGGTGAGAGGAGGAAACTGACTCCATGTTGCTCTTTGGCCTCTGCACAGGTGCTATGACACATGCATATGCACTGACATCCCCACCCTACCCTTGTGTTTTTACACACACACACACACACACACACACACACACACACACACACACACACACATTTAAATTTTTAAGTGGACATGGGAATGGATAAAGAAGGAAGGTGTACTCTACTGCATTAACATGGAGCTGTCTCCTCAGGCTCTGCATTTGAGAAATAACCTTTTCCTCTATAGAAACAACTCTTTTGGTAGTGCCTCATTCACGGAAACATTAGCATATCAAAGTAGTTGAGAACTGAGCATGTAGGCAGTAAGCTGAATTGACTGGTGGAATCAGCAAGACCTGAATTACCAACCAATCAATAGCCAACAATTTAATAGCTTATAAGAAAGATACAATAAGAAACACCACCAATTCTCTGGGAAGAGTGAAATGCTTGCTTGGGCGATGGAAGCTATTTAGAAGCAGCCTGTTTACCAGCTTTTTAAACAGTCACTGGCACTAAGAGGAAGGGGTAGTTTCATTCTGTGTTCATCCAGCATGACATTTGCTCAAAGAGGAAAGTAAAGAAATACTGATCTAGAAGGTTTCTGTTGGCATTTCAGTAAGGGATGCTGAGAAGTCAGTTTGGTAGACATACTGCCTCTCTGAAGAGATTTCTAGAACGGGATAAGTGGGTATTGACAGGGGACTCTCTATGTCTGTCACCTCACCTCTCATGCTTCTTGCAAATAGCAAACAAGATAAGGTAGAAATGCTTTCAGGTCTGATGCTATGTTAGCTTCCTGAAGCTGTAACAAGTTACACAGGGCAGGGCAGCTGAACCAAAGCTACCAGTAGATAAAGAAGGTGGCTGTGCACTGACCTAGCCCTCCCTGCTAGCCACTGGTGTTTCTAATACATATCGTCCTTGCTTCTTGTAGGATAGGACTTTACTGCTTACCATTTCTTCTCTCATTTCTCTCCCTTTCTCAGACCTCTGGACCATCCTATTTCTCAAAACTGAGTATCACACAGAACTTGTGACTAGATTATATTTTTTTATTCGTCCATCCATCCATCCATCCATCCATCCATCCATCCAACATATAGCATTAAACATACTATTTTTCCAGCAATCATGCCCATGTGGGGAGAAAGCTAATATATAAGAGAGTCTTATTCCAACATTTATCTTCCCATGTGGAAAACTAGCCACAAACTGTGAGAGAGGCCTTGAAAGCACAGGTGATATAGTAACCTGCAGAGGGACGACTTAAAACTTGAACTTGAGACTCAATGAATGCCTTTGGATGAAAGCATGCCTATGTTTGAAGGTGAAGTAGCTGCTAGCTTAAGAAGGCTGAGCTGGACGGAGCAATGACAAGGGTATTTCAGCCAGAGGAGACAGTTTGCTGAAGTCACATGGCCTTTGTTCATCTGGAAATGAGGCCAAGTACCATGTGGCTCAGGACATGCCCTATGGTCTCCCTACTTTGTTGGAGCTGTGTGAAGTTTTCAGATATATTCTCATGTTCCATGAACCAGAGGGGCGTAGCAATTACTCTGAAAGTATGCCTTTAGGGAGTAGGCTGGCCAGCATGCTTCCAGGCCATGGCATCATCCTTATTTTTAGAAGTGATTCCCAATTTGGAATGGTCAGACATTCAACCCAACCCTCACCAGACTGTAGAAACTAACTGTGCCTTGGTGAGTAAGTCTTTATGGAAATAGCAGATGTGTGAAGTCAAGATAATCTTAAGTGTCTCTTCTGGAGAGGATTTCCAAATAGTATAGAGGTTTCTTTCATTGGTGTGCTGGCTTGTTTTATGCCAACTTGATACAAGATAGGGTGGTTAGGGGAAAAGGACTCTGAACTGAAAAAAATCACATGGTTAGGATTGGCCTGTATGCAAGTCTGTAGGGCAGTTTCTTTTGGTAGTTGATGTGAGAGACCCTGATTACTATGGGGGATGCCACCCTGGCAGGTGGTCCTGGATGGTATAAGAAAGCAGGCTGAGCACCATAGAGAACAAGCCAGTAAGCAGCGTTTTCCCCATGATCTCTACATCAGTTCCTGCCTCCAGGTCCCTGCTTGAGTTCCTGCTCTGACTTCCTTCAGTGATGGACTGTTTACCTGGAAGTGTGAATGAAATGAGCTCTTTTCTTCCCATGTTGCTTTGGGTCACAGTTTATCACTGAAAAAGAAAACTAGAACAATGATTAAGGTTTTTTTTTTCTGATATTCCTCAGGAGGTTGCCTGGTCGTTCCACTTTAAAGACTGTGGGAACTTCTTGGGCCCCACTTATTTGGTTAAAGAAAAATCATCACTTTCTAGCCAAGTGGGCTTAACTAAAACTCAATGTGGCTATATTGTAATGGTTTTCTTGAAACATTGGAGGCATTTAAGGCCATGTATCTCTTTTGTTGCCTTTCTCAATATTATCCCCCAGAAAGTCTTAGCTTACTCACCTGGGACAGCTCAAGATGTGCTCTAGCCTAAATTACTTAGAGGAAGTGCTCTCCTGGTGGAGTCTGGAGTAACTCATGCTCAGCAGGACCTTTCCAGAAAGCCTGTCTCTGGCTTGGTGAATGGGCACAAGGGCTGGAGAAGGATTAGAAAAGGGGACTGGAGGAGAGAGACTTTGGAGTCTGTAGATCTTTAGGTGATATGTGCAGGGTCTGTGAAGACACAGCAACTGTCAGAGAGAGACTTCTTGGCCAGAGCATCTACCACTATCTCTCTTAGCCGAGCCTCATAGGAAGAAGCAAGCATGGAGGGACTCGGCATGCTGTCAAAAAATACCAGCCTATCTTAGAGTTCACGGTGCTTTCCGGCAAGGACGGAGTGTCCTTTGGGGAGCCAGGGAAATCTTGGCTGACGGACAGTGTTAGCTGTTCTCACTGCCACACAGTATATGGTACTCAGAAGAAGTACCCCTAGCAGAAACACAAAGGGGAAAGCCCCCAGCAAACATAATTTTTGTTCGTCAGGGTTGGTCTCCCAGGAAAGTGATTTGGAGATGCCTGTGCCCCACTGTGTCTTCCCAGGCCCTCGGGCCTGGCACTGGACTTGGGCAGTGGAGGGCACATGGAGGGTGCATTGCAGCCTCACAACCTCTAGGCAAAGCTAATTCCGTATTTTGGGGGGATGTTCTCCTGCCACCTCATTGAGAGAGTGAGGGAGGAGAAAAAGAATTGGTGCCACATGAGGCGACACGAGACTGTGGAGCAGGAAACGGGAATCCAACGCCACATCTAACGAGCCCGCTATTAGAGGCTCTTGGCAGAGCGAGGAAAACTGATCGCTAATGAAAAGCAGGACAGAGAAAACGTAGCATGGCTCCATTATGCATTCCCTGTGAGTCACGGAGCGCGGTTTGCAAGATAAGCTGGCTTTGCCATTGAAACAGGACTTGCGCGCATGTGCCTGAGAAGGAGCTGGGTAATAATCGCAAAATTCACAGCTGTTTAAACAATACAGTGGAGAAGCCAAGGTTGAAAGAAATTGTAAGCTCGCTGTAAAGATTTAGTTAGTCTCCACCCCCAGCTTTCTTGTCACGTGTCCTTACTTTGTTAGGCAATGGAGGTCAAGGGAGAGGTCTGGCTGAGCCAGCCTCCAATGTTCAAAAATGATTGCCAGCTCCTTCATCCAGGATGTACCTAAGTAGGAACAGAAGCGACTAACAGTCTCTGCAGCTCGGGGGATGGGGTAGGAGTGGTGGAGAACACTTGGCACTAAGGGGTTTTGTACCCCAACTCCCTGCCTTGGTGTTTGAACTCCTCTTCATTGCCCTGTTCTCTTTGCACAGTGAGTGGACATTAACAAGAAGATGAACACACACTTGAAGTGACTGTGTGGATCCAGGGGAACTACATAGATCAGGTTTTGCCTTTTCTGTTCATTGCCCTGGAAGCAAACCCTTACACTGTTGAGACCTTCGGCCTTCTGTCTGTCCATCCTTTTAGTAGCCATATATCTCAGTAGGGGTTGGGACAGGCATTGAAACCCTGCCACTTTCATGATGGTGATAGGCCCTGGCACTACTTACTTGATATTCATCTGAATCAGTGCCCATGCTAAAATCTAACATGTAGACATAAGGATTTTCATCTGGTGGGAGTTTTAGGTTCTAGGGCAGCTGTCCACGTAGCCTTATTGTATTTATTCTACTTACTTGCTAAGCTGGGAACAAACTTCATAATTCATTCAAAGGGGCTCCTCATTCCTCCAGGCTGGTGTTCACGTGTCCTAATAATGACACCAGCCCTGACCACTTGACATAAAATCATGTCTTTACTTCTGCTCAGTGCCATCACCATCTGGTCCTTCTCCCATGACATGTCCACACCGTGAGAGCAAGAGCTTTCTGGTCTGGCTTTCTTTTCTTTGCTGCACCGTTCTTAGTAGCTCTTCCAGAATGGGGACTACCCTGCAATCCCAGAAGAAATTCAAGGACTAAAGGCAAGAATAGCGAGAGCATGCTGAAACAACGTGTTGCTGACGGCTGTAGAAAGGCTTCCTCCCTAGAAGAAAGAGGGCATCTTTTCGTTTCCCAATTTGTTTGAGCAAGTGCTTGTGTAGAAGGTCACAGGCTTGCTCTCTCACGGCTCACAGACTGGTAAAGGATTCAGGAATTTAAGATCCAGGTCAGGAATCAGCCCCTCCGAGACCTTTCCTGAACACCCCTTATGCCTTCCCAACCTGGGTTAGTGCAGTTCTCATGATTCCCAGTGGCAACCCATGTAGGGCTTTATCATAGCACAGATGTAAAGCAGATAATTACAGTCCAGCCCACTTCTTCCCCTTTTCTAGGCAAAGGCACTCACCACTGAGCATAGTGTCAGAAGCATGATGGATAGTCAATGAATCCATGCATGTTCCTTGGTATTGCTGCTATTTGCCAAGTAGTCAGCATATGCACATGTGCTAAAGGTATGTAGCCTCAGAAGCAGCTCTGCACAATGGTATAGAATAATCTTTGGTATTAACATTTCACGTTAACATTCTAGAATCTTCTCCTGTATAGGCTCCCTATATGGTCTGAGATATGCAACAGTTGGCTGCAGAATTTTTGCAGATAGTTTGAGGGGAGCTCCCTGCATCCCTGACTGCAACTGAGTCTCTAATTTACTTTAAAAATTATTTTCCGTCTTGGCAAGATGGCTCACTGAGTAAAAAGGCTTGTTGTTCAAGCCCAGCAAGCTGAAATTTACCCCCAGAACCCATGGTGGGGGGCGAGAGCTGCCCCATGACAGGTGTTCTCTGGCTTCCCCACGAGTGCCATGATGCCCTTCCCCCAATAATAACAACAGCAACAACAATAATTAAATAAATAAAGTTATATGTTAAAACGTGTTTTCCACGTGCCTGGAACATCTGCTTAATTCTAAGGAAGCCAGTCAGAGACCTTCTAAGCCAGCACTTGTGGATTCTTGACATCTTGAAGCTACCACTTTGATGTGGCTGCTTTGATTCAGGGCTTCTGGGACATTTTTGTCACACCCGAAAAAGCAAACTATTAAGCCAGCGGCAGCAGTTTTGTATAGCAAAGGCATGTGTGCAACAGGCACAGAGCCTCCTCTCAGGGTCGGGTGCAGATGAACCTAATGTCTGAGTGTTTCCACTGGTGGTGGCTGTCTTGATGCGGAATGCTGTCATGACACCATGTGGAACTTGCCAGAATGTTTCTTTCAGTACTTGTTAGCCTTGTTTTAATAGAGAGAGTGGGTCTGATTCTAATTTCCATAGCATCAGGGTACACTCAAAGCAGAAGGCAAGAGGGTTGACGATCTTGAGGGAGGACTTGGCAGAGTTTGGGGAGGAACTGACTGAGAGAGTGTGCTCACTATCTTGGAACGTGTGCGGCCTCCATCCCTCACTGGCCATTCTCTAAGTTTTGAGCTTCGTTTAAATTTACAGTTCTGTCCTGAGAATTGTTTGAAAATGGAAATAGAGCCCAAATGTTCACCTAGAACTATGGACTGTCTATGCTAAAGAGGTCATTCTGATCATTTTCTTCTGCTTGCTGCGTGAAGCACCTTCTTCCTGTTACCACTTGGCAGTGAGGAAGTGGTCCCGGTTGCTCACTGACCCTGGTGAGCACAGGGAGCCAGCCATACTGCTCTCTTTTTGTGGGTAATCAGAGTGCCCCTACGTGCCCACACGTGGCAGGAAGTCAAAGGTTGCCTGAAACAGCTATGTAGGAAGTAGAATATAGGGGCCACTAAGAAGCTTTTGGGTTTTGGATACTCTCATCTGAGTATCCTGTCAAGACTATGAAGTACTATTCCTGGTTTTGGGGGCATTTTGGTAGCAAACACATTAAACAGCTTGTTATGAAAAATGAGCCATTGTGCTTGAGCCAAAGTTTCAGCTCTGAGCTCATTTCTCAGCATCTTGTTGGATTCTGGGCAACTGGATAGGTCCTTTCCCTTACTGGCTTCTTTGCCAGGAGCTTGATGGGTCCTGTCTCTCCCTCCTGCCCTCTGAAGAAAGAAACCGCCCATGGCAGGCACCATGCTGGTGTATTTTGTTGAACATTTGTGTGTGTGTGTGTTTGTGTGTGTTGTCCAGGTGGATGGGTGCACATGTGTGTGCACATGTCTGCATGTGGAGGTGAAAGGTACTGTCAGTCTTTCTTTTCTAAAGCGAGGCCTCTCCTTTAGTCTGGAGCTCACTAACAGCCTACACTGTCTAGCCTATAAGCCCCAGAGACCTGCCTGCCCATGCCTCCCAAGCACTGGCATTACCAATGTACACCATCACAACCAGATGTTTAATGCGAGTTCTAGGGACCATACACTCAGGTCTCCCCACTGGCGGGGCAAGCGTTGTACTGACTGAGCTGTTCCTCCAGTCCCCCTTCACTGAATTTTCATGAAGGAGTATCAGATCCTCCCTTCGCCATATTATAACCTGGGGATTATAACGTAATCTGGCTCCTCCCACACTAGAGATCTTTAGAGCCCTGTCCGGTGCCTCCGGTTAGAAAGAGAGGCACACGCTCAACACTAGGCCACACAGCTAGCAAGTGCTAGAGAGAGGACTAGACCAGCCCCTACTCTCCCCATTAGCGTCTTGCGGCTGCTGGCAAGCCACCCCTCTGCAGGTGGACATCACTTCCACGAGGGTCTGTCTAGTCTAGTAAGAGGACCGGAGCAAGGGTAACACCCTGCTTCCTTGTCATGCCGTCTGTCGATGATGTGTCCTTCCAGGTGTTACAGTCTTTTTTCTCTGTTTTGTTCTCATCCGCCAAATGATGGCATGTGTAAACAGAAGCCACCGGACATGTCCTCGGTCTCTCAAAGTGAGAATGTGCACACTTCGTACTAAAAACCTTACTGGCTTAGGAAGTGCTGCAGCAGGGGAGGAGGCAGCAAGGTGCTCACTTCCCCTTCAGGGGTTCTACTGAGCGCCCACAATTGATCGATCCATCGATCGCTGTTCACTCGGGATGGGTCATCTGGAAAATGGCTAAGCGGCATCTGAAGATGTTAGCGGTCAAAACGCTGCCTGCAGCCATACTGCTTTGACCATGAGTGGCCTTGACTCATGGGCAGTGTAGCAGAGCTCTGATTATACAAGTGACATTTCAAAACCACAATTGACTGAACTTGCTCTTAGCTGTATACAGTGGTTTTTCCAGAACAGAGGGAAGGCCTGAGTTGCCTGCAGGTGTGGCTTTCACCTGTGTAGGATGTGGAAGATTTGAATTTGGGGGCATTCTAGCTTTGATGTAATTCAGGCCACAACTTTCCTGAAAAACTCCCCTCCCCCACCATTAAGAGAAATAAAGAGCTCAAATTTTGGAACTTGACTATCTGGATTCAAAACTTAATGTCCTATAGATTTTAAAGCCTATCCCAGTAAGATGGAGTAGAGACACTCGCTTCCCACACTCAGCATAGGCGTGACTCTTGGGAAAGCCCACTAGTTTTATTCTCCTTCCTTTTCTTATCCAGGGTAGTGGGGGTACAAGTGTCCATATGCTCTGCAGGTCAGCTGGAATCCAGTTGCACTCCTATTACTCCCTTTTTGTCCCCTACTTTGCCCTCAGGAGACCCCTATGGCCCCAGCCCAGGGAGTCACTAATCATGCGCTTCGTTTCTGTTGCAGTGCCAACAACATGCCCAAGCAGGTGGAAGTGCGCATGCATGACAGCCACCTCAGCTCTGAGGAGCCGAAGCACCGAAACCTGGGCCTGCGCATGTGCGACAAGCTGGGGAAGAATCTCCTGCTCTCACTGACGGTGTTTGGTAGGTGCCCCAGGTCTCTCCTCTCCTTTCTCCTGAGGGCTCTCCACCCCTTTCTGCCACACTGTCCTTATTGTGGGGGGAGCTATCCTCCCAGAGAGCGCGCCCCCAGGAAAGGAAGCCTTGTGTCCCATCAAGGCCCTGTTAGGCACTGCTGCCTCAGTGGCAAAATCTACCCCTGAACTAACTCTAGGCACCTGCTCTGCTCTGCAGTCTGTGGTTCTCAATGACATGTGTATGTATTTCCTGTGAGTGTGAACATGCAGGTCCCCAGCCACACTTGTGAAGATGATGTTTGGAGCTGTTGGGAGAGAGGCCAACGAATCTGCAATGCTGCAAACCTTCTGGTGATCTCTAAGTAGGCAGGCAGTAGACTACATTTAGAGAAATACTTTCATTAAGATAAGGACAACAGGGCCAGAAAACCTCACTAAAAGGGACCACAAGATCAGGCCTTTGCCAGAAGCATCATTGACTTCAACTAGAGTCGAAGAAGGGCATATGGGAGATGCTCATTCCAATGCATAGCTATGTTCCTAGTCACCTTGGAGGTTTGCCTCCCTGCTTCAGGCCTCATTCTCGTATGGGTCTTTGGTCTGAGCTGTCAACACAATCTCGGTCTTGGGTTTTCTACGGGGTATATTGAAACACAGAGTAAATGGCAGTTTCTTGTAATGACAACCACACAGTTTCTCTTCTCAATTCTCTCCTTGTTCTTGGGCTCTCACTTAGGCTACACGGAGAAGCAACGAAAGTTGGTCCTCCCACCTCCTCACCATCATTCACAGCCCCCCACTCTCCCATCCCCTGCGCCATCTCAGCAGGCTAGAATCAAAACTGTGATTGCCTTAGTTTGCTTAGAATCAGGGAACCACAGCCATGGCTGGGTTTTTAAGAACCACCCACTATGTAATCAAATGTCATTCAACATAGGACTTGAGGATTGACATGTGGAGCCAGGAAAAGCTCTGTCCTTCAGCTGTATCCACCACTGCACACCCCTAGATTCAACCCATGTGACTGGCAACTCCTTCCCCATCACCAAGGGGGCTATGGTCTATATTGCAGCTTTTGCTTTTGTGGCTTGTCTTGGCCACCCATTTTCAACAGTCTAAGGGTTTTTTTTCCTGGTGTAATGTAGGAGTCTGTGAAGCAAATAGCATCTCTGCCGGCATCTTTGCTCAACTTGGCTCCTCCCAGATTGTAGATCTTTGGAGCCCTGTCCTATGCCTCTGGCCTCCAGTTAAAAAGGGAGACATACACTAAACACCAGATCACATTGCCAGATCTGGCTGAGAGAAGAAAAGATGCTGCCTGCTGGGAATGGGTTCTTCTGGGAATTTGTGGTGCTCCATACAATCAATATTTCAAAAGATTTTGGAGTCATGTCTTTATTTTTCCCTATGGAGTGTTGAAAATGTTCTCTGGGTCCCTGTAGTGTTAGAACAGCTGGAGCTGTTACAGAAGGGTATCTTGCTAGTTGTCAAAATCAGTTTCCCTTATGCAATGTCTTTATTTTGTGGTATTCATAGTCCATTAGGCAGACATGGGAAAGATGATAATCAGTCATAGGACTCCTTGGAGCTGTCCATTTGACTAGGGCAAAAACTGAATTTAGATTTCCCCTTCCACTTCTTCAACAGGTGTCATCCTGGGGGCAGTATGTGGTGGGCTGCTTCGCTTGGCGTCTCCCATCCACCCTGATGTGGTCATGTTGATAGCCTTCCCGGGGGACATACTCATGAGGATGTTGAAGATGCTCATCCTCCCTCTCATCATCTCCAGTTTAATCACAGGTGAGAGCTCCTTGCTGGTACCTGCCCAAAATGCAGCATAGTCCTATCCTGGCTTTGGGGTTCAAAGTAGAATTTTTATTTGGCTGAGACAGTGGATGTGACTGCATCATTGCATTTCTGAGCTTTGTCCTGTCTCTTAAGATATGAATCATTGGTCCTAAAATTGAAAAAAATACCATCTCTCATTCACTCGGCCTTCCCTTCTAACAGCAAGAGATATAAAGGAACAGCTGTGTATTAAAAGTGATGGTATCTTGTCATTTCATTTTTAGTAGGTTAAAAGTGTATTTTATTCAAAAACTGATACAGGAACTGAAAAAGTACACTGCCTTTATTACTTACTTGAGCATATGGGAGGATATGAATTGAAAAGAGATTAAATGCTAGGCATAAAAGCTGCGGGTATTTTTTCTTTAAAGAATTACATCCTTAGTATGTGATAACATGCTTTCTTATTATATTTTTTGCTAAAGGAATTAATTATTTGAGTTTTTCCTCTGTTTGAACATATATTGATAATTTTTTTTCTTACCAGACAATATAATTAAAACAGAGTATGATGTATTGCTTAGTGACTACTTTGGAATTAAAAGTGGGAGTCGCCAAGCTGGTTTCATAGCTAGGTGTCAAAGAGCCAGGTGACCCTGAGAACTGTCCTCTGCACTGATCCCCCTTGTGCAAGTGGAGCTTGGTAGCTCCTGCTGACTCAGATGCTGGGCCAGAAACACTGGGTTTCAGGTTCAAGTGTTCAGGGACTTAGTGAATTTGCCATCATTAAACCCTGGGTTGAGTGAATCTGTGATTCTCTCCAAACCAGAGAAAATATCCTCTTGGCCTGTTTAGCAGATCTCATGTAGATTAGCTGAGAGAGACCTGGCTTCCTTTGCCCAGAATTAGACGTGGGGTTGTAGAGAGAAGTGGGTCATACATGGGTCAGATTGATTCAGAGAAATTCACACCAACTTCCTCCCCCACATGAAAAAGGGCAGATCCCCAGAAAGGGCTTCAATTTCTCTCTTCAGCAAAGGTAGGAACTGAAACCAGGAAGTGGGCACACTGAAGAAACATCTGGAGAAAACCCGCTGGAGGCTGAGGTCTGTATGACTTCACTTGGAGTTTCCTCTCACCTCCCTCAGTTCAGATGCGGCGCGTGCACACACACGCTGCCACTGGCAGCTGCTTCTTACACGTGCTCTCTGGTAGCCACATGAGGTTAGACATGAGGACCACTGGGCTTCAACACAGAGAGAGGGGAGGATCATCTGATTCTCCATTTAAGACTATAGTAATGTATTCTAAAGACATGTGAACATGACCTTGATGTCCCAGCTTTTCACTCCCCTAAATAAGGACAATAAATAGTAATAGTAATACACAAGAGAAACACTGGCCTTAGCTAGACCATCACTTCAAAGAAGATAATTTAAGGTCACAAAAATGGAAAAGATGTTATCTTGGAATTAAAGATGGAAAACTCTTCCACATTATTTTCACATGTGTGGTAGTGACTGATGGTATGTAAATCATACAGCCAACTTTCCCCAGCTCTCAAGAATCTCAAAAAATATCTTTAGAAAATAGAAATGTAAAGTGTAGAATTGGTCACATATTTAGTAGGAGGACTGTTAGTTGACCACTAATGTATCTGAATGATAGGAAACCAAGGGTTACAGATATGTAAAGATGAGGATGTAGGTAGAAAAGAACAGAACTGATCTTTCTGGATTTCTTCTAAACCCAGGGTTGTCAGGCCTGGATGCTAAAGCCAGCGGTCGCCTAGGCACAAGAGCCATGGTGTATTACATGTCCACGACCATCATTGCCGCTGTGCTGGGTGTCATCCTGGTGTTGGCCATCCACCCTGGCAATCCTAAACTCAAGAAGCAGCTGGGGCCCGGGAAGAAAAACGACGAGGTGTCTAGCCTGGATGCCTTCCTGGATCTCATTAGAAATCTCTTCCCGGAGAACTTGGTGCAAGCCTGCTTCCAACAGGTAACCCAAAGCCCCCCAGTGTCATCCCTGTCCAATCTCCCACCTAATCTGTGATAGCATAGAGACAGTTTTAACTCTGAATAGCAATTTTCTTAATATTTATTTATCTCTGCCAGGCCCAAGTGTTGTGTGAAGTACTCTGGGGAAGGATTCTAGGGTTGGAGTCAGATGGCTTGATTTCCAGAATCATTATTGCCTGCCCCCTTAATGTCTTGTCACTCTGAGACTTACTTTTCCCTATTTCCCTTTTGTTCCTGTCTCCGAGTTACACATAAGCACGTTTTTACCAGTCTTGTTCACAACCCTCTAAACTGCATGATGGTTCTCAATATTGTCTCAAAGCTCTACCATAAAGAAAAAAGATGCTTGCTGATTTAATGGAGCCTAAAAAATGAGAATCTATAATCCATCCTCAAGATGACACAGGGCACTAAATATAATTTTTGTTTCATTTTGAGACAGGGTTTCTCTATGTAGTTTTGATGCCTGTCCTGGAACTCACTCTGTAGACCAGGCTGGCCTCAAATTCACAGAGATCTGCCTGGCTCTGCCTCCTGAGTGCTGGGATTAAAGGCATGTGCCACCACCACCTGTCTTGAATATAATTTTTTTAATTGTGAAAACAGTGTGAATCCATAAACCTAGCCCTGGGGAGGCAGAGACAGGAGGATCCATGGGGTTTTCTGACCAGACAGTGTAGCTTAATCTGCAAGTTCCTGGTTCACTGGGAGACCCTGCCTCAAAACACAAGAGGGAGAAAGACCAAGGTAGGCACTGATGTCAACCATTGGCCTCCACATGCACTTTCACACACATGTGCACACATGCACACATGCATGCATGTACACATGCACGCACTCTCAATCCATGCACACACAAGCTTATAACATTTAAAAATAGATAATTCTGCTAAGTGAAACCACTGAGTAACCAGCCAAGGCTCCACTCACAACCTTATTTTCTTCCCACAGGGCCAGCTTAGGTTGGCACATACTTCAGTCCCCATTAGCTCATGAAAAGACTAAACTTGAGCCCATGTGTCTCCTTCAGCCCTTCTCAGGGAACCACTGAAGGATGACATTATGAGACAGGCAGCTTAGAAGAAAAATCTGGATTTCCAGCCCTCAAAATGCAGTGCCAACGCCCACTGAGCCCACATCATACCAGGCTGGGATGGGTTTTTCTGATTCTCATATTTATTTTATAAAGAAATGATGAATATTTAAAATGAGAGAAATACTCATCACGTTGATTTGATAATTATCAGTGTCTGCATATATGGAAATATCTGATATATATGTATGTATGTATGTATGTATGTATGTATGTATGTATTCATGTATGGAAATATCCCATTATACCCCATAAATATGTATAATTAAGTCAATAAAGAACACCATTCTAGACGGGGAAAGTAGGATGTAGAGCGACTAGAAGCTAGAGAAAGGTATTGTACTGAGGTCCCCTGTTCGTCTGCTTGCTAGACTCACCTAGGAGGATGAAGTTGCTTGCTTTGGAGTGGTAGAGACAAGTGGCTGCTGAGTCTATTTTGAACATTTCGAAATGTGTGTTTTGGACCTATAGATCCTGGGAAATTAGCTAAGAAAAAACAGACGGGAAGGCATGATATAGCCAACAGATCTAATCTACTTCCTGTGCCTGGTCATATCTCAGATACCTTCATTTCAGCCTGGAAAACAAGACCAGAAGCCCCAGGACTCAGTTATTCCTCTGATCTTGTTGGACTCAGCTTCTGTAGTGTTGGCCATATTTACATTTGGGGTCTTCCCTGGATGATGATGGTCTTTACCCCATGGCAAAGGGTACCGTCTGGACCCAAGGGGCTAGAAGACTATATCAGGACCTTTTCTTCCCCTGCCTGATCCTACCTCTTCCTATGACAACTTAGCTTTGGTTCCCCCAGCTAAGACCAGAATCAAAATCCCCTTGAGTTGGGGGGAAGTATAAGGAATAATAGTGTACAGTCTTCTACCTTGCCATGAGAATGGGCGTAGATCTTCGTCCTGACTCCAAGGGCCTTGAGCAGAGGGTACCATTCTTACTGAGTAACACAGCATTGACAGAGATGGGGGAGGAAGAGGTGTTACAAGAGTCCTTTCTGGGTCCTTGTGGCCTGGCAGGGAGTGTTGTAAAATTGCCTGTCTTAGGTGAAGGGGGATTCCTGGACAGAATTAGAAACAGATGTAAAGAGGAAGTAGAACTGTTCCTAGATTGGAGGCAGCCTTCAGTCATTCCGGCTTGCTTGAGTCAGACCCTGTGTTTGTAAAAGCAAGGCGACCTCTTACCTGTTGTTTAGGGCTGGCTGAGAGGACATACGCTTCCACATGTTTTCTGTAGCACGTAGGAAGGCAGCACTCAGCTCAAGCAGTTTCTGGTGGCTTCAGGTCAAATTCACATTCTTATTCTAAGAAAGACTGAGTCATGGAAATGGCTGGTTTTCTATCGAAAAATAACCAGTGTGACACCTGTGGGTATAGACAAAGCTGTAAGTCGCTGAAGGTGGGAGGCGGTGGGAAGGAAGGTAGGTGTATAGGTGGATTAGGAGACATTTGTGAGTTTTCAGGTAAGGGATGCTGGTAGGTTGAACCTGAGTTCAGCAGGTATTCAAATGGTCCAACTACAACAGGCTCTGTGAGACCTCGGACAGAGACCTGACCAATGTGCCAGTGTCCCTGTCTCCTCAGCTTCAACTGGAACTCCTTCCTGTGCTGTTTTGAAGCTAGATTTTGGAGTCAAACATGATTCATGTTGAAGCTGGCTCCAGTAAGTAAAAATCAGGCCTCGGGTTAGTTATAGGACCACGCTAGATACAAAGCCGTTAACTCTCAGCCTCCCACCGGATCCTGGCTGTCGCCATTTACCAAGTCCATGATAATCACTTCAGATTAATCCAAGCTTTGGCTCCTTCACCATTCTCAGGATGAGTCACCACCTTTGTTGGAGAGAATTTGGCAGCTGCATCCCGAAGTGTCCCTTCTGGTCACCTCTGTGTTCTCTCTTCATGCTGCTATTGACCAGAGCTGGGGCCGCCCTCTTCTTATGTAGCCAGCCTTGGGCCTCCTTTTACCCCGCACAAGTGCATAAGGCCAGGTTAACGTGGAAGGCACCTGCCTCTGCCTATAGAAGCCTGCCCATCCTTCCCCCTGCTCTTGCCATCTCCGTTTTGCATGGCTAACTGTCAGACCCAGCCACAGAAGGGTGAAATCCTCATAACTTAGCATATGGTGCAGTTGGTGGGAAGAACTCAATGGTGGTCAGGCCATCTGAGTTCAAGTGTCAGCTTTGCCAATACCTATGACGTCTGAAAAATCAGTTGACTTCTCCATGCATCCTCTTCTGTGTCTATTAAAGGTTCAGCCATCTGTCACCTTCTGTGTGCCAGCACCGACATTCTAGGGTTTTGAATGATTTCTATTTTAATGCCCTCGAAAGTGTTTTTTTTTTTTTTTTTTTTTTTGAGGCTAAGATGTGAATTTTGCATGCAGGATGCCTGACACCTTTAAAATTAGAACCACTTCCACGGATGTCGAGGAATAGTCTGAGTGATGCTTGGGGATTATTAGGCAAGGGTTAGCTGGCTTCGCTACCTGAAAGAAGAGGATGGTTTCCCACCTTACATATGAGTCACAGGATCCTGGAAAGATGGCTGTTGGCAGTTGTCACCCTTGATGTCCAGATGGAGGTTCCAGCAGAGCCTGGTTTGGAGGACCCAAGGCCTAGAACAGGCTTCTGGTGATGCTGTACAGCAGAAGGAACAGGGTCTCATAGTTTGGAGGAGCACCAAATTGGACACATGATGTCATCCCCCAAGCACAGCGGTGTTATCATGGGGAGGGAAAAACAGACATGTATCCCCCAGCTTCAGCAACTGTACTGCTTAGGGAGTAAATGAATTTCCTCAGTTTTGTAATGATTTTGTCAGTAGGACAGTTGCACCCTACTGCATATGCAATGAGACAACACTCTTTTGAGCGTAAACATAAACTAATTCCCATTTTTATTAGCCTTGTTTTGGCTTTTCATAGTTGTAGTTAACATCCTAAAATGTATGGTTGGCTAGGTTGTTGTTGACCTTTTAGATCACACCTCACCTTTATGCTTTTTTCACCCTGCTCCATCAGATTCAGACAGTGACAAAGAAAGTCCTGGTGCCACCTCAGGCCGAGGAGGCCAATGCAACCAAGGCAGTCCTCTCCATGTTGAATGAGACCATGAATGAGGCCCCTGAAGAAACCAAGATCGTTATAAAGAAGGGCCTGGAGTTCAAAGACGGGATGAATGTCTTAGGTAGGCAAACTGGTTGTTGGTGCCCATCACCTCTATTCCTGACAGCGGCCAGCCTCTCTCACCTTCCTTGTTCATTCAGTTCTCATTCTCCCTAGCTTTCTTCTCGAAAACTCAATAACTCTGCGGTCCTCTAGGTGGCGCGGGAGGCTCTCTCTGGGGAATAACATGAGGGTCACTGAGACTGAGAGCTGAGCCATGGAGGAAGAGGAACAGAAGGATAGGCAAAGGGAGAACCCAGAGGGACATGGCAGCCAGTAATCAGGAATGGGAAAAGAGGAAGCGGCTGACATTTATCAGGCACATTCCTTGACTGTGCCTAGTGTGGTCAAGTCATCATATTGAACTAATGGATTTAGGAAGTGAGATATCCTTATCTGTTATTTATTTATCTTTTTTTTTTTTTATGTCACTCTGCAGGAGCACCTTGCTGGTTGCTCCATCCCAGCTTTCAGTCTATAACAAATGCAGAGCTACCAATATTGGTCAGCATTAGGTTGGGGAACAAAAGGATATTGTAGAGCATCATGTTTAACTTTCTAGGATTTCAAGGACCTCTCTCCTCAAGTTTGGTCCCTTCTCCCTACTCCATCTGAAGGTTCTCTTCAGCTGGACAGATGTGAGTTTAGGGATCACTGCTTGTCTGCCTCTGAGCAAGTTGATCCACTTCTCTGAGCCTCAGCAGGAAAGTTGAAATGGGATTGGTGTGGGTTTCATAGACCAACCGTTGTAATGAAATGAGGCTGTGCGTATAAAGCACACTAGCACATGCCCCGAGTTCTGTCCAGACAAGCTCTGATCATTATTAAAAGCAGATGAAGAACCGAGGAGGAACTCAACCAGAAAATATCTCATGAAGTGCGGGGGTGAGCTTTCCCTTATGGCATTTGCTCCAAATTTGCCCAGTGTAGTAACAGCCACTGTAAGGCTTCAGGGTGGGCCCACACACCTCAAATTCCACCACTCACCAATATTATGATGTCAAGACAATGGGACATTTGGTCCATAAGGTGGAACGAATTGGAAAAATAAGAGTTTGTAAGCAAGATCATGCAAACTAGGTTTCTCAGGTGAGAACTGTTTAGATGGGTGAGCTCAGTGGTCCTGTCCTTTTGTTATCTCAGAGGTCAAATGCCCTTGTCTCCTTAGACTGTTATCAGATAAACTTGAATCTTAGGTCAATAACAAATAACAGTAATTTAATGTAAGCCTGTCTCAAGTGCCTGGGCTATTCAGAAACTAAGAAAAAAAGTTCGTTATTTTCTGGAATTCAGAACGTGATTGGGAGTCCTGTTTGATGGGTTATTCTGTGCTTGGTGGTCCTTCTCCATGGATGTTCATACTGTAGAGAGGGGGAGGCAGAGAAGCAGGCAGCCCCCTGACTGCAGGGCTGAAGCTGATCTTTTGTGTTTGGCCTGCAAGAAAGCAGGTTGGATAAGTGAGGGTGAGGGAGGAGATAAGCTGCGTGAGTTGCCAGGCAACCAGCAATCAGTAAACACAGCTGACAATCAGTGAGAGGCCAGAGGTGGTTGGAGGAAGAAGGAGGCAATGGGAGAGTCCCTCTGAGAAGGAGCCCCTCTCCACTACAAAGATATCTACTGTCTTTTCAGGGCCTCTACTGGTGGGTCATAAATTTAGATCCCACCTCCTTGACCCTTCATTGACAAAGTAACCCCTCCTCTCCAAAAGGCTAAAGATATAACAGGCTGATGCCTAGGAGGGAATCATTCAGACAATCCTAGTCTTTTTCCAGAGTCTTGATGGATTCTAGAAAGTCACATGCCCTTTGCCTGTGCTGGGGAGTTTCAAAACACTGGCAACTCGCTCAACCCCAACGATCAAGTCTAAGAGGGCTTTGTTCAAATGAAACACCCCTGTTCCAGTGAGCAATTTCAATTAGGCAATGTTTACCCAGGGAAATGGCAAGCTGAATCTTGCGTTCCATCCAAGTACACAGCCAGGCACTGTGAAGCCAAGGGAAGTTAGATTGTTGAGAAACTTCCCATTTGCCAATCACAGCTAAAATAAGGTTCTTTCCATGGCCTTGCAAGGGGAGAGTAGGTGGCTTTGTTTTTTGTTTTGTTTTTCTGTATTTCTTCTCTTTGATTTTTGGAAAGCCCCAAGGATTGCGCATTGCAATACAGAAGATACAGCCCAGGCTCTGTCTTCCACTTCTTCAAGGACATGTTTTTCTCCTAAGAAACCTAGAGAGCTATAGTGCATGGCACAACACACCTATGATTCCAGTACTTGGAAGGCTGAGACAGGAGGATGATTAGTCAAAGACCAACTTGAGTACCAATCAAGACTGGTTTCAAAAATCAGCCGAAACAAATGAACTCCCAGACCAATTCTTGGTCCTTAACTCCAATTGCTTAAACCAGTGTCAACCCCTCCTTTAAAAATCTTTTTTGGTTTTGTTTTTTATAAACTCATAGATACTCAAATGTCTGCTGTCTCTGAGGGGAGTCTTCATTCTAATTCTTTTGGACCTTAAGACCTTGGACATTATCAAACAGTATTCACTAAGTAATAACTGGACTTCTCAGCCTGAGTATTCACAGATGGACTCTTTGTTGTCATACTCAATAAACTGCCCTCTATGGTTTGAGGGAAGGGTGGAGGAAGAGCTGGGACCCAATTTTCCATATTATTATAAAATTAGTTCCTTTTACCCTGTATCCAGTCTTCATTGAGCCCCATCTTCCTTGGGTCAATAACTCAATTGTGAAGTCGCTAATCAATCCCTTTGGTCAAGAGCTAAGGAGGGGGAGATATTAAATTCCAAATATTAGCAATCTGAATACAAGGGCTTCATTATTTTCATGAAAAGAGATGGGCTCCTACCAAGTGTAGTTAATTAGGTTGATGAATGTTTGGTGTAGAGAAGGGTGGTTTCCTTGGGGGATGAGTAAAAGAGGTAAATAGTCAGGAGCTCAGAGAAAAGGAATTTATGTCTAAGAGAATCAAATTATAATGCTGTGATATAAGCCAAAATTTAGGCATAACTGGATATAATAAGGAAGGACTGGAAATTCGGCCTGCTAAACTGAGGCAGGGTACAGTAGGGAAGAGGCTGAGAGGGATTAGAAAATGGCCAGGCTTCAGAATAAGTCAAATGAGCAAACAGTGTTCTAGGGAGGGAGAATAACTGTCACTAATACTCCATGTATGCAGTCAGAGTTAGGTCACTAAGACTGGGGGTGCACCAGGGGTCCAGGAGCACATGATTGCAGTTGAAAATCGAGACAGTCCCCAGGTAGTACTGAGAAAACTGTTAACCACGTAGTTTGTCCAGTTCCTGGGTGTGTTGAGGTTGAGATACTGGGGGTAGGGTGGGGAGGGGGGAGTGAATCTCTGGAGTCAGCAGGCTTGGTCTTGGAGGAACTGAAGAACAAGGGCAGGTCACCAGGTCCTTAGACAGGTGATGAGGCAGAAGGCCTGGGGTTGAGTGTTGGATTTGCTTCAGGTTGTAGTGAAACAAGCTGCCATCAAGAGGGTGGGGAGTGAGCTCCTCAAATCCTTCCTGCCTTGGATTAGGATTGACCCTGGAGGCTGACGTGTGATTGAACTAGGATGTCAAGAAAAGAGAGAAGGCCAGGCGGTGGTGGCGCACGCCTTTAATCCCAGCACTCGGGAGGCAGAGCCAGGCGGATCTCTGTGAGTTCGAGGCCAGCCTGGTCTCCAAAGCGAGTTCCAGGAAAGGCGCAAAGCTACACAGAGAAACCCTGTCTCAAAACTCCCCCCACCAAAAAAAAAGAAAAGAGAGAAGATGGCTGAGAAGATAGGTATTGGCAAAATCTAACAATTAATTCTACCTTCTGGCTTTCTTATCCTGAAAAAGATTAATAAAAGAGAGCATGACAAGTTGAATTTTAGAAGGGCGTTTAATTGGGGTTTCCTAGCTCATTTGGATTTCTTGTTGTTTCCTTATCTTCTTGATTCCACATTTGCTGTGTAGCTGGAGGATAGTCCCAGGGTGACGTGTACCTGCCACGTGGTATCTCAGGACAGCACCAGAAGGTTCTAGACATTTCTCCAGCAAGGGCTTTAGGGACTAGATGGTCTCTGCTGCTCCTATAGTGGCTGCAAAGTTTGCATGACCATCCCCTAGTCCTGCCAGGCTCCTCTCTGCTAATCGGTGTGGTAATGGGAGCTGTTCACACATAATTTGCGAAGTGAGGAGGAAGAGCAGGCAGCACCTTTCATTTTGGAATGAAAATGAATTCATTTTCTTCAAGGGATTCACACCTGAACTGCTTAGAGTCTAGCTTGCACATGTGAGAAATGTCAAGAAAAGCAGAAATTAAAGGATGGGGGGCGTGGCTTTCAGTGTGGAATGTAATGTTTTTTTCTTCTAATTCCTAATTTGTCTGTGGGTGGCTGGCAAGCAGAGTTGGTTCCATACCTCAGTTACGCTGAAGAGTGAGGGAAAAGGAGCATGCACTTGGTCACTTGCCCTGAGGAATGTTCCTCGCCCACAGGTCTGATAGGGTTCTTCATCGCTTTTGGCATTGCCATGGGGAAGATGGGCGAGCAGGCCAAACTGATGGTGGAGTTCTTCAACATCCTGAATGAGATTGTAATGAAGCTAGTGATCATGATCATGTGGTAAGTCCACTTAGTCTGACATCATTGGAATGGTGCCAGACGAAGCCTGGGGGTCCCTAGAGGACAGTGGAGTCCTCCCAGTATGAAAAGAGTGGGTGTGGACCAGAACAGTATGGGGAAGAGGCTGGAAATTCTTTGGCTTCCCTTTCCTCCCACAATGGTGGTCATTGGGCCAAATCTGATGTGTCACCCAATCCTGTTTGTCCTTTGATTTGAGGATGGGTTTTGTTGTGTTACCTGTTCATCCCAGCTCAGGCTGCTATAATGAAATGCTATATATTAAGGGACTGGCGCATCCCAGATATTTCTCCCAGTTCAGGAAATGGGAAGTCTGAATGGTCAACTTCTAACACATTCATCTGAGTTGTGAAAGAAACAACTTGGTGGGGAGCATTCCATGTCTCTTACCTAGAGCTTCGTTCCAGTCTGTTTCTGCTGCTATAACAGCAGACCACAGGCTATGTAAAATTACAAAGGAATTTTCTTTTTAAACCACAGGTAGGGAGACTGGGGAGCACAGAAACAGTCATTAGCATATTTGGTATCTGGTGAGGGGCTGATCCTTGTAGATGATTCTTTATGTGCACCCTCACATGGTGGAAGGGATGAATAGGCTTCACCAAGGCTCTATTAAAACACTAACTCCTTTAAGAGGGTTCACCTCCATGTGGCCCATCTCCTAAACCACTGTTCTGAGGTTATGACTCAACATGAGGAATTTGGGGGACAGCACTGTTCAAACTTCAGTCAACACCAGTCTTGTCTCTTAGGGTTTGTCTAGTTGCCTCTAAAGGCCCCACTTCTATGTGCCCAGTGTTAGGATTTAAACATTTAAGTGGGGGGAGCCAATATATTCAGTTCGTTGAAATGGCTAAGAAAATAAAATAAAATGAAGAAAAGGAAAGTCAATAGGATAATAATGTCCCACAACCCGAGAATGAAAAGAAATTTGCATTACCGTCACAGAACCAAATGTGGTGATATGTTTGTGGTTGGTTCTCATTAAAACTTTAGGAATGAGAGGCCAATTGGAGGCTTTGAGGTTTCAGTTCAATAAGATAACCAAAATATTAGTTCTGACACATTCACCTCATCACCTCATTGAACTTTTAAAATAAAAAGGGATAAAGGGATGCTGGTAAAATACAGTGTTCCCGTCTGTAATGGTGCTGGGTTTTCAGCTCCTCAGGCGATGCTAAATGTTTGGGTATTTATTTTGTGTAAGACTCAAGCTAGCTTGGGAATGCTGTGTCCTTTAGGTCCAGCTGAGTCTTCTTCTGGAGTGGTGGGTAACGACACATAAAGCAGCACCAGCCTCTTGCTTGAATAGTAGTAGTTGGCGTCCTTGCCGCCTAGAATTTCCAGCAATGTGCACATCCTACAGTAAAGACTGGTATGAGCGACATGCCTTCCTTCCTTCACACCCCTGTCATTTCCACAGAGTCCTTGGAGGAAATGAGGTTCTTCAAGGAAAACTGATGAAGCATTGGAATAGAGAGTGGGGTTAGGAAGTTCCCCACTTGGCGAAACCTTCACCCCTAAAGGTTTAGCACCTTGTCCCTGGGTTTAAAGAGGGCTGTGAGTCAGGCCTGCAGAAGGTTCCTTACTGGCTGCTACTACCTCGTCCAGGAAGGTAGACAGGCATTTATGATAAGAGGTCCATTCCTATCATTCTCAAGATGCCTCATCAACATCACCATTTGATAACATGAAGCCTGTGGGAAGGTTCAGGGTAACATAGATAAGCATTCTTAGCTGACCCCTCAAAGCAGAAATAAATCATTGCGTCTGAGGGTTTCTGTGGCTTTGATGACCAAAGAGCAAGTTGGGAAGGAAAGGGTTTACTAGGCTTATACTTCAGCATTGCTGTTCATCATGGAAGAAGTCAGGACAAGAACTCAAAACAGGGCAGGATCCCAGAAGCAGGAGCTGATGAAGATCCCATAGAAGGGAGCTTCTTACTGCCTTGCTTCCCATAGCTTGCTCAGCCCACCTTTTTATAGAACCCAGGACAGCCTACCCAGGGACAGCACCATCCACCATGGGCTGGGCTCTCCTCCATTGATCACTAATAGAGAAAACGCCTTACAGCTGGACCTCATGGAAGCCTTTCCTCAGCTGAGGCTCCTTCCTCTCTGATGACTCTAGCTTGTGTCAAGTTGACACACAAAACCAGCCAGTACAATCAAGTACTTTATGTAAGAGTAGTAAAAAGCAAAATCTAGCATTGTGAAAATAATATAATTTACTGTGAGTTTCATTTTTTTAAGAAATTATTTTGAGATAGGATCTCATGTAGCCGAAGCTAGCTGAAACTTGCTATGTAGCCAAGGAAGATTTTTGACTTGATCCTCCCTCTGAACACTGGTATGCACCTTCCCGTCTGGCTTAAAAATTATGATCATTAAAATGTAAATTGGAATAATTTTTATCTTGTCATGTGTTCAAGTTCAAATATTATATTATTAAATTAACTCATTTATTAAAGAAATTTTTATCATTAAGTCATAATTAAGACTTACCAATTTTTTTCAATATGCTTAGTGTTAATCTGTTAACTTTCCATGTTCACACTTTTTCATTCAAACAATACCTAACAAAATAGATACTTTTTCCAGATGATAACCCTGAGAAAAAGTTTGTTAAGTTGCCTAGTGTTGCAAAGATGTATTTCCCCACAGTCTCTAACTCAGTTTCTTTTTGAGTTTGAAGTAGATGAAATCTAAGAGCTTCTGGCTACAAGCTATGTGACTTCAAGCATTTAAATCCTAATATTCTGATTAGTAAAAGAAAATAATTATAAAAACCGTGTCATGAAGTTGCTTTGAGAATTAAGTGAAATGGTGACCCCAGTCATTGAAACTGTTCTGTGCTCAAAAGGACCACAGCATTTCTGTGAATAGGCCTGCGGTTATTCTGTTGTGACCATTATCACCATCAATCCAGCCCTTATCTCCTGCATCTCTGTGTATATTAATTCTTCAAGAAGTCTGAAAACCCCATGGGTTTTTTTGTTGTTGTTTTTGTTTGTTTGTTTTTTGTTGTTGTTGTTTTTTGTTTTTTTTTGTTTTTGGTTTTTTTTTTTCCGAGACAGGGTTTCTCTGTGTAGCTTTGGAGCCTGTCCTGGAACTCACTTTGTAGACTTGGCTGGCCTAGTACTCACAGAAATTTGCCTGGCTCTGCCTCCCAAGTGCTGGGATTAAAGGTGTGTGTCATCACTGCCTGGCAAAACCCATGGTTTTATTGCAAGTTCCATAACCTCACTTTTTGAAAAAAATTTAAAATGTTTTTCCAAACCCTGAAAAACTTGAATAGGAAGCAAAACTTCCCGAAGTCTCCTTCTATTAGAAAAAGAGGTATCTGTCCTTCCTTTGTTTCTAGTGCTTGGCTATTGGTCCTACACCCTCCATACTACTAAAGGAAGAAGCATTCAATGGTGCTTGTTCAAACTGGGAAGGAGGGCTCTCCACAGGGCTGCCTGATAGGGGATAGGGACCACAGCAATGTGCTTCCACAGTGATGCAGAGGGACTTCCCAACCATAGTGGGAAGGTGGGAATTTATAACCAATGGAGTAGGGGCACATCAAGAGTCAGAGGGATTCTGCTAAGGACCTAGCAGAATTCTTGTTGAAGTCAGGCCAGGTTGGCCAGATACCACTTGGAGGATGGTAGACCAGAGATGGAGAGCTGCACACTGAGCATGGGGATACATGCTAAACTGACTTGGTGGGGGTCTTTGTTGAAGCAGTGTTTTAAAGGAAGGAGACAAATAGAGTCTAAAGATGGAGGGAGGGATCCTACGAAAGTTTGGTAAAGCGAAGATTTTTTTTTCAATCCATTTGTTCTTTCAATAAGTAATCCTTTCTAAACTGACAAGGATGTGATATAATGATGAGTACCACAGAGGCTTCCGGCCTTCGTGGGCCTCACATTGTTGAGAAAGAAGGGAAGGGAAGACAGACGAGATGAAACCAACAGGAATTCAGTTGGTGATACAGACAACAAAAGCAGGCTGTGGGGAAGAGTGAAGGAAGCAGGCCCGAGTAGCCAGGATGAGCTGTGTGGGAACCATGGTACAGGTCTGTCTGTGAAAGCTGAGAGGAGGGCTCTGGGGAGAGGAAGCAGGGAGGGGAAGGCTTTTGAGGATCAGAACAAAGATCTGCAGCCACTGGAGTGAGAATGGTTAAAACGGTGAAAGGGGGGAAGTTGGACAGGCAGGCCGGAGTCAGAGCCTCTGGGACTCTGTGGGCCACTGATGGGTTGGATTGATTGATTTGTGACAGGAAGCTTGCTGGGATAGTGACCTTGCAAACAGGACACAGAGCTGAGAATATAACCCACCTGTGGGCTGCATGGAAACATTCCCTACTTCTGTCCCTATGACTGTGTCCTGAATTGGAAATGGACCCAATAATTACTGGGCGTCACTTGGCTGCAGAACCATTGGGTGAAGCCTTAAGCCTCTGTTTGCACTTAATTATGGTCTTGTTTGTTTCTACTCGGGAGTTTGAGTAGACTTGGACTTTGGGCACTTCTCCCTTACTTTTCCATGGAATCTCATCTCCAATGAGCTCATTCATTGATATGGGAACCCAAGAATACAGTTCAAGCCACGTGTGGGGAAGTAATGGCCCTAAGTCCAAGGGCAAAGGCTCTTTTATATCCCATTAATGCTTGTCCAATTAGGGGTGGGCAAGTCTTTGGCGTAGCAAGGGCTAATCCATATTCCCCAACTCTTACGGCTCACCTTGTGGCATTTGGTTAATATCTCTATCTACAATGGGAGCTGGTGCTTACCCCACTGCCCAAACCCCACCTGATGGGTGCTCCTGAGGTAAGCCTTGCCTCTCTCTCGTCCATCTGACTGGCTCAACTTTGTAGCCGATCTTCCTTGGCAAAGTGCCTTGAAAACATGTTTCCTCTGTCTACAAATTACTTGACCTGAGGAGAGGAGGAGGAGATGAAAGAAAATTGAACAGCATCCTAAATAGCTCATATCTATGTTTCTCTGGAAAGCTTTAAAGGGTGATTGGTGTTTGGAAAAGAATTGACCTCTTGGTTTATGACGATAAACCCTTCAGGGCTTTATAGGAAGGCATTTTTTTTCAGTCATTTACAGTCTCAATGACAAAGTGCTGGCCCCTGGGACTCCATAGCTGATTTATGAGGTGTTGTGATTATGGGCACACTAGAAGAATATCAAATGGGAAGAAACATGAGGGTTAAAAGACATGACAGAAGGTTTGCTTCACACTCCTATTAATGCTTAGAGATGCTGTCCTCAGCCATGGCCAGCCTGCACCCCAAGGGAAAGCAGGCGAGGATCAGGCTGGAAGGTCCACCAGGAAGAGCAGAGCCATGCTAATGCCAAACAAAATGGCTCTTTGTGAACAAGATTTGCTCACAAGACCATTTGCCCTTGGGTAGCCTGTGAGAGGCTTTAGAAAGAAAGCCTCATTAGCTCAGACTTGGTTAAAAGGCATGGACCAGGAGAGGCCTTGGTGCCCAGGTTTGTGCAAACAGAAGCTGCTGTGAAGTTTTTCCGAGAGTAAGGACTCAAATTGAGAACAGTGTGGGAGGGCTTCAGCAGTGTAGACAATGCACATTCAACCCTGAGCTCCCAGCTACTTGGTGATGCTGGAGTCAGCCCCTCCAACCCTGATGCCCATATCGGAAAAATGAGACCGTGTCACCCAATGAGGTCCTGTAGTCAGTGAAAGGCTGGACAAAGGCCATGTTTCCTGCACTTACAGACTCTCATCTGCTCTACACAGCCTTTCTTTAACTTAGGAAAGGACCAGGGGCAGGCCTGATTTCCAGAAGGAGGAAGGGAGGGAAGGAAGGAAGGAAGAAGGGAGGGAGGGAGGGAGAGAGAGTCTGCTTAGGTAGTCCTTTTCTTTCCTGACCCCTGCTGTTGGGATCCCTATCTGGGGATTTTCTTTTCTTTTCTTTTTTTTTTTTTGTCATTCTCAAAAATATGTCTATAAACGTTGATAAGGTATAAATCTTCCTACAAATATCTTATGTCAGTCAGACACCATCAGAGGGTGAACAAATTCATGCCCAGTAACACTTCTATTAGATACTACTACTAATTATTATTATAATAATTAATTATAGTAAAGAATGGTCCCAGACAAGCAAAAACTAAGTCAAGATGAGAGAATTTTCACACGAATAGGAACAGAACAGTTTCCAAGCCCTCTATAAGATAATGACAGCATACAAATATCAGTGTGGGATAAATTGGTATATGGCGGTTGTATGCTTACCTACAAGGAACTGGGACAGGGCACTAAAAGGAAACTGTTTTCTTGGTAAGAAAAAACCCCCACTTCTGGGCTTTCACAAAGTGAGGATGGTTCTCCTTCTGGCTTTGTGGATTTGGAGTAGTGATTGAACTTTCCCAAAGGACGGTTTCCCTAGTTACGGAGTGATAATACCGACAGACAGCTTTTAGGGCTGTGGTCAGGTTAAGTGAGGCTCTGAGTGCACAGGTGCTGCTGTAGTGCTTGAGACACAATGAACAGTGCCAGCTTTACTGCTGTTATGTGGGGAGAAACCCTTTCAGGCTTAAAGCGCCAAACCACATCTCTCTAAATGCACTCCCTGGCTCAGGGGCTTTTATTTTGGCAGCCCCCTCTTTCTTATTCCTTCCCTGTCTTTTTCCTGCTCTCTTAATTTTAAGTATATTTCCTAACATCCAAGATTTTTTAAAAATGGACATTTATAAATCCCAATTTATACATTTCCAGAAAGTTCCTCAAGTTAGACCCCCAAATTCTAGGAAGGAATTGAAGAACAAGGGCGTCAAACAAGATTCCAGAGACACAATTCATCTCTCTCAGCCTTTAACTCAGTGTTAACTTATCTTGTTAAAAGATGACAGGGCATGCCCCCTTTATTTCTAAAACTCACCTTAGCAATAAAGTTTGCCTTTGAACTTAAATCATCAGAACATGCGTCACTACAGCCATAAAACAGTTAAGCCGGTCAATTCAATTGGATCTTGTGCTCATTGTCAGCAAAACAGTGTGTGTGTGTGTGTGTGTGTGTGTGTGTGTGTGTGTGTGTGTGTGTGTAGAAGAATAAATAAATAAATAAACCGAGGAAGGGTTTTCCTCCAGGTGCAGTTCCCAGGTGGGATTTAGGTCCTGAATTGCTTGCTTAATGATCTCTTCCATGCTATTGTTTTCTTTTGTGTTTTTCAGGTACTCCCCGCTGGGTATCGCCTGCCTGATCTGTGGGAAGATCATTGCCATCAAGGACTTAGAAGTGGTTGCTAGGCAACTGGGGATGTACATGATCACGGTGATCGTGGGCCTCATCATCCACGGGGGCATCTTTCTCCCCTTGATTTACTTTGTAGTGACCAGAAAAAACCCGTTCTCCTTTTTTGCTGGTATTTTCCAAGCCTGGATCACTGCCCTGGGAACAGCTTCCAGGTAGAGGGCAGGAGAAGCCACCTTTCTCCATGTTGGTTCTTTTGTTCTATTTGACACTTCCTGTTTCTCCAACTCTTCCCTAAATTCAGTGTGAACACCTTTCACATCATATGAAAATACTTTCTAGAAGGTAAACCCTTTGAACTTTTGGCTTGTCCTGGGCAATGCTGGAGCTCCTTTCTGGTTACCCTTGTGACTGGTCAGCAACTGGACTAGAACCATAACCTCATAGTAAATGTTTAGGTGGTTACATGGTGTAAATTTGCATGCCTAATTGCCTAACGTGCTACCTGAAGCACTAATGTAATGTAGCCTTCAACATTATTCAGAGATTGTAGCATGATGTCGTTCACTTAACATACCGCCTGTAATTTGGAAAATTACTATTTAAAAAAAAAAACTCTACTGAGGTTTTTCCCAATAATTTTTCAAAAGTGGGAGAATCAACTTATTTTGAAAAAGGTGTGTCCATTTTTATATTATGTGTTTGTGTGAGTGTCTGCTTTTATGTATAGGCTCTCCATACATGCCTGGTGCCCTCAAAGGCAGAATTTTAAGCAGTTTGCTGAGAACTGAACCCGGGTCCTCTGCAAACTGCTGCTCTGTCTGGACAGCACCAGGGGAAACAGCTCTTACAGGGTAAATGGTGATTTTTTTTCCCCCAACAAGCAGAAACTAGCTAATTCTTTGACTTTAGTATAAATCTCTTAGTATACACTTCTTCCCTAACTTTCCCTCCTCAAATCTAGCTTAAATGATGTGACCTGGATAGAAAGGCAGCTCCTGCTTCATTATCTATTTCCGTTGCCTAGGAATTCAAAAAGGATCTCAAATATAGGCAACAAAAAAAAAATCAGTTTTTGCATATAATCTTGGACAAAAGTTAGCCAAATACAAACAAAAACAAGTTTAAAAAAAAAATCTAGAACTGTAGAATTTCAAAGACTGAAGAGTTTTACTCTTTCAGACTGAAATTGATGTTTTACTTCTGATATCTGTCTTTGCGGCACAAAACTGAGCCCGAGATCAAGAAACAGGCAACTCAGAGCCCAGCAAATGCCAAAACCCACATTGGAAGGCCACCAGTCCAGCTGCTGAACCCGTGACCACCATGTCCTGCTAGGGAGGTGCCCACTCAGTGGCACAGCATGACTGGAGGTCCAAGGCCCCTGTTTAGGCAGACAAAGTCACTTCAAGCAACCCTACAGATGCATGAGAAGCCAAGTTATATTTGCATATTGCAAGCCAGCGGGAGTTCAATATGAATAGAATAGGAGCTTTCAGAAAAGACTGAACCATGTACAATACTGGGGGCCAGATTCGCCATCCTGTTTCCCCGAGATGAAGGGAAACACTTCAAACTTTCCCTGTTAACTCTTTATGCTTTAATTTTCTGTAGATAAATGTCTGTACCCATGAAAACGCTCTCAAAAAAGCCAACCTTATTTACTTGTATTTTTGTTATCTGAACATAAACATGGTATGTCTCAATAGCAACAAAGTTCAGACAGAGGATAAAATTTTGAGGAAGACAATGAACCTCACCAGACTAAGAATTTCTTTAGCTAATGACAGTATGTGATAACCCTGTAGTTAATCCTTATACTTGTAAATGTTCCTTTTTTAAAACAAAACAAAACAAAACAAAACAAAAAAAAAAACCTATGCATATATGCTACTCTAGAAACTTCTATTTTTTTTCATGGATCAAGAGATCATGAAAATCTTACCTATTAATATAGATCTTTGTTACTATTTTTGTGGACTTCATTATAGTATACAGGAGATGAAAGGCTGGAGAGATGGTCGAGCAGTTAAGAGAGCTTGCTGCTCTTACAAAGGACCTGGGTTTGGTTCCTAACACCCATATGGCAGCTCACAACCACCTGTTACTCCAGTTACAACACCCTCTTTTGCTTCCCTAGGTACCAGGCATGTGTGTATACGTACATGTGGACAAAACATTCAAATACTTAAAATAAAATAAAATACTAATAATATACCATACTATGTGCAGAGGTGTAAATCTAAAGCATGCCCATTTAAACAGAGCGCTGACAATCATCTCTGCCAGACTCTCTGATGATCCCCTCAGGATACCTCTAGACCTGGACTTGCTGAATCAAGGAGCACACACTGGTAGTTTTTGAAATGCATCACCAGTTAGCATTTCAGAAAGTCCAGAATTTAATGTTCCCACCATCTGTGTTAAAGGGAGTCTCTTTCCCCACCCACTCACCAGAGCTGGGGATTCCGATTCTGTGTTGCTTTGATCCATTCCAATCTTATTGGTGGGAAAACCACTCAGCAAATTTGCATGTATTTGATTAGAGATGAGGGCAAACATTTTTTTTATTCCTTATTGCCTTTTCCTTCCCATTCCTTGTCTCTTGAGTCATGTGTGAGCCAGTTCATTTTTCTTTGTGGGTATTCATCCTTTCTTGGATGGTTTTCAAGCTCACTTTATGCATATGAATTATTAACTCTTATGTCACACACTACAGATAAGCCTCCCTACCAGACATCTGTCTTGAAAATAAATAATGATGTTTGACACTGGAAGTTTTTATTTGTATACATTCAAAGCTGTAAATATTTCTTTTTATTTAGAAATTCAGTTTTGCTAAAATGTTTTTTCTATGCACAATTATAGCAGAATGCTTTACATTTTTCTAATACTCCTGTGAATTTGTCTTTAAATTATTTTAAAAATATTATTTTCCTTTTTAATAGACCATTATCCTTATAACTCTAAAAGACAAGACAAATCCTAAAGAGATATGGGTGGTGTATCCTGGCATTTAAATCAAACTCAAATGCTTGAGTTATCTAAATAAAGCTTCAAATGTTAGACCATTCCCCTCCCCCTTACTTATAGGGAGAAAAAAATGTGGTTTTAATCTTCCCTTAAAATGTGGCTTTTGCCTGGATGTGGAGTTTCCCCTTCTTAAAAGGCAATGGGCAAGACTCACATTCTAAGAATTGAGTCATGGTTTCTTTGCCATAATGGGCAGAGGGGGAAAAAAATCCAATGCCCAGGAACAACCCACTAAGTACTGCTCTGCCTCATTGTGTTGAAGGAGGACCTGGCTAGTCACTTTTCATAGCACTGCAGCAAAGCGCCTGGCAGAGACAACCTAAGGAAGAAAGCTATATGTTGGCTCCGGGTCAAAGGAGACACAGTCCCTTGTGGTGGGGAAGAGATGGAAACTGGAGCAGGTCTGTTCACCACAGCAGGAGCTTATGATGTTGGCTTCTCTTGGTGCCAATCAGAAAGCAGAGATGGGACCAGAAACAGAGCCAAGGTTAAAAATCTCAAAGTCCATCCAACTGGCTTCTATTCACTTAAGCCTTACATCCCAAAGGTTCCAAACCACCCCAAACAGGGCCACCATAACAACCATAGCAACACTGAGGGTGGCTAACTGACCCTTCTTGATGGCTACCAAGGCTGGTATCAGAGAGGAAAATGTCCCAGATCTCTGGCTTCAATGCATGCCATCAATCAGAGAAAGAATTTCAAGTATTGGACATTATTATTAGCAGTATCCTAGGGCCTCTCTTTAGATGGGAAAAAGGCAATGGTAGAGTGTCAGTCTGTCAGCAAGGAAATCACTAAATTCTCAAATCCTAGTTTGGATTAGTTGACTGTATGTAGATTTGGAGGATTTACATATAAAACCTGCTCAGTAGAAGAATAGGGACTGTTTTCATGCCTCACAAACCATTCCTCCAGTCTCTCTGTCCGAAGACCTTTTGATGACATTTTGGAAAACAATAGATATAACAAGAAACATTAATATATTTTAGTGGCCCCAGAAGTATGCTTTGAACCATATGGTTGAGATTCCCAGCCATCAAAAATAACTGAGTAGTCATTTTGGATCAGTTATGGTATCTAGGAACCCCTCTGAAACAGTCCCAGGAAATGGGGAGAAGGGATAAGAGGTATAAGAGGACACCAACTTCTAATTAAAACAGCTGAGGCAGCAAGCCAAAAACATGGTATTTCCTGCATGCAAAGGAGAACAAAGCCTTACTTCTTCCTTGGGCTTATAAGACTTATAAGATGCATACAACCCTAGCCCAACTGGGTTGTATGCATCTCATTTACAAAATGACTTCTTGGGCTTATAAGGCTTATAAGATGCATACAACCCTAGCTCAATTGGGTTGTATGCATCTCATTTACAAAATGACTTCTCCTTACCCTAAGACCAACAAGAAGCATTACAGAGCCTTGACCTGTAATCACAAAGGATGTTCTGTCTGTTAAGATGACTCCTGGATCAGCTTAAGCTGTGGACTTGAGTGTCTCTTATTTTATATGTAGCTTTCAGATTTAATGGTCCGGAGTAGGTTCTGGAACCAGCACATCCCTAAGCTGACCTTTTCTCCCACTGAGAAACTGAGACCTTTGTGAACTTGTCCAGTCTTGCTGAAGACTCAGTTGTAACTAGTATGAAGGGGTAACTCTGACTAAGGCTTGAAAGTATCCCCAAATGCTGCCTGCGCTGGAAATTTTCCAGTTCACTTAGATGGGACAAAAGCAATTTAAGCGAGACAAACCACAAAACAGTCCCATGCTGTTTGGCTCTTTGGCTTGATTTCAACATTGTTTAAACTCTGAACAAGTCCATCCAATCTCCTTTGCACTACTGTCTGAAAGGATGTAATATTCTGGCCTTGAGGAATCTTGTTCCCTGAGGTGTTCTATTTTAGAAGATGCTGAAGCATGCCAAATATTGTAGCCTCTAAGGGTGGTTCATGTGATTGGATCACCAGCTCATGCCTAGGAGGATTGAGAGTGAAATCACTCCTCACAGCCTTTAGCGACAGATCCCATGATTTCCTGCCCTGTCATTGTGGAGACTTGGGACTGGCTGGTGGCCATGTGTCTGGGAGTTTGATTGCATGTCAAGTTCCCCAGTGGATTGTTCAAAGCTTGGGTTCAGAATGAAGGGTGCACAACATGTTTGTCCAGCACTCTCCAAATTAGTAAGCCCAACTCAGGACAGTTCCCTGGAGCTCGATGCTGTCCAGGCAGTCATTTTGTTGGAACAGCATTTCTGGCCTGGAATTTTGGGCCATTCAAAAATTCCTCATTCTGTTTTGCTGTTGACAGCTGATTGCTTTCTGACATAATTCTTTTGCAGCCCAACTCATATGCACAATCAGATGTGCTTCAAGATTTTTCCTAAGATGGAAACAGGGACTGAGGGATAGAGGACTTGGCAGGCACTGAGTGGGTCTGAGAAACCAGGACCAACTAAATATTTTGTTGCCTATCAGCAGCTTAGTAAGATTGAATTTAAACTCCCAACTCATTTTTTAAAAATGTTTCTAGTTACTATTTTTTGCATGTCACACTGACTAGAAAAAGAACAAAAATTTGCAATGTCATTCTGGTTTGTGCTTTGTCCTGCCTCTAAAGCAGAGTCTCTCTCTCTCTCTCTCTCTCTCTCTCTCTCTCTCTCTCTCTCTCTCTCTCTCTCTCCACTGCCCCCAGTGCTGGAACTTTGCCTGTCACCTTCCGTTGCTTGGAAGACAATCTAGGGATTGATAAGCGTGTGACCAGGTTCGTCCTTCCCGTTGGAGCAACCATTAACATGGACGGTACAGCCCTTTACGAAGCCGTGGCCGCCATCTTCATAGCCCAAATGAATGGTGTCATCCTGGATGGAGGGCAGATTGTGACTGTAAGGTGAGCAAAGTGCATGCAGAAGAAACAGAGAAACATCCGTCTTCCCTGTTCTCGCTCCATACTAACTTCACTCGATGGAAGCTGCTGGAGTTTCAGCTCCAGTGAGACTCAGCGAAGGAATTACAGGCAAACTTCAAAGGGAAACGATCATGACAGGAAGGAAAGAGGCTAGTGGTATATTACACATGCGCACTCACGTCAGAGCCCAGATATGATTTGACTAGTTATTTGAGTGCTCATTCAACACACAAGGAAAATCAGACGTGGAAGTATAGTGGCGTGTCCAAGGCTATACCACTAGTCATGAGCTGGCACGGCTATGGCTGGAGTTGACATTTACTAATTCTGGGTCCAATTATTCTGTCATTAAAATATATTCCCTTCTGGGTAGGTGAGCTAGCTCAGTGGATAAAGGCACTTGCCACCTGACATCAATCCTCAGGTCCCACATAATGGAAAGAGACAACCAATTCTTTTAGGTTGTCCTCTGATCTCCAGATACATACCATTTGTATACATAAACATGCAAAATTAATATTTAAAATATGTTCTTTTCAGTGTTCCAAGGCATGATGGTAGATTCCTCAGCGTGACATAGAGCATTTTAGTGTAAATAAATAGCACACAGTAATGCTTTTATTTACTATCTGTATTTACTATTGTTTTAACGTTGAGAACATTGTCCTGAGAGGTCATCTAAAATGCACTGCTTCTCCATAAACTCAGGTCTTGTTTGTAGGTAGAGTCGTTGACAGTTTCATTTTTCAGGCTGTCCAGTGTGCTGACACTATACCATGAAATCACTTCTACCCCAACTAGGAGCTTCTGTTAAATCAGAAGACAATGTCTGGCTTCAGTTAAAGTGGAAAACACAACAAAAAGCCAATGAACTACCTCCTGGTCCCACTGTGTCCACTCCCACTCACAGTGGCTTGATGGCCTCATCCACAAATGAGGAAGGTATTCAGAATTGGGGACTGTGGATCGGCAGTTGGTTGGCTGAAACCAACTCCACGCCTTGCTATTTGCTTTGTAATGTGCTGTAAAATAATTAGAATGTTAGTGTCTTTGAAGACAGGTGTTTTCCATTTACTGGTCGCCCCTGCTCCTCACTGCCCATACCTGGCCTTGTCACCTACCACCACTGCCTGTCCCTTTAAGACGTTCAAAGTTATTACTTTGGGATGTTGTGAATCATGTTCCCTTTCTGTCTCAGATTCTATGAGACTGGTAAATACAAGGGAAAGGTGGATCAGATTCTGTGTAATCAATATATTTGAAGGCAAAGAACATCCAAAGAAGTGTAACAACCATAGACCCACTGATTCATTCTGAGGAAAGATTAAGATTGACATGGAAATAATTTTCAGCTTCTGCAATGAGAACAACCCCAGTCTTGTGGTGTCCCTGAGGTGGCATTCTGCATATCTCACCTCAGACATTCCCAGCAATCTGAAAAGGAAGCATGGCTTTTGTTCCCATTTCACTGGAACAGTAATATGAGGCTAAGGGTGTTTATATGAAACCTAACTTTCAGGGTGTGGATCTGTAGGCAGGAGTCTCATGTTGACCCCTTAGGCAACTCTTTCCATTCCCTACCTCTTTCCTTTCTGGAATGAACTCAAAGGAAGCTGTTGGGAGACTAGTTTTGTTGGTCTTGTCTCTATTGCACATGGAGAAGAGGCAATACCCTTTGTGTCCTGATTCATAGAGTGGCCTCTCCTCCCTTCTAACTTTTGTCAATAAGGTCCTTCTCTACTTTAGAAATTCTGGTGACAGCTGGTGTCTGGCCTACAGCTCATTCTCTAGGAGGCCTTTGGTGGTTTTAGGATTACTTTAAGTGCCGGTGGTAAGAGACAGGAAGGGGGCGGTCATTTGTGTTTGATTTCTCCATGTGTTGAAGTTATTGAGAGGTCATACTCAGGCACTGGAAACTGAAATTCTCAGTGTTTTATGAGTCGACCCCCAGAAGAACTACCACCTCAGAGCTGTGCCTCATTTGCCTATCTGGGAGCCTTTTAGACAGCCCAGAGTTGTTTTTGTTGGGTTTCCAGTTCCTTCCATTTCCTCAGAGTCATTCCAGAAGATTTTAATGAACATTCCATACACTCCAAAGCTTGGCTGAACAACTAAGTAAGAAAACAAAGAAAAGAAACCTTACCAGGTTTAACATTCGATTTGGAAACATAAGCAACGCCTTGTGTAGCCATCTCATCTGTCACATGAGGAACCTGAGGCTCAGAGACTCTAGCTGTCCAGAGGGTGGCTAAAATCCCAAATTTGGATACATTCTTGTATTCACTAAAGATCTTAATTTGTGGCCTTTAAGTGGCTTTAAAAACTGGGTAATGGGGTCTGTATAGATCAGCTGGTGAGAATAAAGCATGGAGAAAAAAAAAAAAAAAGAAAGAAAACTTGCCCAAGATCATATCTATAAGTGCTGAAGTAGGATTTGAACCCAGGCCACCTAAATGTAGGTCACACTGCCTCTGCTATAATTGTATAGGCTGCCTTGATATATTGATTTATCTGACCTTTACAAACACCTTGTGTTGTATATGCTAGAGTGGAACCTCCCATCTCCTCATCTATACCATGAAGGCAGCACTCACAGAATCAGGGTGGTAGAGAGCATCCATCACACATGGCACATATCACATATCAATAGATGGGAGCTATTGAAATTGTTATTAGAATGAATTTCAATAAGATAAAACAGTAGTCCTATAATAGTAAGTAAAAAAAAGTGGCTGAGACACAGTGAGTACCACAAATTAATCACAATAGGAAGCTTATTTCAGATCAGAGTATTAAACATGAATTTTATCCTAACAGATATCACACGAGACTTCCAAGTTCCATGCTTAACAACTGTTAGGTGAAAGGGCTTCTTACCTTAATGAAGCTTTTGGCCAAGCAATGATGGCTTCATGTTCTTTCATTCTTGGGCTTGACAGCAACCAGGCTTACCCCCCAGAACATCCTATGCTTAGTATTGACTAAGTGATTGGGATTTTACTGGCATTACATCATTTTATCTACTTGGGACTTATTTTATGTTAACAATGCTACTGTTGGGAAATTTCACTGAGCAAAGGATAAGGTTGGCCATATATGTTTAAATCTTGGCCTCTAGGCAAGTTTAGCCAAATCTTCCTTAATTGTAGACATCTGAAGGTCTGCCTCTACAGGCTCCTGCATGGCTCATGTGCAGTTCTCTGTCCGCAATGTATTTGGGGGAAAAATAGCCAAGTCTAGCTTTATGATGGACCGTGTCTTTGTAAGTCCCTCCTTTTCTCTTCTCCCTCATGTAGGAGAGTAATGGCCAAGAACTTTCTGTATACTTATTAACTCATAGATCTCCCAGGGTCATCAAGAGCCAGCATGTAGCAGAACTAAGCAGAAGAGTGTTCAAAGCCTAGAAGACCACATTGAATCTGAGTGACCTTAAGTTACCCCACTCTTCCAATCTCTGCTTGTCTTCTGGTGAAAGAACACGCCTGTGTACCTTTCATGGTTGTTGTGAGGTTCTGCTTTGATGTTGTGTACATAGAACTTGGCAGAACTTCCAGGAACTTGACTCTGGAGAAGCCAGCCAGGGGAGTGGAATACCAGAGAAAGCAGAACAGGTCAAGGGGCCGGGGTCAGGCTGAGAATTCTCTAGACAACACTGTCTGTAGGAGGGCAAAATTACCATTAAGACTTGACTCTTAACAAGAATTTTTGTACATATAGGATTTTGCCTCACAGAACCAAAAGCTAGCCAGATTGAAATGACCCGTGATTGTAAGAGTGACTCATGACCAAAGCAAGCAATGCTGTAAATCAAAGAGCCAAGGCTAAGGATGATGGGAACATGGGAATCCCCTCTTCCCTTCTGTTCTGTCCTTATTGGGGAAGGTCTGAGGAGTCCCAGCTGTCTGGGGATTTGGGGAAGTTTCACTCCCAAAACTGTTCACCTTGTCACTGAGTTCTTGATAAGAACGACAGTTTATTTGGCGAGGGGGTTGTAATATGCCCAACCTCCCTTAAGTGCCTTTGTACTTACTGGTCCCTAAAAGCTGCTGGCTACCTCATGAATGAGACACCTTCATTGCTCCTTTGCATGGATGAGGAAGTCAAGGTATAAAGAGATGCTGTTGCCCAAAGTCATGTGCTTGATAAGTGATAGAGCTAGGATTTGAACCTAGATGGTTTAAGTAAAAAAAAAAAAAAGTTACTCCATACTATCTTCTGTCTCAAATGGATTCAGTCATAGAGTTCTCTAGAACCCAACACCAGATCCATGCTGGTGTGACAAGGAAGGTCACAGACATGTTCCGTAGATCACGCCTAGGCAGGTGTCTGTAATAATACCTGAAAAGGGTGACAACATGGAACAAATATGCCAACCCGCTGGAGCTTCAGAGGCTTTCCTTTCCTTCAGGGCCCTCTCAATTACAAGTCTTGGGATTCTAGGTTGGGTCACACTGATGGTCTGACTTCATTAAAACCTTCTGAGAGCCTGGAATTTGGTGCCTGAGTACCTGATCTAGAAACATTCTAATGTATTAACAACAAAGCAAGCAGCCACCATATTTTCAGCACTCACAAAATCACACTGGAGAGCCCTATTTTAAGAAGCAATTTAAAAATATTTAAGAAGCAATATTCTATTTAGAAGTGACAGCTCTAGGTCTGAGGAGAAGGCTTGCTTGATAAACAGAGGGACCTGAATTTGATCCCAAAACCCACACAAAAATGCCAGGCATGGTGGCAAGTATGTTTAATCCTAATACTGGAGAGTGGAAGACAGGCAGACACTTGGGACACAATGGCTAGGTGGTGAGCTCTAAGCCAATGAGAAACCTTGCCTCAAAGGAAGTGGATGGTGTACCTGAAGATGACATCTAAGATAGTCCTCTGACCTCTACACGTGTATTCTCTCTCTCTCTCCCCCCTCTCTCTCCTCTCTCTCTCTCTCTCTCTCTCTCTCTCTCTCTCTCTCTCTCTCTCTCACTCACACACACACACACACACACACACACACACACACACAGAGCAATTAAAAAGGAAAAAGAAATAATCCATTCTATAAAATGACAGGTACAAAGATCACAAAGTCACTGCCAGTTGGTGAGCCTCAGGAACCCTCTGGTCTGTAGACAGGACACTTGGACCCAGGATTAACCTTTGAACTTTGGGAAGAGTTCAAAATGGTGCCAGGTATGCTCCTGATGTTGCTTGAAATGTTGATGAAAAGTACATGAGAAACTTCCTTTTGTTCCATTATCATTATGTGGCACCCTCTTTCTGAATAATGTGTTTTCCAGCTTGGGGAGAAATGTCCAGGCAAGTGAACTGAATGTCTCCTGGAGTATGTCGATTGTTTCCCCTGATATCTACTCAGTTGGTTCTGGACATTTTCTATCCTCAGTTCTCATGTTAACATTGACAATGACCTCTTTAGACTCTTGTCACATAGGCCAAAGAACTGTGGCATTCACAGACATGTGGAGGCATATACAGAAATGAATGTAGTTGTCTTCCCATAGGATGGGTGAGGGTGATTTATTTCTTCATCTTTAATATTTCCATGCCTATTTTTAGTACTTCAACAGCCTCAGTACTGTGTACATAGGCTATTTCGATATCACTATGGGGATATGACTGCAATCCATGAATTTATAAGCTTCCATTATTGTTGAGCTCAGTTCCTGCATACTAGTAGAATATTTCACATTTCTTTATTCCAAGGAGAAAGAAAGAAAAAGATTTTTAATGACTGTAGGAAAATTGGAAGGTTTTTTTTTTTTTTTCCTTATATCTAAGATTTCAAAAGATGTTTGCCAAGACTCTTTCTCTTCCCGTGACCTGGGCTTCTCTGTCCTTGCAGCCTTACAGCCACCCTGGCAAGCATTGGTGCAGCAAGTATTCCCAGTGCCGGGTTGGTTACCATGCTCCTCATCCTAACAGCGGTGGGCCTGCCGACGGAGGATATTAGTCTGCTGGTGGCGGTGGATTGGCTCCTGTAAGTGCCTGTGGGCTGGGTTTTTCTGGGGATTGTGAGTGCTGCCTTCCAGGAGTAGACAGATGACAAGACTATAATAAGACATTAGCCGGTCTCTCTTGGTAATTCCATGTGTCCTCCCTCTCCCCTCTCCTATAAACATTACTGTGTCTACTCAGGAGAACCAAAGAGTTAAAAAGCAATTTGAAGGCCTCGTAGTCTAGTGGAGGGATCAGATAGCTCACAACACAAGGATAAACTATAGCATTGAGAGGAGCTTAGGCTACAGCTCAGTTGGTAGAGTATGCACTAGCTTCCATTCCCAGCTCTGCATAAGCTAGGCAGCTCGGTCCATGGCTGCAATCCCGGCACTGGGCAAGTACAGCCTGATGATCAAGAATTCAAGATCATCCTTGGCTACATAGTGAGTTTGAGGCTAGCCTGGGGTATGTGAGACCCTGTATCAAAAAGAAAATGTAGCAGTAATGATTCAGCTAATGATGTATGCCAAGAATCTCAAAACACTCTACTGAGTGAGTGGGGTCAGAAACAAAAGAATATGCACGGTATAATTGCATTTTCATGAAACTCTAGGGGAAGATACTATAAGCCATATCTGTGAAAAATGATCAGTAGTTCATTTTGAGGAATGATATAAATGTCCCATATTCATAGGTGTTTATATTTGTTACAACTGGATGAACTATGTGCTTAAATAAGTGGGTACTTTTCAACGTACATACATTGCACGAATAAACATAATTTATGGTAACATACAGTTAAAAGCACAATGATGGAGAGAGTTATCTGTGTCAGTCTTAGATGGAAGGTCAAAATGGGAGGAGGCTATGAGAAAACGGCAGAAGTGGTTGCTGAGTTTGGGTATGCACTATGTGTCAGCTCCTGTAACAGGCTATCACAGTCCTGAAAGTTTGCAGTTATCATTGCCATATTGGAGGTCAGAAGTCTGAGGCTTAGACTCAGGAATGAGCAGAGATTCAACCCTAGGCCTGCCTAGTTCTGGAGCCCTTCACATTCTTGTTCACAGTCAGATTCAAGTTTCAGAAGGCAGGGGTAGCTATGTTCAGTCATACCTGATAAGAAGCCCAGAGATACTTACTCAGAGGAGAAACAGGGCATCCCTATTAAAACCATCTGTGCAATGGCACTGGGGGCTAAAAACAATATGGAGACTTTTAAGTGACAGAAGATGAGGTAAGATGGATAACACCCTTGGAGGCCACATAGGGAGGATTGAATCTGACCATGTGCATTTGGCTGCTGCATTTTCCAGTGAAGAACATTTTACTGGTGTAGAAGATTAATAGCCCATTTATAAATGTGAACAATCCTGGCTATATCATCCTTAAGCAGGGAGATTGGAATAGAGGCTCTCTAAGGGCCTTGAGGACACTGCTGTTCTTTGAAAATCATACCCATTATCATGTCCACTCTTGCAGTTAAGTGCTGGAGTACGGACAGTGTAACAGGCCTTAACATGAGAGGCGCACTCTAACAAGTGCTGGCAGAGATGGAAAGCCAAAAATGGCTGCACTTCCTTTTCAGTGTTTAGGATGAAGAAGCCACTTTTTATGGACTTAGGTTTCATAACATTGAAGATGACTTGACTAGGACCTCATGTCTGTCTGTGCCAGCCTCTCACATCCCGGTGGAGGGCCCTTCTCCGACAACATCCTTTTTTTTCTGTGCCCTGTGTTGGCACCAACAGGCGATGGCATCTACTCAGGCGAGACAGCAGTGGTGGTGCAGGGTAGGAAGAATCAGGAGAGAGAAAAGCAAAGGAGACAAAGGTGTGAGGTGAGACCTAGATGAGGAAAGGAAGACACTGTCAGTGTTGGGGACAAGGGACAGAGTAGGAGTCTGCTAACCCAACCACACACAGTGACAGGAAGCTTTTCAAATTCTGCCCCCTCCCCTGCTGCTTGTTGCTTTCATTCTCTTCCATCTTTTTCCTCTTGAGTTTCTGCTCTGTAGTCTCTTGTCTGCTGCAACTCCATCCCCTTATCTTTTCTTGGACCTTTTTTTTTTTTTTTTCTTTTCTTCTATGAAGCCTGAAATCCACCATTAGACTTCATCTTTTCAGAGCTGGGGGAGGGCTCACTAGTAATTGCCTTGCAAGCCTGAGGACCCGAGTTCAGTCTCCCAGATCCATATAAAAGTAGCAGGTGAGTGAGTGCCATCAGGATGGTTCAGTGAGTAAAGACGCACTCACTGTGCAAGTCTGGCAACCCAAGTTCATCCCTAGAACTCAGGTAAAGTGGAAGGAGAAAACCAGTTTCATAAAGTGATCCTCTGTCTTCAACATGTGTATTTTTGGCGCACGCACATACACACACATACCCCACCCCACCCCCACACATTATTATTATTATTATTATTATTATTATTATTATTATTATTAACTGGTCGTAGTGATTGATGCATAATTGTAACCTCAGCACTGGAGAGGCAGAGACAGGCAGGTTTGTAGCTGAACATCCTAGCCAAATCAGTGAGTTCCAGGTTAGTGAGAGGCAGGAGACCCCGTCTCACAAACAAGGTAGATGGTATCTATTGGAAAATAGCTGAGAGCTGTGTTTGATTTCTGGCATGTCGCCAACACACATATACACCTGCACACACAGGAACAGCCACACTTGTGCTTGTACATGTGCACACAAATGCACACACAAAGAAGTTCATCTTTTAAACATTTGTGCTGGTGGAGCATCCCCCTCAGTGGAACACCAGAGTCTCTGAGTGGCAAGTACACATCATGTTCTCAGGAATGAGGGGAAGACACACATGTTGGGCAGGTACTGCTGCATCTTTACGTCTGTTTTCATTCACCCCTGGAGAGCTCTATGGTGGCTGTCTTAGATGAGGAAACTGTTGATCAGAAGAGTCAGTGTTTGCTGAGGCACAGTAGAACTAGTAGGAGCAGGTCATGGCTCTGCAGATGACTCTCCATGGTTTCTCAGTTGTCACCACAAAGTCTATCAATGGAGGAGGGGAGGCAGAGAGGTCCAGAGTGGGAAAAGCTGGAGAAGATGGGCCTCCTAGGGTCTCCTCCGAGGCTCTCCTTGTTTGTTCCATTAGAAACTCACATTGAAATTTCACATTCATTTGGACAGAATTAAGAGGTGGGACTTTAAGAACTGCTTGCTCCAGGAAGAGTGGTACTGGTGTCACTGTTCAGTGATGACTTCAGTCCCTCCTTCCTCTTGCTTTGTCCTGTGACCTCCTCATATATGATGGCACAGGAGCTTGGCCACACCAGATTCTGGTGCTTTAGTCTAAGACTTCCCAGCCTGAATAACTCTAAGTAAAAATCAATTTCTGTTCTTTGTAAATTTCCCAGTCTCAAGTATTTCATTATAGTACTACGAATGGACAATGACATTCTTGAGTCTATGTACTAACAGCCAAGAACCTTTTGTTTGCCCTGTTTTCTTTTTTTTCCCTCCCATGAGTAAACTATAACCAATAACCAAATGAAGTAGGACAATGAAGTAGGATCAGAGCCTTAGCTACTCCTAAAATTCCAAGTTCTCTAGCCCCAGCAAGACTGCCATTGTGGTCCTGGAGTTCTTGGCAGTCTCCTGCTCTCAAGCTGGGTTGGATGAAAGTCGCTTCATGAAATATTCAAGACCCTGCGTGTGTCTGACCTAAATGTTAGCAAATGGAATAGGAGAGCTGGATCCTCTCTGATCACCCCATGCAAGTGCCCACATGCTCACACTTGTGTGGGAGGTATGTATGGTGTCCTAACTGTATGTCTGCAGTGCACCAGCAGAAAGGAGTTGGCTGACAACCAAGAAAAATGACACTCCATCTAGATTAATTTCCTTGAGGAAATATGCAACAAACAAACAAACAAACAAACAAACCTCTCTGAGCTGGAATGAGAAAGAAGAGCACCAATGTATCAATGGGAAGCTTTTTTCTAGTTCTAAGGCTCTGATCTCAGAAGGGCTGAGACCACGTGGTCAAGAAGTAAAGAAAGAGAAAGTGTGGAGGATCTTGGGAAGATGTGCATCAGAGCTGGGTTAGATCTGTTTTCAATCAGTACTGATGCCACATTCTTTCCTACCAGACAACATTCTGGAAACAAGTGCCTAAGCTTGCTTAGCTCCAAGGTTTTGGATGTTATTCCCTAGTGTGTAGGTAGGGCTTGGGGCTGGGTTGAAATAGGGGTGCAAGAGGAGGTTTTCTGGTCTTTAGAAGAGTAGTTGTTGGAGGAAGAGCAGAAAGAAAGAGATGGTGGTCAGTGTTTTCTTCTGTAGGCAAAGTCTGGAAGATTTTTATACTGCTAGCAATTTTTCAATTTAAAACTGAACAGAGCTTCCAGTGACATTTAAGGTGTCACGGTGTTTGACAATTGCTGGAGCCAATACAGCCTTATTAAAGCCTACTAAGCCCTGAATGCTTGTCTGTGGCAAGCTTAGCTTCTTTATAAATGTCATGGTGAAAACCAAGGTTCTAGAGCATTTCAAAATGCCTAAGTCTTGAAGTATGAAAAAGGCAGGCCTGGTTAATACTTGAACCATCTCCTGGGCCCAAGAATCATTTTGTATTAAAACTGAGATATTTATAAGAAAGTATGGGAGGATGGTAAGGAGGGAAGATGTAGAAAAAAATGAGACCCAATACCAAAATCAGTTCCTGGGCCCAGTGAGAGCCAGAAAGGGAAAGCCGCAGTGACACCAGCATGGACGCGTGGTCCACTTCTCATACAACACTCTGTTAGGGAGATCTTTTCTGGACTCATATTTGTTAAGTAAGGGTAGGTATGACTAACACATCTAAAAAGGATACCTAAAATAGTCCCCACCCTGTGGGGCTCTCCATATATTAGTACCCCTTTCTGGAGGGAGCAGAGTTTTGGTCCTCAAACCAAGTCTGCAACCAATCTAATATGGATTCAGGAGGTGTAGGATGGAGTCCAAGAACTGACATGTCTACCAAGTTCTCAAGTGGTGCTGATGATGGGGTCCAGGGATCTCACTTCTGGGAAAATGAGTTAGAATAGGAGGGAGTTTCTCCTCAGCCAGGATCTTTCTGACAATAGGTATCTAAGCATTCTGTGTTGAGTGACCATTGACAGCTTATGCACCCACTCAATGAAATCACATTGTCAGTGTATTAAGTGTTAGACATTTTCCTGATCACTTAGCAGTGGTTCATTTAAAAGTTACAGCCAATTATAAGTAATCTAATAGCATATGCCCCATGCAGTTGAGGTAACCGAGAGATGTAATTTATCCTATTTGGTGGATGTTGAATGACCAAACTGTCGTTCAAATACAGACAACTTGGATGTTTCCTGGTTATTCCAGGCCTGAGAAGATGCATTTTGTGATTTTTATTTAAGACAAGTGCACGCACACACATACACACATGGTACTGCTACTATTACTACTACATACAGAACTTACTTAACTTCCACTCCATTCCTGATGGAAAAGAAAATCAACTCCTTCATCCACCATGTCTTTAAAGATTCTAGAAACTGGTGTTTACATCAGTCTTTGGCTCTCATTCTCCATGCATACAGATTTTTCCTCATTTCTCTTTTACCTTACCGCCCATCTATGTCAGCTTCGCTGAAGAATGTGATCCACGTTCCAGCAAGGCCTCCCCTCCCAACCAGTGGGTCTCTGACTCAAGGCAAGGCAGTCACAGACCCAGGGGCTGGGTGAATGTAAAGCTCTGCACAGCAAAACTGTTTTCAATGTGTTACAAAAGCTAAGGAGAATCAGAAGATGAAAACGGAAAGTCTCTTTCACCTGCAGCTGAATCTGAGTGTTCTCTGACCCCTATGATCACAGTTCTGACATATCAGCATAGGAATTAATTTTTAAAAAGAGATTCACTTTGTTTTTTCTCTATGTGTATGTGCCTATGTGTAAGTATGTGCATGTGAGTGTGTTTTGCTGGGCCTACAGAGGGTTTCAGAACTCCTGGAGCTGGAATTAGAAGCAGTTGTGAGCTACCTCATATGGGCACTGAGAATTAAACTCAGGTCCTTTGCATGAGCAGTCCAGACTTATAACTGCTGAGCCTGTGTCAGCATTAAACACTAAGGAAAACTTTAATACTGAGAATCTCTTTCCTTAAGAAAAACAACTCTTTACTGTCCCGCACCTCTGGAGATTGCCCCTGCCTTGATGGCCATTTTCAACCATCTTGTCTTGCCAAATCCTCTTGTTCTTCTTTGAGTTCCCAGCTCCTTGTCCACCCTTTACAGTTTGGATTTCTGTGACTCCCTCTTCCTCTTGGATGATGCCTGAACCCTCCCTTTTCTTTGTGCAAATCCTGCCAGATGTTTTGCTAAACAACGAACAATCCCTTCTTTCTCTTAAGTTCATCTGCTTCTAATCCAAATGAACAATCCATTCTGTTCTTCCTCCTGCTCCTGCCTACTTCCCAACTCTTCCACCCTGCCCCAGGCCACACTGAATGCCCACAGCTCTCTCTCTGGTTTCTGTGTTCTCAGACCTCAAGTGTAGCTAGAAACTATTTTTTAAAGAATTACATCTGAACTGATCACAGATTTTTTTGTTTTATTAGTCTTCCCCAAACAAAACAGCACAGATGCTTATGTAACATTCCTACTGTATTGGGCATTGTGAGTGATCTAGAGGTGGCTTAGTGTATGTAGGGAGATCCCTGTAGGTTATAAGCAAGTGTTAGGACATTTGGTGTAAGGGGCTTGGGCATCTGTGGATTTGGGTATCCGTGGGAAGTCCTGGAGCCAATTCCTCCATAGAAACTATAAAACATGGTCTCAGTATTCAAAAAGCTTACACTCTAGTAAAGATGTTTGAAAACAACAACCAGTTGTGGTATGCTCAAGAGATCCTAACAGTGTACTAGGTGCAAAATGAGGAGTATGCATCTGGTGGGGGAATTAAAGAGGGGGTGAACTCATCATGTGAGTAGTAGTAGAGCCTCTCAGATGGCATGTCGGCAGTTATTAGCTTCCCCTCTGGTGGGTTTTGTTCTGACGGACAAATGAGAGAGCTGTACAGGAAAAGCTAGATGACCAGCCTGTTAGAGCAGGAATGCACCACAGGATGGAATCCAATTACATCTTAACCAACAGTTAGGTGAGTGTCCTTCCTTCCTGAGTTCCAGGTGACTCCAGCCCCCCAATGCCAGCCTGATCCAGGTCAGGAAGCCTATGTGACCCGTTGCTGCCACACAGAGCCCCTCAAGATAGTCCTTCAGCACCCTGTCCTCTGAGAGTCCACATTCAGCTTTGTTTCTACGTGGTGAAGTTCTATGGCATTCCGGCATTTGGTTCTTTTACACCTACAGCAATGATCATTTCTTAGGATTCAACACATTACAAAGGCCCAGAAAAGCTGAGTGATCCAGGACTCTCTGTGAGAACTCGGACCTTTAGACAGTCTCACATCTCCCTGCCAGAGGACTTGGACCAAGAGAAAAAAGAGCCAGAGTACCTTGGCAATTATTTTTCTTCAAATGAGCCAGACCCTGTGATTGGTGTGAAGGACTGTTCAGCCTCCTCTTGTTGTTGGTTCCTGCCAGCCCAGGAAGAAGAGCTGTGCCATTTAGAGTGAATTCATTAAATGCAAGATTCTGTTCCCATCTCCTTTGCTTTCCTGCCCTCCTGGCAGAAAGAATCCCAGAGGCAGCATCAACAAATCTATTCCTTTTGTTTTTTACCTTCCATTCTTTTGCCCTCTTTTCTTTCTCCCTCTCCCCTCTTCCTCCTCCTCCTTTCTTTTCCTCCTTCCTTTTCTCCCCCCTTTCTTTCTCTACTACTGAGGTCAACATGAAAGACAGACTTTCCCAAGAGGTCAAGAGTGACCATGACAGAAAATGAAAGTTATTTGCTTGGGGAAAACTTTCCACATATGAACCAGAAATTCTCATATCCTTCTTTGGGCCAGAGGTATAGTTCCCTAGAGTCAGTAAGATATTTCCCTGGTGGTTTGGAAGTTGCTTGGCTTTGCGGTATTGGAGGGGCAAAAAGCATACAAACAGAATAGTCATGATTGATCTCCTGATTGGGTATCCTGAGAATTTTCCCAGGATTCATAGCAGCAGAGGAAGTTGGCAAGATGGGGCTTAATCTAAATTGGTATCTTGCTGTCTGACATAAATCCTTTAACTCCTGCCAGCTTCCCGAGGAACCCATCTTCATAAATTTGCCCTATTTCCCTTTTCTTCCATAGTGATAGAGTTGAGTCCCTCTATCAAAAGATATGACTGTCATCTCCACCTTGGATCCCATCCTCTCTAATCTATTCAAGACTCATCACCAGAGATCATTATCTGTTCTCCATCCCTTTAGGCTTGTCTTCTAAATGGGCTTTGTTTAATGTTTAATCAGCTTCAAGTATTTCCCTTCTAAAATAAAAACAAGCCAGAAATCCTTCTCCGTGTTCTCTGTCTCTGTCATCAACCATTCTTTTGCTTTCTCCACCTTCTTAGAAAAGGTGGTTATACATACATCATGTCCCCACTTCTCCCCACTGCAAAAGCCAGTCTCTGTCCTTATAAACTGCTCTCAGTGGGTCAACTGCAGTGTCTTTGTTACTAAAATCTAGAGCTACTTCTCTTTTTTGTGAACTCAAGGTGGTAATTGGCATTGTCTGCCACACTCTGCCTGTTATAGGAGTTGGAGTAAAAATGAAGTCAGTGTTTTCAGGGGGAGACGGTAGCTTAACCAGGCATGTTTGGATATGCTGCCTAGAAACTGCCAAAAAATACATTTGCATTGACTGAGTAAAACTTGTAGTGATATTATATATACCTCATCATCCATTTAAATAACTTCTTTATGGTTTTTAGCAAGTGTCTGAAACTGTGATAAGAATTTTGTTTATATATTGTTTTATCTTCCTAACAACACTATGCACTGGCCATTTCTTGTTATTTCGGTTTTGAGAAGGCCCACACTCATAGAAAGCACTCCAGAGACAGCCTAGCTTGGAGTCAAATGTGATCTATGAGTTTTCTTATGGTGCTGTGGTAAAACCCAAGGCCTTGCACATGCTAGATAAGGCCTTTATCACTGAGCTACATCCCAGCCATTTATTTTATCTGCTGTATATTAAAATTTTATACATATAGTTTTATGCATTAAAATGCAAAACACACACTTACATCAGAGAGGTACCACATAATATCTTGATGCATGTATATATTAGGTAGTATCTTAGTCAAGTTAAATATGTGTGTCTTCTCAGGAATAATTTCTTAGATAAAACTGCCCACATCCTTCTTTTACCTTTGAAATTTACAGTACATTTCTGCTGCTTTAGGGCACCTGCTAGGCAATAGCACCATGGGGGTTCTTAGTCTCATCTAATGCCTTGTCAACACCTATCTCATGTTTCTTCTTGGACACTTATGCTGGGGGTTCTTAACCATCAGCCCTTGGGTGTCCTCAAGCCTAAATCTTCATTCAGGTACAGACTCCACCTCCCTCGGCCAGATTCTCAAGTGCAAAAGAGGGACCAGCACATTCAAAGACAGAGACACACCCAAGGAGTCCACTCCAGCTCTGATCACATGATATGCACCCTCAGCACCATGGGCAGATCTGCCTGATTGAAATAGGGCGGCTGGACTTGCAAGGGAGCCATGCCAGAGTCCTCCAATGCAGCTTTGTTACCCCCACTTCCCAAGGACAGACAGATTGCATCACAGCAATTAGGATTTATTTTAGGTCATTGTTCTAATTTTAAAATTAAGGTTTCCTCTCTTCCTGTTACTTAATTGTAGTTATAGAATTTGAATGGAAAGCGAGCTTCCTCAACTACTATGCTGGCAACAGCACTGCCTCATCCCTCCCTTGTATTGTTCACATTTACTGATTTGTTCACTCATTTACTTCTTTGGTGGCTTTCCAGTACCTTCACTGATAGGACTTTGGAGGTAGAGGAAATGTGGCCAAAGGCTCCTTCACACGGACTGGCTTGTACTTCCTAATGAGAGAGCACAACTACCCTTAAGAATTCAATTGAGTTTTCCTGATGCTGATTTTCTGAGATGAGTTTTATATCATTAACAACTACTTTTTCTTTGAAATCCATAACTTGCAACATAAGACACAAGGAAAGCTATTCTGGATACTCACTGGTTGCAGCAATACTCTGAAATGTTTTTCTTAGGTTCACAGAAAGAGCAGTTCCTCACTGAACTTCTGTGCTTCATCCCTAGGGACAGGATGAGAACGTCAGTCAATGTTGTGGGGGATTCTTTTGGGGCCGGGATTGTCTATCACCTCTCCAAGTCTGAGCTGGATTCCATCGACTCCCAACACCGAATGCATGAAGACATTGAAATGACCAAGACGCAGTCCATTTACGACGACACGAAGAACCATAGGGAAAGCAACTCTAGCCAGTGTGTCTATGCCGCACACAACTCTGTCATTATAGACGAGTGCAAGGTACCTTTCTCATTCCTGGATATTGAGACCTGCATATAAATAGTGCATGCTGGACTACTTAAAAACACAAAACCCTGCATCCATTCTTACCATGCTTTTGTAAGGAATCATGTAACCCAAGCTTCTGTGAGGCCCAGATCATCCCACTCTGCATCCAGCATGATGGGAAATCCACTCGTCTGACACCAAAAAAAAAAAACCAAACAAAAACAAAACAAAACAAACAAACAAAACCCAAGTAGTTGCTTATCTCAACAGATTTCCCACATCCACCTCACTCCTCTAATTTGATCAATTTTCTTCACTCTTTGGGCCAAGAATTTATGGTTGTTAGAACTTTGAGGCCTTTAAATATTCTCTTCCTTAAAGGGAGGCTCAAGAAAAATATTGATCAAATAGCATTGGCTTTATATAGCATGAGTATTCCTCCTTACTCTGTATTACAAACTTTTTTTTTTTTTTAAGTTTGATTGGCTGTCTTCCTTTTATTTTTTTTATTCTTGAGTAGGAGGGTGAGTTTTAGTCTGGCTTTTATCTTGCATCCCAAATGGGGATGCAATTTCAAGAATATCTATTCTTTAAAATAGTTATCCAGAAAGTCTTTTAAAAACGTTAAGTATCATACTCTAGTTCTCCGGCACTGTGGGTGTTCTGGGTTCTCCTCCAAGCTGTTGGGTGCCAACTCTTCAAACTTGATGGTCTCTCCCTGGCCTTCACTGTAACTAACTTGACATTGTTAAAGATAGACTGTTGTGACCAGAGTGATGCAAACTTGGAGAAACCTTGTCAGAGAAGGGTTGGCTTGCTAAAATGATTGAGTATAGCAGCTGAGGCTGGTTTAAATCAACAGAGATCCCTTCTATCTTTTTTATTCCTGCTGATAAAATCCTATTTAACCTTTCTTACTGTGTTAAGTCTTGGGTTATTCCAAATAGCAGCATGGTTTCTACCAGAGAGCCCAGGCTAACAGAAGCAATTCCATTTACCAGGCTGTATCATAGGTCCAGAGTACCTGTAGACCAGAGAGTCTTGCTTATTCCCTCTACATCAAGTACATATGCAGGAGAGCCAGGGCTCTGCTACAAACTGGGGAGTGAGACTACTCATTGATTAATTAATTGACAAGACAAAAATGATTTTCATTTTTAAAATTTCAGAGAGACCATTGGGGCAATAATCCATTTTTTGCAATGTTAGTGTTTTTCACACCCAAATGAATGTGTTAAGTTCCTTTCCACAAAAAAAATGCTAGTCTGGATCAATAAGGGTCAATATTCTCACTGAATGATTTTTATCGTGTGTTCATCAAGTATTCATTGTGTGCCTTGTATGATTTAGTGGTGGGTCCTCTCCTTCCTCCATGACATCCCATGTTTTGATCATTCACCAAGTATTTACTGAGTGCTTATACCTATAAGACCCTATGTACTGGAGCTATGCAAACAAGAATATGCAGTATAATACAAGAGAGAAGGTTTAAACTCAGATCATTTTTGATCAAGGAAACATAAGATGAGACAAACTGGGATAACCATATATATTTTTTGTTTCACTGTTATGTGCAGAAAGAATCCTAGTCAATGCTGAGACCCTTTGAGGGGCTTCTCAAAGGGCTTCATAATACTGCCGAGAACACGCTTTGAAAAGCAAGGAGCAGAGGGATGGAAATGTCTTTCTATTCAGACTTACTTTTCTTTTCCTAAAGATTGCAAAAGATTGGGAAGTGGTGGTGCAAGCCTTTAATCCCAACACAGAGGTAGATGAATCTCTGAGTTCAAGGTCAGCTTGGTCTACAGATTGAGTCTAGGACAGCCAGGGCTACACTGAGAAACCCTGTCTTGAAAAAACAAAAAGCAAAACAAAACCAATCAGAAAAACACTGCAAGAGTATTTACTACATGTTTTAAACAAAACTGAAGACTGTAAAGGGAGTACATTGATCCTGTCACTGTAAAGCATGCCCATAGATAGAAGCACTTGCTCTCCATGCAGCATTATCATGTCCAAACTCCCAAAACAGTGCCTAGGCTGTTGTAGGCACTCAATACATCCTTCCTGAATGCACCCCACTAGCATCTAGACTCCATGTCCTGTTTAGATAGCCTTCTTTTTATTGGACAGTTTCATAGAGCTAGTTGCTCAATCTCTCCATAAAATTGATCACCCAACCAACCACTTGCATTTGTTTTGGATAATCAGCATTTAGGTGGTGTCAACTTCCAACCTGAGAAGGCCCTGAGAATAATGTATCTGGGTGTATTAGTTTCATAAATATCTCCAATGCTTGCATTTCTAGTGAGGTGACTGGCTTTAGCTCATTGAAGAGGATCAGATCCTCAGCCGTCTTGCTCTAAGTCAGTGTCCTGTGTTGTCACCAAAGTAGGAGGCAGCTGGAACTATGTGCATAGATGCACATCCTTTCTAGAAGTATCTGGGTCACATTTATTCATTTCTTTGAACTTCTTTCCAGTCAACTCTCAGCCTCACCACTTTTTAGATCCAGTTTTTAGAGCCCAGCAGGAAGAGTGTCAATGCTTGTTGCCAAGACCCTATTCTTGACTGAGCAAGACAGGGGTAGAATGGGTTAGTGAGAGGACTTCAAGATTTCTTTGGTTCAGCAGAGGACCAAGGAGTTCCAGAAAAGCCACTCTTCCAGATACTTCTGAAATACTTGTCCCAGTATTTACAAACAAAAAGTGAACACATTCCACATGTTGTATGGTTCTTCCAGGATTGCCACATTGTGATTGATAGCTGTGCACTGCCATTGATCTGATTGATCACTGAGAACCAAATAAACACATTCAAGGTCACAAGAAATAGGCAGATTTCTCCAGTCTGTCTCTGGTGGTCTTTCTTGACAGTTTATTGAGGGGGGAAACCAGTTTGCTGCAGCTCTGGTCAAAACTTTAACTATTTCAAGAGTTGTTATGTCATGCTAGTCTCTTACCTCATAATAGTAGTTTGGAGAATATGTGATAGCCTCTTAATTCTCATCAAAGTAACAACATGTGAGCCATCACTGCTAACTGCATGGGCTTTCCAAGCAATGGTATGTGGGTGGATTGGGGGTGTGCTAGTGGGAACTGGAAGAATAGATAGATTTTTATTTTCATTGCATGGTTCACGAAGCTCGCTTGGTTTTCTGTTCCTAGCATGCTGCATGCTCTTGATGCATGCATTTCATTTCCACTTGGGTAAATGGAGGTCAGATTGCTTTCAAACTTTGCTGCATTTGTCGTGTCTCCATATTCTAATGCTTCCATAAATCCAGTCTCTTCATTATGTGGAGTATCAATCGTGGGTTTAAGTTTGCACATGACGTTGAGGACAGACAGAAAGAAGGTAAGCTAGGAAACCTGTTTAGAAGTGGATGGGAAAACTTCCCTCCTGCATAAAGGTTCAGTTTGCTCTGGGCCAGAAATATATAAATGGTTTGCTAATTATAGGTTCCTCAGTGTCAACACTAAAATGATTTGGAATACATTGCTACTGATCTCCCCCTTTTAAACCTCCCCCCCTTTTCATTTCTAAAGTCAAAATAACTTATTCAGTAGAGCCAAAATGCCATCATTTCAGAAATTAAGACTGAACATGTGTGAAATTCACCTGGCCTCACTGCAACTGAACCTTTCACATGCATGAGTAGAAGTAGCTGCCTAATTCTGGATTTCTTTCTGTATGGTTGTATGGAGTAGCACGTGGCACCCACTGTATTTTAAGGACTACAGTAATATGTGATGGGTCTATGAGTACTCAGATACCCCTACAAATATTGTTGAGTTGTCCCCACAATGCTGACCATCTGTGATCCCCCAATACCGTCCAGGCAAATATAGATAATTTAATTCTCTATTCACTGTTGAACACCAGGATGGCTTCAAAACTAATTTGGAAGGCATGCCATTTAAAACTATGGTTTCAGCACATACTGAAAGCTTGGATCTGGTGCTTCTCCACATGACCCATGAGTGGTGTTTCTTGTGGTTCGTGGCCTGTAAGTTGGATGTTGATGGTAATTGTTTTCAGGTAACTCTGGCGGCCAATGGAAAGTCAGCTGACTGCAGTGTTGAGGAAGAGCCTTGGAAACGTGAAAAATAATGACCTGACTCTCAGCCAATTCTTGAATAAACTCCCCAGCGTATCTCATGGTAAAAAGATGCTCTAAACAGGCTTCCTTTACAAAAGGAAAAATGCATATATTTCTATGTTTACTTAATCTGTTAGCTGAGGCTTAGAGGAGCTGTTGTACACCCGTGATGACAGGCACCGTGCTGTGTCTTTGCCAAATAATGCTTCATAACGGTCTAATTCTCTTACTTGTGTTATTGTCTGAATGGATGCTGCTGGAGAAGCCACTTTGAACAGAAGATACGTTCTTGCCAGCTTCCCTTTGTCCCAGTGCAGAGCTGTGGATGCTGTTTCCCCAGGGGGACAGGACGAAAGCAGTGTGGTACACTCCAGGGACTTGAGACAACAACCACACTCAGTGTGGTATTTAAAGTATTCATGGCTCACCTTGTTCTGCACAAATGATTCTGCTAGAAGCTTCTAGAAGTTCCTCCCCTCCAACCTGTAGAGTTGTCACCTGCATTGATTGAGAGCATCTGTCGTAGGGAACGCTGATGACTTATATTTTTGTGTTCTGTCCAAGTCAGTGGGTGCCCACACTTTTAGAAGATAGGTAACCATGGAGCCTAGAGCTGCTCCCGTGTGTGTGTGTGTGTGTGTGTGTGTGTGTGTGTGTGTGTGTGTGTGTGTGTGTGTGTGTGTCTGTCTGTATGTATGTATGTGTGAAAAATGGGGAATTTAAAATTTGAAACTGAACTAGGAATTATTTGCGTATAACCACTGTTTACCTTGAGAAAAGTAAAGGAATGTAGTCAACCTAAATTTTAACCAGACTTAAATATTCACACTCACTTGTTTGACTTGCAGTCAGAAAGCAAAGTGAAGTTAAGTGTGATTGTCTGAGCTGTTTCTATTTGTTTAACTCATAAGATTCTCATTTGAGCTCCTAACAAAAAGATATTTTCAACATCCAAATCCCTTCCATCACATTCTCATCCATCTACACGGCTGAGCATTTTAGCTTCCTCACACAAAGGGACACATGTTGGCTATGCCTCTTTTTATATCATTTTGATATATAATATGTATAAAGTGTTCCATTATAAAAAAAAAAAAAGGCCTGAAAACCATCACAGGATACTTCTCTGTGAGAAAATGAGCAGAAAGCAAACCTCTCTATAAAATCCTGTGAAGGTGATATTCCTAGGACAGAGTGCAGGCAGCCCCAAACCATCAAGTAGGGACAAAGAATGGCTCCACACAACTTCCCAGACAGAATCTTTTCCAAGGGCTGTGAAAGTTTGAAGGAAGAAATAATACAGTCGGCACAGCATGGTGATTTGCCTGTGGTACACAGCCAACAAATCCTTAATGATCGATTGTACAAGCTAACATTGTGAATGTCTCCACTATTATTCTTCTGTTGAATAACCCACAGTATTTTCCTAAGATTTCTGGGTTTAAGGGTTAGCTGAGAAACAAAACGCATTTGCCTCTAAGGAGCAGATGGAACCTGGCCCATGGAGCAGAGTACAGGTGTCCTCTGAGGCAAGGAGAGTTGGGGAGACGTTCATAAGTAGTAGTAGGATGCAGCATCTAAAAAGGGTACTGAGACATTGCCTCTCTTTTAGCCTCTCTTGTGACTTCTCTCCTTCAAATCAGACTGCTTGGGAACATACAAAAGACAAGAGTTTCCTGGTTTTTTTGTTTTGCTTTGCTTTGTTTTGGGTTTGGTTTTAATCTCATAAACCTTGTTTTTTTTTTAAGTAAGGATCACTATGGAGCAGTATTAAGTGAATTGTTTTGTTTTGGTTTTTGGCTTTTGAAACAGGTCTTGCTATGCTGCCCAGGCTAGCTTCAAACTCATAACCTTCCTTCTCAGCCTCTGTCCTAAGATTACATGGGCACCGCCACCTCAACTGGCAGGTGGTGTTTGAATGCTGTTTGTTTCCCCTTCATTTGAGGGACGGTTAATAGGGTAGCAACGACAGACAGTGAATCCCTTATAGAAGATAAGAGGGACCAAGATGATAGTCTTCGGTTTCGTTGTAGAACTATTCTAGATAGTCTGGCACCCCACCCACCCTGGTCAGTGTGTCTAGGGAAAGCATCCAGGAGCATGCTTGGTTGGCTTTGTGTGTCAGGGGGAGGCCATTTCATACAATGGTTCTCCTCGTATGGAAGACCACCTGGATACTTATACATGACCTTTTCTCACAAGTACTCACAGGATGACAATGTGTGTTGTCGCCTCATATTCTGTCTGAAAATCTTTCTAGTTTGTTTTGCCTTCAACTTGTCCCTAGCTGTCCCATTAACCTGTGTAAGAGGCCAGTGTTCTCAGGGGAGCCAAGGTACACTGCTTCTCTAGTCAGGTTTTGCTGGTTTCTGACTACATGCATTGTCTCATGAGCATATGCTAAGGAAATCACATTTATCTGGAAATTGAATAAATTATGTTGAAAATAAACAATCCATCAAATTGGAGACTGCCCTGAAAATTTAGGATGTGGGTGGATTGACATAAGACTATGTCTTGTTTTAGTAAGGCCTCATTCATCCTTCCTATGGCATACCCCCTGGGGATTCCTTTGCCTAGAAAAGGTGCCATAAGCAGAATAAACAGATCCCAAGTACATTTTAATAGCCTTAGTTTAAATAGGGTACCTGTCACTGTGCGTGAACTATACAGCCATTGTAGATCTGAATGCCTAATCTTTTATGTGTAGCTCTCTCTCTCTGTCTCTCTCTGTCTCTCTCTGTCTTTCTGTCTGTCTCTGTGTGTGTGTGTGTGTGTGTCTGTCTGTCTGTCTGTCTGTCTCTCTCTCTCTCTCTCTCTCTCACACACACACACACACACACACACTGTGTGACACACCGTCACATACACTAACTCCAGGGAGGTTTGAGTTTTGGGGCCTTGCTAACCCTAGTCCTTAAATGGATGCAGTTAATAGTTGATACTTTTGAAGAATCAAAATCAGAAGCAAACTAACCAAGTAGACATTCATTCTTTTCTTTCTCATCCTTTTCCTTTGAGAAGCAGGAGGAATCATTATCCAGCTATTGATGAAAATTCAGCAAAGCCAATCTAGTCCGTGAATAGGATGGTTGTTTTGCCGGTGGAGCTTAACTGTAGGTTTTTGAGGGCGGCCTCTCCATAGGCCGCATGCTGGAGAATATGGAAAGCCATCATGAGCTAGGCACACAAAACCTCAGTAAAGTCCTGAGGTGATTTTTGGAGCACAGGGGCACTACCAGATTCTGTTTTTTACTTCCTGTTGGGTATAGAAAAAAGCCTATGTGGCCTCATTGCTTCTAGAAGTTTTCATGCTCCATAAAAGACAAATAGCCATCTCTCCTCTCTCTAGTTGCTTGGACATTCACAGAGTGAAAGGGTATCAAAATGTCCCTGCATGAAAACTAAGAAAGCAGAGAAGGGGGTAGGAAGAATTCAGTTTGTGGAGCAATTCTTGCTGGGGGATGATGGGAATCTCAATGTTCAGCTGATTAGATCTCGGGTAATTTCCAACCATGGCTGGAAAATCATGCCACATGCAGGTGCGTTTAGTTAGGGGCCGGCCCTTTTAGTGCTGATCGATTGGGAAACTTATCTGTGGGGTCCCCAGAAGAAAACCCAACCCCGCTTTGCTTTTACAAATAATCTCCCCTTTGTCCTCCAAGGCAAAAGTTTCCTGTAACTTTTCACTTTTGTCAGGATCCAGGCTCTTGCCTCAGCACTATTTCCCTCATGCAACAGAGCAATAAATTCAAATAGGTGTTCACATGCCTCTGACTCTGGTAGACAAGTCTGAGCAGCCCTGGCCTTTGATGACTAAAACTGCAGCAGTTACACCCCAGGGTGGCTCTCCCAGCTCCTGCTCTCTGTCCTCTGCCTTGCACTTTTGCTCTGCTTGATTTCCAGCTGAACTTACTGTCAGCCAAGAAGGAGGACCAGATAGGATTTTCGGGTATTGGCATACTTATAGGACTCCAGGGCCAAGGGTCACAAGAAGATAAAGTGTCTGAAGTGAGGGTTTCCTAAATCAAGTTGCCACTGAAGATTCATGGTCTTGGCACCTATCGTAATTTCTGGCAAAACCCAAAAGAAGGGTCACTGCATGCCAACCAAGCCAGAAGGCAAAGGTGACAGCTATTTTTCCATGGGTGGAGTGAGATAAATCCTGCTCAAAAACACCAGCCGGTTTAGGATGTTCCCTAAAACTCTGTTTCCAGTTCATTGCTCTCTTCCTCCCCTTCCCTTCTGTCTCATTGCTCAGCAGACAGATAGTAAATGGCCATCTGGTTATGTGGGGGTTGGTTCGGGAGGAGATAGCAGATCTTAATTGAGTAATATCTAGTCTCACTGCCTAAACCATAATTAGGCAATGACACAGGGATGCTTAAATACAACATGCTTTGGGAGAGGAAGCATTTGATCTAGACACTGCTCCCTTGTAGCTGTATGGTTCACATAAGCCACTGTCTGCCCATTCTTCTTGGGCCTCTGTATGAGGAGAGAAGGGAGTGGACCAAATGACTGAAATCCCCTTCTATCTCTGCACGTGCCATTTTCTAATCTCTGCTCTACTTCCTTCCACCTTCAAAGACTTCCTGCTCTAAAACATGGCTTATTTACGTTTTAAGTTGTAAAGACACACGATAATGAATGATCTTTTTAGATCTTTTTCCTCAGCCCCTTCGGGAAAACTCCAACTCAAGCCTCTATTCATTCCATGCTTTACAACAAGCTTGGAGAGTGGCCATTTTAACCCATGGTTTACTGCTGTCTTGAGATACCAGTAAACATCCCTTTGTAAAGATTCCTTTAACCTACACTCACTGTCCTCACAGGAGCAGTGATTCTGCCCTGGGAAATGTTCTGCAGAGTCACCGTAAGGGACCAGGCACCTCACAGCTGCACTTGAGGTCTTGCATCATACCTGCTATGGCAACAGAGCCCACTCCAAATACTCCGCCCACATCATTTTCCCCAAACAGTCCTAATTGCCAATCCTGGATGGGAATTTGGGAGGCTCTGGCAAACAAGCTTGAACACTCTTGACATTTGGTGTAAGATTTACACAACCACAGCAACTGTCTCCACATACTTTTTCCTCCACATGCGTGCAGACATGCATATCCATTCCTGAGCTGGGGAGATGAGCCTTTCCTCTGGGGAGATGTGCAGGTAGATTTGATTAACTTCATCTGAAACCTTTCCTCTTGGTTTGCCTGCACAACAGACATAACATTGTAGGAAGAGATGCTGTCACTTATAAGAAAGGAGTTTTCCCATTTGCTGGTGCCCTTTTTGTGCTCACAGTCTCCAAGTAGTTAGAAAGTTGCGAGGTGACTTATCTTCTCCGCTTCTGTTGTAGTAGGCCATAGTTGGCATGTTTGCCCTCTGACCAAATTTCTGCTAGCGTGGAGTTGACATATCTAGTGTGGTGAACATCTTCATTGCCAGAAAAGTTTTCAGCTCTTCAAGTTTAGGAGAGCAAGATGGAAAACCAGGTCTAAGGGGGTTAATTTTTGTTGGTGGTAGTGATGGTGTCCCCCACTCCCGAGGTGGCAGAAGGTCTAGAGCAAGAGCAGAAAGACAGTGTTTCTTCATTGACCCACTTAAGGTCACTCTTGAAAAGTGAGAGGTGAGGTTCCTGGGGATAAGCTTCATGCTACCACCTGGAATCATTTCCCATCAGCATTTTTTTTTTACACCAGTCTCCCAGTCTTGTTTTATCTTTCATCCTGTGATCCAGTTACTCATCCTGGTATTTTTGGAAATCTTTCTGGTTGTATTTTGAGAAGCTTTTGTACTGAGAATAAAATCTACTGTTGGAACAGACTTGGGCTCTGCAGAGTCAGCACATGACGTAGACAATGGGAGCAGCATACCTGGGCTCCTCTGGTGACATGCCCAATCCCCGGATGAGCTTTGGAACCTAACAACCGACTCGTTATCCTTGTCATCATCCTCTGGGACACAGGGATGATGCACTCGAGCCTTGCTTCTTCTGGTCTCTGTTTCTCCTCATAACAACTATTTACCCTGCCTAGAAATAGCCTGCTGCCTTTGGTAGGGGACAGATACACTCAGGAGCCAAGGAGGTTGATCAAACATAGCCTGAAGGTTTCTGGAACGAATTCCCTAGTACACACAATCCGAAACTCAGCTCCCTGGTGGCTTACTGCTCCATATTTCACTTCCTGTCTAAAAGCCTTTGGCACCCAGATTCTTCTGTAGCTCACCTCAACTCTTTCCCCTTCCTTCCTTCCTTCCTTCCTTCCTTCCTTCCTTCCTCCTCCCCCCCTCCCTCCCTCCCTCCCTCCCTCCCTCCCTCCCTCCCTCCCTCCCTTCCTTCCTTCCTTTCTCTCTGAGAGCTCAGCATCCCATCTCCACACCGCACAACATAGACCAGATCATCTGGTCACTACAGAGATTTGTATATATTAAAACAAACCTACTTTTTGGAGAATCTTTGTATATTCTTTTCTATTTGTTTTCTACCGCTTGAGGAGAGAGCTGGCAAACTGTGAATCTAATTTTATCTTGATGCCAGCAGATATATTTTAGATCCTGGGAAGAATCTGTGTTACTAGGGACAACGTATTGCCCTCTGATCAGTATTGCACCCCAAATCTACAAAGTTACTTTGGCCCAATCTTACATTCTTTCTTACACGAATCTCCAAAGTCTTTTGCTATTATTTTTAAAGAGAAATATTTATAGTCCTGGGTATTAATTACAAGTTTAACCTTAATTTAGCCTTTAATAATGTTGTGCATATTTTTATCTATTCTTCAAAAATCATAAAGACTCAGAGTAGGCTGAAATAATCTATTTAGTATCTGTAATTTTTCAGACAGATATTTTCTTATGATATTTTCTATATAACCACTTAGATAGAAGTCTAACTAATTAGAGCACAAGTTTCTATAGCAATTTAGGGGTATTGACTGTTTCCTGAGCATACAGCCGCGTTTGAGAACTTTAGGAACTCAGTCTTTATGATGCCATGAGTAACGTGACCAAACTAGGACCAAGGAATTGCTTAACCCCCTTAGGTAGTTAGGATATGCATCTGGACAGTTAATCCTCCAATGTCAAAGGATGGTGCTGACTTTTTTCTTCCAGCACCAGACCTTGTTCTCCAACCAACCATTCTAATTTTACTTTCTCATAAGATGAATAAAGGCCGGTGCTAACAGTGGGATCATTTCTATACCAGAATCTCCCATGCAATCCTATGTTTATGTGAAGATTGGCCTAGGAAAACGTTGAGTAGGAAAGACTGGAGATGCGTGGTAAGACAAGAATTTGGGACAGGTTTAGTGCCGTTTTGAGTCTTGCCAAGAAAATGAGAGCAAAACCTCACATTGTTATATGAATTGAACATATATTTTTAAAGGAAATTAAAGACAACATATTTTTAGTACCCGCTCATTATCTGTGCTGTGTCACTGGGGGACTGGAGGTGGGAGTTAGAGTCACACTGAGATTATTTAGAATAAACCCCAATAGATTATCCTCAGGTAGACATCAAACTGTGTAACCTTCCCATAAAGTACACCAGTAGCCATGGAAAACACCAGGTGTCTTTCCTCCGCCAAACACACTCTCTGAGATGGCAGCAGGACTAGTATTTTACTGAGTGTGAAAGGGTAGTCCATTCCATAGAACACATACTAGGATGTATTTGAACCTGCTCCTCACTAAGCGAACAGATTAGATGTGCCCTCAACTGGCTAAGATTGTATCTGTTTTCAAGTACAGCTAGCGATCAGAGCATGACATTCTTGTGTGTACACACTGACACTTGGTTCATGCATGAAGACAGTGCCTATGCACTTTGTGTAGCGATAATGTAGGTATTTGTGTGTAATTTCAGTGAAATGGTGTATAGATGTAATTTAATTTAAATATTGTTCTTGGATGTTTATCTAAATGCAATAGATACATTGATTGCCATTTGAACCCCTCCCTTTTTTTTTTTTTTTTTTTTTTTTTTTTTTTTGCTGTCTTAGGTATCTCCTAGGGGTTCTTTCTCTTTCTTAATGTGATCTGAGTGAAGAACTTACTGATGATTGTTTGCAAATCTATGTATTCAGCACCTTTGTAAATACAATTCCAAGCAGGGATGGGGTTGAATTGTATCTTGCCACACAGTGAAAGGTCATCCATCCTATACCCGCATCCTTTCCACTCAGTGCACCTGTGGAACTTGAGGTTATCAAGGCTGAGGGAGGTTTAGAATGAGGACATTCATCTCCAATCCTCTCTCACCAGTGGCCTTGTCTTCAAGAGACAAAAGAAAGGGGGCTCCATCTGCCCCTTGGCATGTTTGGGTCATGTCTTTGGGATAGGGTCAACCTCTCTGGTTGTCAGATCTTCATCAGGACGTGATCCTCATGACATAAGATTGTGAAGAGCCTTGTTCTCCTTGACTTCTTGAGTCAGAATACAGAAATGCACTCACTGATTGTCTGCCAGGCAGGTGATTACCCCTCCCCACAAAAGCACAGTTTTGGCAGCATTGCCAGAAAACAACAGAATACTAGAAGCACAGCAAGATCAGGGGCCAGCCTTGACAACAGCAGAGAATCAACCTCTGATGCACTGATCCCAAGTATGTGACAAGAGTCTGATCTCTTCTACCCAATATGCTCTGTTTGTGTGTGTGAAGTGGGTGAAAATGAGATTAACAAAGACAATTCGATGCTGATGCCCAAACCACACTCCTTCTCATTCTCAGTAAGTACCATGCTGTGAGGTCTGTAGTCCCTGTGACCCCTTTCCTCTCCACAAAGATAGAAGGAACAGCAACGTGCTGGAGAGTGCCCCTCCCCTTCTCAAAGATCATGAAGATGTGAAGCATATTCATTTCCAGGGGCTTCTCCAGATGTGTGGAGTGAGGGGATGTGGTGACTGGGTCCTTCAACTTCTGCATGAAAAAAATGTACTTAAAGGAAAGTAGGCTTGAGGCAGGATTATCTTCGAATGAAAGTTAAGATTAATGGTTTCCCTCAAGTTCACAGTCCCCATTGGTCTGATGTCATGTAGCATAGTGTATCTATAATAGCACATGGTATTTAAAGACTAATGAATGCAAAAATATGAGAAACTCAACTAATTTTGGGATTGTTTCTTCTATATGGTACTAGGAAATACCTTGTTGGCAAAGCACATCTTGGGTAGTTGAGGTCTTCTGTGTTTGTTTTCACCTTTTTTTGTGTTATAGATTGATGACTGTAACATTTCATATGTAAAATAACTGGATATTCTTCATCTGCTGGAAATAACCTGTGAATCCAATCTTTCACTAAGTGTTTTAACTTCCTTGTATATATATATATCTCATCAATAAATGTGAATTCCAATTTCTCTTGGTCGTTGCCTATTCTTGACTTCTCACTTTATTCTTTAGTTAGAGTGTTAGTTACATCTTTAGTGATCTTTGTGGTAGGAAGATCACCAAATTAGGGACTAACCTCTATAGTATTACAAAGAAACAGTTTTTGAAAGACCTCGGTATCCAATAGTCATGTCTAATGAAGCAAAGCTGGTGGAGTGGGATGTTAAGATATGTCATCAGTGAACCAGCCATGACAGGTTAGCCTCTGACCTCAGAGGCTTTAAAAACCCATTTGCATCTTATTTGTGCAGTGTATCAATCCCTACTTAGCTAGAATCACTGCTCTGCCCTGTCCTCATCCAGGGAGTGTCTTAGTCCTCATTGGGGGCTTTTCTGGAAGATCTGACATGAATACATGAATGAGGAAATGACATTTGTTTGGGGTCATTTTCTGGGAGGTTGAAATGTCTGAGTTCAGGTGGCTATGGTCAGTAAGGGCCTCATAATGTCAGAGTGTGCAGGTGACATCACATGGCAGAAAGGAAAGCAAGAGCGGCCAGTGGAGTGTGCAGAAGAGGACAAACACAAGGAATACAACACAGCTTGTGCAGTAACAACCTGTCTGCAAGGTAACCAGTCAAGTCATGTGGTACCTAACCAGCTCCCTACAAGCAGACAGTGATTTCTGACATGATATCCCAAATGACCTAATCATTTCTCACTGCATCCCACCTCTTAAAGGTTCCGAGACCTCTCAACATTTTCACACTTAGGACCAAGCTTCCAGCACATTAACCTTGGGTACAAAGAAGAGATCTACATACAAACCACAACAGGAAGTATGAGGGAGACCATCTCTATGTTTACCAAGACAGGTAAAAAGAAGGACAGCAGAGCCCACACCCACCCTCCATGTTTCCCTGTGAATGCTAGCTACCTCAATTCTGCTCATGGTTCAATGGCCAGAGCAAATGGCACAGCTCTGCCCAACTTCAAGGGGGCAAGAAAGTGCAACTTCATCAAGTGCATGGCAAGAACATAGAAGTGAAATTTTTTTCTTGAATTCCCTAAACAGCTCATAAAAGACATAGTCAAATAGTTTCTTAGTATTCCAACACAGCAATCTTTTTTAGTCTTGTAAGAATAGTTATCCCCAAGGAATTACATGGTGAACGTTATAAGGTCATGTTAGAGAAATAAATGGAAGGTCTTCGATAGAAGGGTTGCTAAAGACATGTTGAGGTGCTTATGCCATGGAAGTCCACCCAGATAGTGACAGGCTCACGTTTCACACCGCAGAGCACCCCCTGATAGATGGGATCGATTCGTTCTCTTCCATTCTTGGGAGATGGAAGAGGTACATAGCTGATATTGAAAAATCAAAATTCATAGATGTGACAAACCATAATTCTTGGGTCATAGGTGGGAATCTACCCATTTGTGTGGACCAAGTGTTGTTTGTCACCAATGAAGAGGCAAGGAAAGAAGAAAAACTTCTTTGGGGTGAGTATAAAAGGAACAATTGCAGCCTGGGAGTTAGGACACTGAAGACTTCTGCAAGCATGGCTGTTAGGTTCTGTTCCTGGAGGAAGTGCCTGAGATAAATCCACCTACAAAGAGAAAAGATTTCTTTGGTTCAGTTTCAGAGGCCAAGGTCAGTTGATGTTGTTGCTTTGGGGCCTGAGGCAGTGTAGCACAACATGGTAGGAAGCACTGGATGAGGCCAGAAGCTTCCCACCTTATGACCAGATTGAGAGTGAGGAAGAAGAGGCAGGCTCCCACCTATACTCACCTTCAAGGGCACGCCCTAGAGGGTGAGAGGCTCTTGGCAGACGCACACTTCAGAGTTTCCACAGGTTCCCACTGTCCCAAGCCTTGAATACACTGACCTTTAGGAGGACATTCCAAATCCAAATTTCAATAGTAGCCAGGTCTTTAGGACATTTGAAATAATGGGCTTAGTATAGAAAACCTCTAAGCTTTTAACAATGAAGTGTAATGCTTTCATCTATGTAAGCTAACTACATACATATGTGTGTGTGTGTGTGTATGTGTGTGTGTATAATGTATATGCATATACATCATATATGTATAATGTGCACGCGTGCGCGCACACACACACACACACACACACACACACACATATCTTATTATTACAGGATAAATGTCACCTAAATCTGAGCCATAATGCTACTTAGAATGCAAGCTTGCATGACCCTCTATTAGCCCATATCCTCACTGGCCCATTCAGCTGCATACTTTCATGTTGATTATTCTTTGGCTTCTTTAAAAATAGTTTGGGGCTAGGGAGATAACTCAGTAGGTAAAATCTTGCTTACAAGCATAAGGACCTGAGCTTGGATCCCCATCACCTATATAAAGAGCCAGGCATCATGGTATATACCTGGAATGCCAGAACGGGCAAAATTGAGAGAGGAAGATGCCTGGTTCATGTGCAAGGCAGTATAACTGAATTAGTGAACTCCAGGGAGAGACTCTGCCTCAAAAAATAAGGCAGAGAACCATAGAAAAAATACAAACCAGTCATACTTGATATTGACCCCTGGCCATGTACACACATGAAAGAGAGAGAGAGAGAGAGAGAGAGAGAGAGAGAGAGAGAGAGAGAGAGAGAATGATTGAGGTGAGAAGAGGAAGAGCCAAGCTCACCCACAATCTCTTTTAAAAGCACACCCTTGTGACCAAACTAAACACCTAAACTAGCTTTGGGTCCTTATAAAAGGAATTCAGGTCACATATAATCTTCTTAGCATGCTTTTCCTCTCTGCTTGGTGCAGTCTTTCTCAGTCCATCCATGTCTTTTCAGGGGTATTGTGATGCCACATGAAGGATGCCGACTCTTGCTACTTGATTTCCTAACAGTAGATATTTGCCTCATTTCTAGGTCATTCTTTGTGTCACGTGGAGCTGATGTGAGCATTCATCTGTATTGCCTGTGTATGTGCCCAAGAGTTCGTGCAACTCTTGAGACATGGTAATAATAGTGATGATGATGATGATGAAGCCTGTGTATGTGCAGCTGAAGAGCTCTTATTGAGACTCTCCAGGGCCTCCTCACTGGGCCCACTGTAGGCCACCATCAGTGCACCTCGGAATCAAAATACTGCTGTTGATTTTAGGGAGTCCAATTCTCCAACAGGAACACTGAGTCATGCAAAGACATTAACAGGAGGGGAGCTAAGTTTAAAAGGTGAGGTCCCCTTTCCTCAGACTGCATGGGAGTGCATTTGAGATGTGCTAAAGGAGAATGTAGGAGCCAGGCAGGCCCTTCTTGGTTCTTGACATCTTCACTGAGCAATAATGTGTGAGGGCTCATGGGCTCTGCCCATTAGCAGCAGGCTGTTCACTGTGATGTGAATTGCCATTTGACAGAGGAGTCACAAAAAACCCTTTTACCTACCAAGAGCCACCAATAGGTCCTTCACTACCCTCCAACAAAGTACTATGAACTATGTGTTTTAGAAACCACAGAAAATTATTTCTCATTCTCGAGGTTGGACCTCTAAGTCCAGGGGACATCATGGACTCTGGGGCAGATCCCTATGAGGCTGGAATGCTGTTATCTTCTTTTGTGTCTTTATATGGAAGACAGAGAACAAGAGAGATCTGCGGTGTCCCTTTAACAAGGCTACTAATCTCATTTGTGAGGGTTCCAGCCTCAAGACCTAATCACTTTCCAAAGGCTCCACCTGTTAATGCCATCAATGTGGCCTTTTAGGATTTGGGGAAAACACAACCACTAGGTTTATTGCAACCTTCCTGCCCCAGGATGGGAGATACACTGTGGTGTGGCTGCCCTGAAGCAGGAACCTGTAGGTATCTCCTTCCAAGCACAGTGATGTAAAGAGGAGGTACGGGCTCCGCACACTAAGGAGCAGAATCACACAAGACTGTCCAGCTAGCTCAGGCCTCATCAGAAGTCTCAGCCCAGGGAAGAAGGCCAGGATTGTGCTGCCTATGCAGATGGTGCCATGCAAGAGTGAAGACTGGGGAGTCCCTGGCAAAAAGGAAAACGCATCTAGCTTTAGTGTCTTCCTGGTGGTTTTGAAAGTTGAGTTAATTCATCTGCTCGCTGAGGCAGTGAGGGGCCACAGATTCCCTGTCGTTGTAAGAAAAAACAGAGCTAAAGTCAGGATCCTGGTCCATGAAGCTTGTCCAAGTGATAGGAAATAGCAGAGCCAACCATGCTCCTAGGCATGCACATTTAAAAGCAGAATGATGTGTTCCGCAAAGCAGACAAAAAAAAAAAAAAAAAAAAAAAAGTTTTCCACTGCTCCTCCCTCCTGCTTCCCTGAGTCAGAAGGAATATGCAAAACCTCAAAAATCTTCCTCTCTTGTTCATGGTAATGCGACTTGAGTTTTCCAAATATTGTCTGGAAACAATCTAGTTGCTTCCAGTTAAGGGGAAATGCAAATATAGAATGATTGCCCTCATTGGTTGCAAAACATGCCTCTGTTGAGCCTCTCCCTAGCTTCTGGCAGTCCTCAAATGTTTTCTGGGCACTGGTGGTGTTATGCTCACAGAGGGAGAAGCCATGGGTTTCCAATTGGCCTCAAGCTGAGCAGAAAGGGTTTTTTTTTTGTTGTTGTTGTTGTTGTTGTTTTTGTTTTTTGTAACATAGGCTTCCTTCCCCCACCTGATCTGAGATTAACTTCTCATCTCTGAGAGGAAGACATAGATCATACCCCACTGTGAGGTGATAAAGGACCTTGAGGGAGATGGAGTATTTCCAGATTAGCCTGCATCTTTTTGCAAATGAGGATACCAACACCTATTTAAGTGAGCTAGTGTTAATGGGGAGACTAGTCAAGATTACATACATCCTGTTACTGCTGTGGGACCATTGATTGCTTACTTAACTTTGCTTTATTTCTCTATAGGATGGAGTGGATACATGTATATGACCTTAATGGTGGCGGTGCGGGGGAGGAGGGAGCAGGATACATGAGTGTGCATTCACATGTATGCATAAGCATGTGGAAGCTAGAGATCAGCTTTAGGTGTCTATCCTCAGGAGCCATCTATCTTGTTTCTTGAGGCTGTGAGGTAGTCTCTCTCTGGAATTTAGAGTTTGCCAGTCAAGCTTAGGTGGTCAGCCAGTGAGTCTCTCCTCCCACCTCTGCCTTCCCATTCTGGGATTATAAACACACAACACCACGTCTAGCTTTTTAGATAGGTGGTGAGATTGAACTCAGGTCCTCATGCTTATATAGCAAGCACTCTACCAACTCAGCTATTTCCCTAGCTCTGTAGAGGAGTTGATGGGAGAATATCCTTAAAGTATTAGCACAATACTCGGAGCATAGCAAGGGTTCAGTTAAAGATAGCTGTTATCATCATCTTCATCATCATCATCATCTTTAGCACCACTTTGTGCTATCAATCCTAACTTCTTAGTGGCTAAGATGAAAGAAATCCCATCTCCTTTCTCCCACATTAGCCTTTTCCTGTTTATATCACAAAGACATTACTATGGAGTCCACATCTCACTGCCTTCCCCCAAACCTGAGTTTTGCTAATAGATTTTGGCCTCCCCTGAACTAGTCAGGGATAAGGCATCTTTACTCTGGAGAAATTTCATGGCTGTCCTTAGCTCACATCATTTGATCTTCCAGATGCTCTCCATTGTGTAGCAAGCCTCTGGGCTCAGCGAGGAGAGAAGGCACAGGGTTTCTTCAGGGAACAGCAATAAGCTCAGCCTGGCCAAAGACACTGTTCACTGGGATGGGATCTTGAACTTCTCACCCTCCAAATGGATTCTGAGATGAAGCAATTCTTTTCTTTCTTGGAGAGTCCCTTGGGGAGTCCCCAGCTCATAGTGTTCACGTCCTCACATAGACAAATGTCATGAGAAAAACCATTTCTGTGGAATGTGCCCAACCCAGCAGAGCCATTCAGAGCTCCTTTGGCTGGGTCTTTTTCCAGTAGCTTCCTTTTCTCTCATTCTTTTCTCCTCAGCATCATGTTCATGAAAAATGATGTTCACACTTCTCTGCTAATAACTCTAAAAAGAAGAACTTGTAAGAAACTCCTGGGAGCATCTTGGTTGTGGAATTCGTTGGCTGCCTATGCCTGTCTCTTGTTCTCAGTAATATCTAGACCCATATCATCTTAGTCTACTGTTTATGAATTATAAAGCATTAATGAACATATTATTTTCAAAGGTTTTTAGTACTTTTTATTCATGTGTATATGTGAGTCTGTGTGAATGTGTAACGTGTATGGCATGTCCCCAAAGCATGGGAGAGATCTCTAGTTGAGGTCTGTGGTTTCTTTGGCATTGCATTTCTTCTTTTGGAGTGGGGAGGCAGGATGTGTATGTGTGTGTGTGTGTGTGTGTGTGTGTGTGTGTGTGTGTGTGTGTGTATGGACTCAGCTGTGTATATATGCACATGTGTGTGTTCAGATATACACGTGTGTATGCCCAGGTCTGAATGTATAGCTGAACGCATATGTGAGCAGATATTGTCCACCCTATTTTTTGAGACAGGCTTTCTCACTGGGACCTGGGGCTTTCTAGTTCACCTACACTGGCTGGCCATGAGCCTCAGAGATCCAACTGTCTCTGTTTCCCCAGTGCTTGATTACAAGTGTACCCCACCATAACTAGCTTTGTATGTAGTATTGGGGATCACACTGAGGTCCTCCTGCTTGCACAGCAAACATTATGTTGACTGAGCCATCTCTTGATCCTGGAATTATATATCTTAGCATGTTCTCTGGTATTAAAGATATTATTTCTATTTTATGTATATGAGTGTTTTGCCTAAATGTGAAAGGTCTATGGAGGCCAGACAGGCCATAGGACTTGCTGGAACTGAAGTTACAAACAGTTGTGAGCCACCATGTGGGTACTGAGGACTGAACCCTGGTCTTCTGGAAAGACAACAAGTATCCTTAACTAAAGTGCCATTTTTTCCAGTCCCTATTAATATATTTGGATGAAATGCCCTCATACACTAACAGCTACAGTCACAGACCTTTAAAAACACATCTTTTCCCACAACTGGACAGAATGCAGAGAGTAAGAAACAATGGAACATCAGTCTAAAATTAGATGTCTTCATCAAATTTTTCCCCTCAAGGATCAGGGATCAAGTCAGAAGAGGAATCAGGAAAGATTACATGGACTAGGGGAGTTGGACTACAGGGAAACTGTCTTCCAGATACAACAGGACGCAGGCACTGTAGCAACAACTAAGACCTGCATGGGTTCAAGTCAGATGGGGGTCCCAGCACTTAGAGGGAGAAGTGAAAATGGGGGTCTGCTCCTAACCAAGAGACATTTGCAAATGATGCCTGCTGGCAAATGGAAGTTAGATTTTTTTGTTTGTTTGTTGTTTTTGTTGATGTTGTCTGTGGGTGTATCAAACATTCTACATGGCAGTGCTCCTGCCCAGGAGGAGCTGGCCAACACAAAGTGAATCCCATGTGTTTTTCTGTGGGATTTTGTTGGGGAAATTTGTGTCACACTGGTATTTTTGTTTTGATTTTTGTTTTATTTTGAGAGTGAGAAAGAGAGAACACATATGCAAGGGGGGAGAACATGAAGCTGGGGGGTAGGGAGATAGAGAGCACATAGGGAAGGGGGGAGAACATGAAGTTGGGAGTAGGGAGGTAGAGAGCACATAGGCAAGGGGAGAGAACATGAAGTTGGGGGGTAGGGAGGTTGGGAGGAGTTGGGAGAGGGGAAAAACAATCAAAATTTATTGTATAAAAAGCATTTTGTGGTCCAGCTTAGAAATTTCTTCTCTGCCATCAGCTCCTTAGAAAACAAAGTAAGAGACTTCTTAAGCAATGATGTCTAAGAAAGTGACGTGTTTGATAGCAATGAAGTCTTCCTTGCATGACAGACTGCAGGTCTTTACCAAAGTTGACAAAAGCTTCAGAATCAAACAAACAAAATGTTTTTTTTTCTGGTTCAGTTTCAAACCAAAAATAAGATTATTTTTAAAAAGGCATGCATGTGAGGCTGGGCATGGTGGAGGTACACACCTTAAATCCCAGCACTCAGGAGTGAGAAGCAGGCAGATTTCTGCCAGTTTGAAGCTAGCCTGATGGACATAACCAGTTCCAAAGCAAGGCAGTGATGCCTAGTGAGACTATGTCTCAAAGCAAGAACAAATAAACAAACACAATTCAAACAAAAACAACTCCTTCCAAAAAGCAACAAAACAAAACAATCAAACAATTAAAAATGAGCCATGTTATGAAAAGCAATCACAGACTAGTTGATTTCTGTAATTGTATAAACTGATAATAAATTTTTGTTTCTTGGCTATTCTCTGAAAGAGATAAATTTTATTTCTTTGGCTAGGATCTTGCTTGGGAAAATGTCAAGTGGAGCTGACTGAGAAAGCTCTTGTTTAATATTTATTGATCAAGTTACATAGACCACTATGTATAAACATAAATATAGAGATACACGAATGATTGGTGGTAGGTACATATATAGGTTCATAGAGGATAAATATGTATATATATTTATATATATGTAGGTCATACAAATAGATGATAGAAATAGGTGATAGAAAAGAAATGATAGCTAGAAATAGATAATAGATAGATATAACAGATAGAAATAGATATAGATTATTGTAGCTAGAGTTTTTCTGGTCCTTCCTGGCCCACGGTCAGGAAAAATTTTTCTCACCCACCAGACCCGCAGCTGCTCAAACCCAACCAAGTAAACACACAGAGACTTATATTGCTTACAAACTGTATGGCCATGGCAGGCTTCTTGTTATCTACTTCTATCTTAAATTAACCCATTTCTATTCATCTATACTTTGCCATGTGGCTTGTGGTTTACCAGTACCTTACATCTTGATTGTCATGGTGGCGGCTAACAGTGTCTCTATGACCTCAGCCTTCTACTTCCCCAAATTCTCCTCTCTGCTTGTCCTGCCTATACTTCCTGCCTGGCTACTGGCCAATCAGTATTTTATTTATTAACGAATCAGAGCAACACATTTGACATACAGAACATCCCACAGCTGATGATAGATAGATGATAGGTAGAGATAGATAAATAAAAATAGATAGATGATAGTTAGTTAGATAGATGATAGACAGATAGGCAGATAAAAGCCCATTAATTTAATTTTTAAACACTTAATACCTAGGAACCTTCCTAGCTCCATTTGACAAGTAAAGAAACTCAGGCAGAAACCATTAAGTATAATATTCTCAGGCACAATGTCTGCTAAGTAAGGTGATGACCAGGGCCTTTTACCTCAGAAATCTGGAGTCTGGGAGGCAGATTAACTGTGCAGGATGCAGCCACCACAGCTCTGCTACTGGACTCAGCCTCAACATCACTACCCTGATGATTTTCCTACTCACACTTTGCCTTTTGTTCAGAGTCTAAGGCCCTAGAAGAGGATGCATTATGTACCTCATCTACTCCACACTCCATCATCTTTCCCTGCTTGGTGTCTCTGGAACAGAAGCACCTGCAGGTTGCACTGGGGCATAAGACAGTTCTTTAAAAGAAAAGCAAAAAACAAACAAACAAAAACCCCAAACAATGATTTGTTTATCTTCTATGTGTACATACATGTGCCTGCCTGATTCTGTGTACACCACATACATGCAGTGCCCACAGAGGTGAGAAGGGGACATTGGATATTTGGGAACTGGAGTTACAGATGGTCATGAGCTGTCTGAAGTACTGGGAACTGAACCCAGATCCTCTGGAAGATCAGTAAGGGCTCCAACTGCTGAGCCCTATCTTCAGCCCCAAGGCTGTCATAGAGGACTTTACTCAGCCCACACCTTAGGTTGTAGCTTCCTACACTGACTCCAGCAAGCTTCTTCTGCTGTGTGCTCCTCACCTTCCAAGTTCTGCTCACATCTTCCACCCCTCATGTCCCTTCTTTGTATTTGTGTGATTATGCTCTTTGACACATTGCCATGATTAGAGTTTCCTTTAAGAAAATACATAAATGAGGGTGTAGTCAATTAGTATGGTTTAACTGGAATTCTAAGATAGGATAGTTGGTAGAGTACTTGCCTAGCATGCATAAAGCCTGGGTTCAGTAGGTCCTCAGCACCTCTAAAACTGGGCCTTGTGGCACATAGTATAATCCCAGCCGTTTAGAGGTAGCTTGACACAACCTAGAAACACTGGGAAGAGAGTCTCAATGAAGGATTGTCCACATTGGATGGGCCTATGAGAATATGTGTGAAGGATTAACTTAATTAAGTCAATTGATGTGGGAAGACCCAGCCCACTGTGGGTGGCACCATTCCATAGGCAGAGGATTCTAAACTGTATGAGAGTAGAGAAATCAAACAAGGGAGCATATACACATTTATTTATCATTTATCTCTATCTTGACTGTAGATGTGATGTTTCTAGATGTTTGAAGTTCCTTCCTTGATTTTTCCTACAATGATAGACTGTAACCTGGATCTGTAAGTCGAACTAAACCCCTTCTCCCCTAGGTTGTGTTTTGCTTGGGTGTTTTATCACAACGACAGGACCTATTATAATCAACCTGTTTGTCTAGTAGGCAAACTTTGCTTTAGAGTAATTTCATTCTGTTTTGATCATTTTGAAATTTGGTTAATGACTTGTCACAGTTGGCACCAGTCCTCTTTAGGAACTGCAATGGAAATATTCCTGTTGAAAGGGCTGGGGAGAAGTTTCAATTGGTTAAAAGTGCTTGCTGCCACACAAGCATGAGGACCTGAGTTTGCTCCCCCAGAGTTCATATTAAAAATTCTGAAAAGCAGAGCCTGGTGGATCACTGGAGTGTGTTAGCTAGCTAGCCTCAGTTAATCATTGAGCTTCAAGCCGGTGAGATACCCTGTGTCAAAACAAAATGAAACAAACAAACAAAAAAAACGACAATAACAAAACCTCAAAGCAGATGGTGTCTAGAGGAACAACACCCAAGGTTACCTTCTTCATGCCACACCTGCATCCCCATTCCACCCCACAAAAAGGATTTGATGTGTTCAAATAAAAACAGACTGATGTAGGAGTTCAGGGAATGTATTCTGGCCCAGGCTGTTCATGCAGATCTCAGTTCTGCCCCTAACTAGTGGAGTGACCCTGCTTCATGTGCCATGGTTTTCCTCTCTGTAGAATGGGGAAAAATGGAGCTTTACCTCACAGAGGTGCTCTGCGTCTCACTGCAGTTTTCTTATTGTAGCATGCACTTAGGGATTGCTCTGTGCTTTAAGATAGCAATGTGTTTAGTTTTGATTACTCAGTAAGCCACATTCTATTCTCTGTATCTACCAGTCTACAGAGAAGCTGAATAGCTCAGGTTAGTATACACCATGTCTAAGACAGTTCCTGAAAGATAGCTGTTACTCAGGGTCATTAGTCATAGGTCAAAATCCTTCTATATATTCTCCTCTGAAAAGTCTTGATTTACAATTATTTGTATCCCTCAGATAAGGATGTGTCCAAATAGAGAGCACACTGCTCAGAATTTAGTGGATATTGGAAAATGATAGTCACATTGCAACTTACTGTTTCCCCCCATGATCTGTGAAACTTTTTCAAAACACAAGATGCTGATGAAGTCAGAACATGGATCATTAATTGTACTCTGACCTTTTCCCACCCAGACTATCCAGCAACACTGCTCCTCCACACAAGCCTTTAGTGAAAAGACCCCCACTACCCCCCACCCTCTTTTGTCTTTGTGGATTTGCCTTGAGGATTCAAGGATTAGAGTCATGTAGCAGAATTCAACTTCCAAATAGTTAAAAAAAAAAAAAAAAAAAAAAAAAAAAGAGGTTTATGAGAAGTCCACTAGGGGGCACATTATCAACAGGCCAGAGATAGGCAACAAGATGGCCAAAAAGAAAAGGGCAAGTTTCTAGAAAGTTCATGGCCGCAGGTGTCAGGGATTCTTTGCTCATTCAGTGAGACTCCAGCCTGGTGTTATACAAAGAGAGACCCCAGCATTGCCAATGGCTTTGCAGCTCAGGCTAGACTTGTGTTTCTGAGTTTCAGTGGTCCCCAAACCCAGGCATCAAAGGTTTAGAAAAGAAGCCAAGAGTGGCTAATCCACCCTGCCCTGGAAATTCATATTGTAAACCCGACTCATGGGATTGCTTTAGAGCTATTATTATTTATGTAGCTACTGTGTTCTCAGAAGAGACAACAAACAGCTGTTAGCTAATTCCTCCTGAATAACTGGTAAAGTCCCACTCGCTCTTCTTTTCGAGCTTTCCTTTTTATCTTTCTGGTAGCTTTTCCTGGCAATCCTCTCTTCACTTCTTGGGTAGACTTCAAGTGACAGAGGAGAAAGTAGAAAGCAAAGCTCTGACAGAACTCCAGTGACTTCAGGAGAATTCTGATTTGCCTTCCACTGCCCAAAGCCTGTCTCTCCACTTTTGGGCAGATGAGTTTCAGGTTGTCTGCCTAGGCGCTGCTGAGGCAGGACCCTGGAAAGGAGTACCTGTTCCCTCCTTCGACAGTAGCAAATCTGCCTATCTCAACACTTCAAAACAGGAGGGGGGGATTCCTCTTTCCTCTCTGATGGCTATTTGAATATCAGTGAGAGAACCAGGGTTTCAGCAGTTCCATTCTTAGAAGGCCTTAAGAGAAGATCAGGAGACTCTGGGAATGTCTTTGACTTCCCTTCCAATGATGATTCATGTTCTATCCAGCTCCCTACTATGTATCACTCAAAAATGGTGTTGAAACTGTCAGGAATGAGGAGGAGCCTTGTGCATTTACCAAATTCCATCATCTTACTTCATTTAATTTCCCGGATGTCTTTCTGATAGAAGTGATTATCCTCGTCTTATAGATAAGAAAAACCAAGGCACAGGGTTGCTATATGAATTAAGATACACACAAGGAAACAAAAGAATGCCAAAGTTGGGTTTGAACTGAGAGTCTGATTTTAAAGACTATCGTGTTTGAACTAAATGTTAGCTGCCTCTCCTGGAGTTTTTGCCATTTCTCCTCAGGGAGTGAGGATAGAGGAAGTGGTTTGGATGGAAAACAGTAGTCACCACACAATGAAGTCAGCAGTCTGCAAGCCTGAGGGGGGTGGCATGAAGGGGGCGGGAGATGGGGAGCCCTAACAAGCAAATAAACGACTGGTGTTGAAGACCAGATGTCAGCACAGGCAAGGAATGGAGCCTGAGGCCAGGGCACTGGATCAGACTTCCTTCTTCCATGACCTTTTGCGTGGGCCATCATGGCACAACTCCCTACACTTCCACATGACCTGATCCTTCTCCATCCAATAACAGCAGCGTCTGTGAGGTCCTTTATGAGTTTGTAAATAAACTCCTTTGTCAATATAGCCTACACGGTGCATCTCTTCACTAACTTCCATCCCTTCCTAGTAGCCTTTGGAAGACTCTTCTGACCCCACTAAGCACAGAGAGCTCAAGAGTGCTGGCCTGGCTCCCAAGGTTTGGAGATGATCTCTTAATGTAAACAAACTCAACTTAGCACACTTATGACAAGAGGCAATAAGACATGGGAAACCAGAGCCCCATCGTAACTCTACCACTTTCTACTTGGGTGGTTTGCAGACTACAATGTATTTCTCTGTGTTCCTAGCTGATTCATCCATTAAAAATGGGATAAGAATTCCTTCCTCACTAGTTGAATGCATAAACACAGACATCCATAAGTGATCAGTAGTAAATAGTAACTTTTTAGGCCATAATTGAGCTGGGACTTTTGTCACCACTTGGAGGGACAAAACACAGAACTTTTTCTCAAGAGGTCTTCCATAGAAGAGATAAAGTGATGGGAAAATGGATGGAATTGACCATGGACAAGATCAAGGTGCTACTAGGGAGGCAGAGTGTGTTCAATCTGAGTAAAGGTGGGGTGAAATAACTTCCTGAGGATGACATCAAAGCCATGGGTGGGTGCCCAATTTTGGTTAATGTGTAGCCACATCTTGGGTAGCCAATATTACATCAAGGATGCCAGCTGTTTGCTTTGGTGACTCTTTGTGCTTAGGTCTAGCTTTGACAACAAAAGCTCTTCTGTGAAAATCAATGAGCTTCCTTCACAAGGTGCCTCGCATTCTGAGATAATCTGGATATAGTCACCCTAAGTTAATAACCACACAATTAGGATCAGAGTTCAGGAAATTGGGAAAGGAAAGACCAAATACCTATGTATACATGTATATGTGGACATGGAAGGTAGGAATTTGTATGTGTGTGTGCATGTGCATATGTGTCTCTGTGTCTGTGTGTGTGTGTGTGCATGTGTGTGCATGTGTGTTTGTACTGTATGAATGCATTTGTATGGATATGTGCCCCTGTGTGTGGAGTAGACCAGAGGTGGATGTCAAATGTTCTGGACATCCCTGCTTGCTCTCTACCTTCATTCTGAGATGGGTTCTTTCACTGAATCTGGAACTGGTGTATTAAGCTAGGCTGACTGGCCAATGAGCTCCAGAGATCTGCCAGACCTAGCACCACCACCACACTTGTCTTTGAGTGGATGCTGGAGAAGAGGAGTCAAGTCCTTGTGCCTGTACAGCAAGTGTTTTATTGACTGAGCCATCTTCCCCACCCTCGAATTAACACTTTTGAGAGCCTATACAGGCAACACAAAGTACCTTGGCTAACAAGAGTAACCTGATGGAAACGTGAGCAGGATTGTACTAAGCAGGAGAGAGAATCAATATTAAAACCCAACATTTAATCCTGACGCCAAAACTCATGTTCTTTTTAATGCTCGGGGCACCCTCCCAAACATACATACTTGTACATGCCTGCTCCTTCCTTTTCGAATAACATGGCATTTATGAAGTTGTTCATGGTTTTCTATGCTAATGCTATTGCCATTATGGCCCAAAGTTTCTCAGACATAAACATGAGAGGGACCTTTGAGCCATGGAAATCTTTCAATACACCTACTGTAAACTGATAACACTAAAAGCTCTTGTAATTGCTCTCTTCCTAGCTTCCTCTGGAAGGTGTCTTTGTTTCTCTTCCCAACTGGGAGATAGAATCTTTTTTTTTTCTTTAAATCTGAGCTGCTCTTGGGTTTGGCTTTGGCCAATACAATATGGTAGAATCATAGAAAGCTAGTTCTGGGCTTTGGCCACCAGGAGCTATCTAGGTAAGCATTCATTTTATTCTGAGGTCTCTGTCAGGTCTACACAAGCCAGCTGGTAGCATGTGAGAGGCATATGGAAATAAACTCTTGGCATCCAAGATGAAGTGATCCTAGATCAGGCAGCTTCTCTCTAAGCAGTTTATCAACAACATAAACATGAATGAGTCAACCGAGCCAGCCCTGATCGGCAGATGCACTGAATCAACCCGCAGACTTGGGAGGAATAAGCAAACATTTATTTTAAGCATCTAATTTTGGAGCTCATCTTTACTGCATTAACAGCCAGCTGATACAACCAAAATGTGAATTCCTTTTTAATTAGGAGTCAACAGAGGCAAAACATATATTCTTTCCATTTTTAGTCCACTCTCTAATTTGGACTGATTTCTCCCTAGATTGGATGGACCGTCTTCTGCTGGGATCTCCCTCCACCGTTTTAAGAATTCTCTTTATTTCCTCAACCTCACATCTTTCCCTTTCTTGGTAACACTTATTTTAGGTAGAGTATATCCACTGGGAGTTTCCTAAGAGTGAGTGAATGGGCTTGGATGTTGTGCATATCTAAAATGTCTGCGTTCTCTTTTTACCCTTAATTTGTATCTTAGTTGCAAGTCTAGCCTGCAAACAATTCTCTCAAATTTTTAAGTATAGTTAAATGAGTTTAATTTAGCGCATGCTACACACAACGCCTTCCTTCATGAGGTTCATTTAGTAAAAGTGAAAAATTCCAATTTTGTATTCTTGTAGGTCTACAATTACTTCTATAATTCTAGGTGAGCTTGATTTGATGGGGGTTCTACACGGACACAGATACTTACTACTTAGCCAGGCTCAGTGTGGTCTGAGGATCACAGATTATTTTTGGAAATATCCAAGTCTCTAGGAAGGTCTTTTGGGGCGCACCCCATCTGGGAAGCTTCCCCTGGGCAGGGAGCTTTTATTCTGCCATGTCTCTTGGCCTTCTTTCTTCCAAAACGAAGAGTGAGAACTTTGATTATACCTGATTCTTCTGTGTTTGTTTGATTTGATTTTTTTCCCTCTCTTTCTTTTCTTTTCTCTTTTTCTTTTCTTTTTTTTTTTAAAAGATTTATTTGTTTATTATGTATACAGAAGAGGGCACCAGATCTCATTACAGATGGTTGTGAGCCACCATGTGGTTGCTGGAAATTGAACTCAGGACCTCTGGAAGAGTAGTCGGCGCTCTTAACCTCTGAGCCATCTCTCCAGCCCGTTTGATTTGATTTTTGAGACAGGGCCTTTCTATGGAACCCAGACTGGCCTGTCGCATGTGAGATCTTCCCATCTGCCTTTGACTCCTGAAGGCTGGGATTCTGGGTGCACGTTGTCTTATCCAGCTCTCCAGTATCATGCCCATGCCCTAGTTTGACCCTTGGTTCTCTATGTAAGACCCACTTTTTCTTCCTGGAAAATACAGGATCATCTCTTCCCCTGAAATGTTGAGAACTTTTAAGACAATGACTTGATGTAGGTTTTGATTTTGTCTGTTTTATGAAACATTCATCTGGTCCTTAATCAGATTTTTGTATCCATAAATTCTGGGACATTTTCTTGTTTTGTTTTTCCTCATTATCTCTCCTCTCCACTGTCATGGTTTTCTCTTTCTGTGTCTTTTGTGATTTTCACGTCAGATTCCCTGTCAGAGCTCAGTCTTTGGGATGTATCTCTCTTTGTTCCATTATTTGTCATTCCCTTTGCAATGATATTTCTGGAACTTTATCTTACAAACCTTCTCTTGGGCTTATTTTAAAACTCTGTCCTTTCACATTGAAGGTGTCCCCTGGCACTGCACCCACCCCCACTGGAGCTGAGGACTGAACCCAGGGCCTTTTGCTTGCCAGGCAAGGGCTCTACCACTGAGCTAAATCCCCAACCCCCACATTGGAGTTTTTGAAAGCTCCATCTTGAGATACACTGTGAGTGTTCTCTTCTCCCTTCCTTGCCTCTTCTCTTACTGAGGCTACCAATGATGGGTTTTGCTTATTTGTTTTATTTCTTCTCCATGAACTGTTTCTATCACTTCCAAGTGGCTTTCTTTATCTTATTTGCTCTGGTCCTTGTGTTTGATGCTGGGTGCTTTCTGCCAGGGCTTAGTACCTCCATCTCTCAGTGTGCAGAGCAAGGCATAGAAAGCTAAGTGCCTGATGAGCTCTGAGACCTGAACCTTACTGAACAGCCCCTACCTGTTTCTCTGGGGCACTATCATATTAGTATCTTCAGACTTTTTTCCAGGCTTATAAAATTTCCTAGAAAGGTGAAACTTCTTGAAGGAAGCAGGAATCTCTGCCAGTATTCTGGGAGCCAAGGAGAGAGAGAGAAGACCAGGGAATCTGAACATTTCCATACGCACAGCTTCAGTGTGTGTGTGTGTGTGTGTGTGTGTATGTGATTTATATTGCCAACTGTGTCTCCCTTGTCATCCTTAACTATTTTACGATCTCCAGAGACTAGAATTCTGCTTCTCTGTGGGAACTTTGAAAGGACAATAAACTAGACTGCATGGAGGAGGGGAGGGGCCGGGGGCCGGGGTCTCAACTGCTTTTTACAAGAACTCTAAGCTCATCCACCTTCCTCATCATTTGTAGGATAGCTAGCCAGTTTCTGAGCCTCTGAGGCACTCAGCCCAGAAATTTGATTATTTCTCAACTTTCCCCACAATTGATTAGGGTTGAACACTTCCAAATTTTTCAACCAGTTACCAATTAACCAGCATTTTCCAACTTCAAAGTATTGTTGCTGCCATCACCTCTGACAAGCTCCTTTTGAGAATAGCTCTTCATTTCTATCCTGCCCCTTTGTTTAAGAGAGGGTATTCTGTACCCTAGCTGGACCAGCATTTTCAGTGTGTGACCAAGAATGGCCTTGAGCTTCTGATCTCACTGCCTCCACCTTCCAAATGCCAGGATTACAGACATTTACCACTATATCAATATGTGTAGTGCTGGGGATGGAACCCAGGCCCTTGTGTGTGTGTCACGCAAGTATTTTCTCAACTGAGCCACAGTCCCACTGCCATTGTGGTCAAGAAGCTGTCATGATGAATGGAATGGAGGTATGTCCACTACTCTTTTAAATGAGAGCCCAAAGGCAGCTCTGGGTATTTTAGGAAGTCACACTTCACAGCATCTGACTTGCTTCAGATGATTCTGAATAATAGATCTCCTATGGGGGTCAAGCTTTTCCTCCACACTAATTTTAAGTGATGGAAGCTCACCTAGATGTTTGTTTATTGTTCTTGTTTCTTTCTTTAAGAAAAAGAAAAGAGGAAACCTGGTGTGGTGGTAATCACTGTAATCCCAGCACTTGGTGGGGGTGGGGTAGAGGCAGGATAATCAAGTGTTCTAGGCCTGGGGAAATGACTCAGGCATTAAAATACTTACACCACATATATAAAGACTGGAGATCAGATCCCCAGAACCCACATAAAATGTTGATGGGTATAGTGGTTCACCTGAAACCCCAGAGCAAGTTGACTACCAAGACTAACCATATTGTAGAGCTTTGGGTTTGATTTAAAGACCCTGCCTCAATGAATAAGGTAAAAGAGCCACCAGGGATGACCTTGACATCAACCTCAGGCTTCCAAATATACGTCCATTCTTGCATGTTTTTCTATACACATGCAAACAAAACAAAACAAAACAAAACAAAACAAAACAAAACAAAACAAAAGGAACATGACTCCAGCCGCCTCAGAAACCTCTGACTTCTTCCATATTACTCAGATAGACATCCAGACAATCACTATCTGCTCCTCTCCACTTTCTAGGTCCCTCACATCAGAGACCTTGGGTTCCATTTCTTATGATGTTTTAATGTTTCCCAGTACATTTTCAGTTGAGTAATATACACATCATGCTTTCCTCATTATTATTGGTCAGTCAATAAATATACAAAAACCAGAGAAAGGAAGGGTGGTCTCTGAAAAATCAAAGGAACAATAGCAAAAGTCATCGTACATAATAAGACTATGACTGAGAAGTCAATACAGAAGATTTACACAAAGACATAGTATGTAAGAGTGCTTGATTCCTGTTCTTTTACTTTTACAAAGAAGGTGGCTCTTTCTTCTACTTTGTTACAACAGTCTTGAATGGATGTTAGCTCTAAAGCCAGTTCTTGGTGTTATGGATGTCAATGTAAAGCTTTTTTATTTTCAAGGATCTGGAAACATTTTGTAGAACCTACAAAATACAGAAGTTAAGGTATCTTTTGCCTCATTTGATTTTTACCCAAGGCTAATTGAAAGAAAGCCTTCAGGATACACGAGAGCTTTACAATTGCTGGTAAAAATGGCATCTGAAGTGTTCATGTTACTTTATAAAAATCACTAAATGCCTGCCCCTTATTTGTATTAACAAGATCCCAGTTCAATGGCTTAGCATTTATCACTTAGCAAGTCATTGGTAGGAATAACACAAAGTCAAATTATGCTCCCAGAGCCATAATCATCTTGGCAAACAATACCCTACCCTAACCCAACTGGTGGTCATGTCTAGAATGGGTAGAGAATCATCTCTGGCCCTGAGACTTATATGATCTCCTTGTGCATCCAAAGGGTATCTAGGGATCAAGGAAAGCTTGGAAGAGCCCATTTATATCCTATCCTAGAGTGGCTTGCTGCATACAGGTTAAAGAGCCCCAGAGAGCCTGTTGTGGGTATGGTAGGCCAGGACAGCTCTAAGGACAGGGGACATTCAAATACCAGTGGAGAAAACCAAAGAATCACCTAATGTCTATTTCAACTGGAAAAGAAAAAGAAAGCTAGGCATCTAACTACAGATCTAACTAATAGCATTTACAGAGGAAGAAAAAGGAAGTTTGTGGAAGCCATGGCATTGGGGGAGAGGCCATCAGGGAAGGAGGGGGGCTGAAAGGCGTGTCGGAAGAACTGAGGCTGGGAATGAGTGTTGAAAAGTCTGTGCACAGGAAGAGCTGAGGCTGGGAATGAGTATGGAAAGTCTGTGCATCTCCTTTAAATAAAGCCTGAGTCCACTCTTGATAGAAACTCAAATCTGAGTTAGGCGGAGATTTTTCTCTTGTTTATTTTTTATTTGAAAAAAAAAATTAAACATATAAATTTAGTCAACAGTAACATCATGGGAGCCTTAGGAAGGAAGTTTCATTTTACAGGAAGCCTTACTGCCTTACTTTATAGACTTAATTTATTCTACAAGTAATCTGGGAAGATCCAGGAGCAATGGGACATTCTGGCAGATCAATAAATGCCACAAAACACTTACCAGTATGTAAAAAAAAAAAAAAAAAAAAAAAAAAAAAAAAAAAAAAAAAGAAGAAAAAAAAAAAAAAAAAAGAAAAAAAAAATGAGGCTGGAGGGTAATGTCATTCTCCCTTTGCTAAACCATAAACCTGCTTATCCGGTGATAAGATTCCAGTAGTGGGCAGCCCTATGGCTTTTTGGGGGATTCCCAAGCAAATCATTCTGAGTGCCAACTTGTTTGGGAAAATGTCAACAAACACATCCATGGAAATAGTGGGATGGGTTGTATACCACACCCTCCTTATGCCAATCTACTGCTCACTGTCTACACTTGAGAGTTTCTGTTGGCTTCTCCTTTTATCATAAGGTGTCACAAGTTCCCACCATACTCTTTTGTGAAATCACTATAGAATCAGCTTCTCTGAAATAGGACCCTAAAAACTGTAGGACATAGAAACTTAATGTACCCTTTAAGAAAGAGAAAAGGATGGTCACCAAAGCACGAAAGTGACTTAATCTTTCCTACTCACAATTCCGATTCTAGAGTAGGAGAGAAACTCTTCTGATAGCCCTGGATACAAAGCAGTGTTTCCTTCCTTGATCTTCTATGAGATTCCACTGGGTGAACCCGAGTCTGGCACAGGTGTTCTAACCAGGTTTAGGAGGACCATTCTAGGGTCATCCTGATACGCCTCAAAGACTCAAGACTCGTGGTTTAGAAACTGAAGGACCACAGGTCAAGATGGAAGATGGACAGGTGTTTATTATGAATCAACTTACACCCTGCTATGCTTCTGACAAAGTAAACTAAAAAAAAGTCATACTGAACAAAAGACCTCCAGGGTTTGATATTTCAAAAACAAAGATAAATAGCTTACTACAGATAAATAGTGTCACCCTTTGGGGATCTCTCAGAAGCATCTGAAAATTTTCCAGTAGAGAGGGGAGTCTATGAAAAGGGTGTGTAACCTGTACACCTGATCTCCCACCCCACTGGAAAGCAATGCCCAAGGACTGGACTGCTGGAGAGAAAATATGGACCCATTCACATTTCCTCCCAGAGATCAATTCCTCTAAGCCCTGGGGAAAGTCCCTAGCTGGTGGCTGTTACCTGGGACTTAGGGTAGGGAAAAAGTTCAATAGGGACCAAGAATATGCATTTGCTGGAAGCCATCCATAGCATACCCTGGAGATGCAAGACCTCTAGGAAGGAACTGGAAAAATCAAATTCTTAATGGAGTGTTCTTTGGGCCCTCATTTCAGAAAGCAATGCTGCTTTGAAAAATTGGAATGGACTTTTAAAAAAGTAAAAGGAATAGAAAAATTTAAGCTAAAACTATCCCCAATAAAAAATAATCAGTAGCACATTGCATCTGTTAAGGGTCCCAGCTCCCAGTGATGACATGTCTTCAATTTTGGTGTCTTTCCAAGTTAATGGTGTTGGCACTACACCCCAATCTTCATGTCCACGTTCTGCAGATTCCGGGTCTCATCAGCAGTCATACACTGGTCTGGAGTCTCTGATGGTTCCTTATTCACCAAATGCACCATTTCCTGAGACTTGCTGGCCTCCCCGTTGAGCTCGCTTGGTTTCCTGTCCTCCACCTTCCCATTGCCACTGTTGATCACCAGCTTCTTCTTCTGCCCACATCTGTTGATTTTTAAAAAAAATCATCTGAGAAAAGGTGCACAATCAATCAACCTACCAACCATCATCGTCATGACTGACACCACTGGGGATAGTGCCTTCATCGTCAGGAGAGTTTAGCATTGTCTTCTGATGTGCTAAGCACTGAGCATGGTGCCTTTTCTACTTGGCCTTCCTAACTCTTAATGCCAGCATTTGTTTGTTTGTTTGTTTGTTTGTTTGTTTGTTTGGAGAGACAGTTTCCCTGTGTACCCCTGTCCTATCCTGAAACTCCCTCTGGAGACCAGGTTGGTCTTGAACTCACAGAGATCTGCCTGCTTCTGCCTCCTAAGTGCTGGAATTAAAGGTGTCTGCCACCACTGCCCAGCTGACACCAGCACTTCTTAAAGTGAGGTCCCTAGTCTAGCAGCAGAAGCACCTGGGGACTTCTCAGACATGGAAATTATCAACTCTATTGCTTACTGAAGAAGAAATCAGAAAGCAGTGGGACCCAGGATCTGGGGGTTAACAGACTATAATTGCACTTACTCTGGAGGCTGAGACAGGAGGATCACAAGTTCAAGGCCTTCCTGGACTACAAAATGAGTTCAAGACCAATCTGGATAACTCAATGAAACCCAGTCATAAAATAGAAAGGCAAAGAGGTCTGGGGATATGTAGCTCAATGGTAGAGTACTTGCCTAGCATGCATGATGCTCTAGGTTTGGTCCATGGTACTGGATCACAAAACAAACCACCACACTGTGGAGGCTTCTGCTACAGTCAGCTTTGAGAATCAAGACTCTAGAAACCCAAAGATATTATTCCACCCCATCCTCTTTATAGTTGATGACATTCTTGGGGGTCTGAAAACCCAACAGTCTTTCTAAGTTAGTCAACAAGCAAAGAGTCAGTATTCAAATCTTGATCCGTCTGACTGTGGAGTCAGATTCTCCTTCCTCCGTACTGTGCAGTGCAAATGTTTGCCTTTGAAGCATTAAAGTTCCTCGGCCTCACATAAACTATGACGACTGTGATCATAAATCATTTTGATCTGTGTACTCAAAAAAGTTCCGCTACTTCCTCTTTCTGCCAACACCTCATTGCCTTATCAGTATTATTGCAACATGTACAGAGAGTAAGAAACCAACACTGTTCCAGAAGGATAAGGCCATATTGATTTTTCCCCCCAAGGTTGGTTAACTATCTCATAGTCCTGATATAGGACATTTAATACCAATGTAAGGAAAACCATTTGTTGCCACTATAAGGTTTCTTAGTAGTGTTACTCAAGATTCTCAGCTGGGAGAAGGACTTCTGGGGAAAAGTATGACTCTGACCTTGCCCTTGTGATTCTGATAGCACAGCCTGATTCAAAGCTTCCTCTTTGTTGTAACCTGGACACTGCTGTGCATAGAGCTGTCAGATTAGGCTAACAGAAGCAAAGTGTTATAGCTTCCCAACTATGACGGGCGAAAATAGATGAGCACTTAATAAATGTGTGGTCAATTCCAAGGAAAGTACAAGTCATTTTCTGTAACCCTTATTAAAGCAGCTATTGGTCCCATTTTGCAGCAGTGGGGACTGAGGTCCAGAGCACTCGAAGGGCTTGCTTGAGGTCACAGAAGAAGTAAAAATGACACAGTCCATATTCAAATGTTGGGCTTTGGACTGAAAAGGCTGGGCTCCACCTGGCCTTGCCAGTGCCGAAGATTTGGAAACAGAATGAAGTTGGAACACTTCTCTTGGCTGCTGGATATTTCGTGGTCTAGAGTCAAAACATCTATTATTTGTGATCACGGGCTCTTCCCTGTAAGACTGCCAAGGCCATAAACTTTAATCTCCTGTTTAGGGAAGTCAAAAATATACTGCTTCAACAGGAAGCAGATCCTGTATCTTCCTGCATAGGTGTGGGGGAGTGTGGAAGGAAAGATATTCTAATTGTGAAACAAATGGTCACATAGGGGAGGTCCACATAGACAGTGGGGTGCATGGTGAAGGGCTTCAGAAGGCTCCATACTGAGATCTTAAAGCTGTGTGACCTGAAGCAGCTCATTTGACTTCTCTGAACCTCAGTTTATCCCCTGTGAGAACTGCCAGCCTCACAGGATGGGAACAAGTACTTCAAACAGGGAACTCTACAGTTGCTATTGACTGCTTTATGAATAATGTGGGCTGAACAAAATAAGGCCCGGGATAATCAGGAGAGAACCTGGAATATAGGAAGCATTCAGGAAGTGCTAGCCATGGTGTGGTTAACAGGATGAAAACCATGTGGTAGGAATTCTAGTGGTTTCTTCAGCTTCATTCACTGTGACCACCCTGACAGGGATGACGACATCCTACAGAGACCTTTGTGCCTCTCCTTTTGGCTATCAGACTGTCGAAACAAGGGACCCCAAGAAATTAGAATTTCCCCAAGAATCTCATACTGGGGGGGAAGAAAATGGCTAAAATCTTGGGGTCAGCCTTGTCTTTGGGATAGAGTTTCACATAGTTCTCCTAAGCTGTTAACAACTGCCATGCAGGACAGCCTGGAGCCAAGACAATGCTGGGTCAAGGATGGGTGGGATCATGTCTTCCCCAGAGTCATGAAGCTGTCCATACCTCTTGCCCTCTGTTTAAACCTTAACCTCGTGTCTGAACTCTGAAGATGGATGGGGGGAATGGCTTTATTTGTTCCTCTTCCCAACGTTGACTCCCTCTCCTTTCTCTGCTTTTCATGGTGACTTGCTTGTTTAACTGGCCTTTTGGGTATGGGTGGGTAAGTTCGCTGCTAGACCTGACCCTAACCATCCCAGCACGGCACCTGCCTTCCTCTATGCGCTGGTAAGATGGCTCAAAGGCTGGAGGGCACTGCTGTATTATTCCAAACCCAGGTGGCATAGCCTGTGTTCTCAGAGGAAAGTCGCCTAACTTAACTAAGTCTCTCTTGCTTATCAACCAGAGAGTTGAGAGGAAGAATGAAAACAGAGGAAAGTGCTCTGTCAGTATAAAAATAAGCCTGTGCATGCAGGCAGGACCAGATTAATGTTGTTACTCTAAATCAGTGGTCCTCAGCCTTCCTGATGCTGCAACCCTCTCATACAGTTTCTTGTATTGTGGTGACCCCAACCATAAAATTATTTTTGTTGCTACTTTGTAACTATAATTTTGCTATTGCTATGAATCTTAAAATCTGATGTAAATGTAAATATCTGATATGCAGTTGGTTTTAGGTGACCCCTGAGAAAGGGTTGTTCAACTCCCAAAGGGGTCACAACTCATAGGTTGAGAATCAGTGCTCTAAAAAAAAAAAAAAAAAAAACAACTGATTTTTAAGACAAGTAACAGAAAATGTGTAGGCAAGCCCACTGTTTTGACCCACAGCCCTCTAGATTTCTGTCTCTACTACCTGTCTAAGTTTTTTCAGGAAAGTTACTTGGGTTTATCCTAAGAAACAATGCAGTCCTGGGGGCTTTGGACATTTAATGAGCACTTTCAAAAGACTGTTATTTTTCCATTCTTCTTAGTTATAGGGCTCAGCAGAGAAGATGGGTACTGAAGCATCTCTGTAAGCCATAGGTTGAATCAAAGAGTGGTGTCTTATGCCACACTACAGCTGGTATCATCATAGTCATGGCTTAGAGACTACAGGTCCTCACAAAAATTCATTGCATCCCTGACTCTTCTTCCCTTGAATTGCAAGCACTTATAGAGCACTGGGCAAATGCAGGAGAGGGAGCAAGCCAGCCCTAGAAACGGCGGGCAGAGCAGGTGGGCACTGAATTTATATAACATTGTTGGAAGTTTTCCTGTCTCCTGCCTGGTCTGCAGCTGTTCAGACCCAAATAAACACACAGAGGATTATATTAATTATAACTGCTTTGCCCTTAGCTCAGGCTTATTACTGACTAGCTCTTACACTTACTTTTAGAGCATCCTAGAATTTATCTCAACTTAGACAAATAACTTGGTAATGGATGTTATGGCTTTTCTATCTAAAAATCCATTCAGATATTTATGAATACTTTTTGCAGTGTATTAGAACTGTGACATCTAACAAAGTAGCCACCAGCCACTTGTGGCTGTTTATTTATGGATTTGCTTCTTTGTTTGACCTGTTTGTTCTGAGACAGGATTGGCTTCAAGCTTACAGTCCTTCAGCTTCAGCTTGCTAGGATTCCAGGTTTGTGCTACCATGCCCACCCAGTCTTACATACAGTCAAATTTAAAATAAATATAACTTAAAATTCACTTATTAAAATTTATCTTAACAAAATTCATCCTTATGATGAATCCTCTAGCTACCTTGAGGCATCCAACTGAATGCTTTGTCATGCTGCTCTCTTCTCTACTGATGGCAGCCTGAGACCTGTGCTATGATCTGCCCTTCCCTTCCTTCAACTTGCTTCATTTCTAAACAACAGTCTTGCCTAAGGGCGAAACTTCTTACTTCTGTGGTAGAATGAGTCTAAAGTGGTTATGGTTGTAGACAGTGGGCATGAAGACGGCCATCCCTGGAGGATGTCTCATGAATGTCATTAGGCTGCAGAACCAGTTCAGGTGAGCACAGATCGCAAAGATCACAAGGAGCCTGAGTGCTGTAGAATGCAAGGCAAAGCTTGCCAAATCATGGAGGCTTGTTACTAAGGAGAGGTTCCCGAAGAAGACCATTATTCTCATAAAGAGAAGGCTGATGAGGCTGGTTCTGCACAGCCAGCACAGAATCTTTCAAGAGCAGTCCTGAGTTCTGAAGTCTTCTTTGGGAAGGTCCCATGGCTTTTCTCCTCTCTAGACACATCATGGAAATTCTTCAAGGGGAAGGAACCTAAAGGCTGCTGCTATTGGGCCCCATCCAATATCTACCAACCCAAATGGCTCCTGATGCAACTTGCCCTTACAGGGAGCAGAGAAAGTACAGAAAGCTGTAATTCAAGGGCCCTGGTTTCATGCAGGGCAGCAGGGAAAGCTGGTATGGATCATGTTAGTGGTGGGAAAAGTTAAGGAAATTAAAAGTTAAGGGAACATCTCCATGGTGACATCTGCAAAGATACACCATCAGTATCTTTCCTAAACAATGGTTTTGTTTATTATTTTATGTGCATGAGTGCTTTGCCTGCATGTATGTATATGCACCACATATGTGCCTGGTACCTGCAGAGTACAGAGGTCCAGAGCCAGTGCTCATAACTGCTAAGCCACCTTTCTGATCCCTCTCCCCATCAGCTCCTTTAAGATGCTGTGACTCTAAGTGAACTTTGCCACAGACCTTGGGTGTTAGTATCTGTAGCTGATGCATTGAGCACCAAGGATGTCCTCAATAGCAGCTAGATGGAATTGGTAGTGTGTGTGTGTGTGTGTGTGTGTGTGTGTGTGTGTGTGTGTGTGTCTGTGTGTTGTGTGTGCGCAGGTGTGCACATGAGTGTGGAGGCCAAAGGCCGATGATGTTGAGTGTCTTCCTGAGTCAGTGAACCTGGAGCTTACCAATTTGGCTAGACTGACTGTCTAGCAAGCTTCAGGGAGAGACTCTTGGGTCTGCCTCCCCAGTGCTGGAATTGTTAGTTCCCACACTATGAGCAGCTTTCTGTGTAGGTTCTGGGGGTGTGAAACCCAGGCCCTCACTTGTGCTCAGCAATACATTACTAACTGAGCCATCTTCCCAGCTCCCAGTAGGTCTTAGGCCCATTCCATTTAAGCCTCAAGACTGTTTTAAAGAAGAGACAAAGTCTTCATTTTCTCTCATTCCTCATCAGGGCTAACAGCCATAGAAGCCCGAAAAGGATGCTGTTGAATAAATGAATCCCCTCTGGAGGCCTCATTTTCCACCCAACTTTCTTTGATGAAAATAGGGTTCCATATCTCTCTTAAATGCAGTGCTCGAAGCAGAAAGGCTCCTGCCTCCTAACAGGATTAGAGATGGGCTATTAGCTTTAAGAAGACAACACACATTACGGGGCCTGTGCGGCCGTTAACCACCCTTCAGCAGTGTGGCAAATCTGTTTTCAATTATCAAATCAGGACACAGTAATTTATGGCGTCCATGAAGCTGCTTTCCCAGTGAGAGGCTGGTTTAGCCACATTCTGCCTGTCCCTGTTTGCCTGTTGCCAGGGTGATGGCTGGCCTGGGGACAAGAGAAGGAGAGGCCAGGAGGGCCGTTCTCTGCTGCTGAGGAGACAGGGAACTGTGTGGGATAAGATGCCACAATGTGCAGACTCTAACTGCTCTTAGGGACAGCTGAGACGCTTGGGGAGGGCCTCCCACATCAACAGGGAACGTCTCCATGGTAACATCTGCAAAGCTTATGGACTGTATACGTGATACATCCTAGGGTTTGGAATCAAAGGCTGATTCCAAACAAAAGGAAATTCATATTTAATTGAGCAAAAATAATCCAAGAGCAAACAAGGAAGCCAAGAGGAAGAATAGAACCTCTTTGAAGGGCTTCCCTAACTTACATATTTAAGTTGAACTAAAAATAAACTTGTTCCTATCTAGTCATAGGAGCCCAGAGGAGATCTCTTAGATTTCCCCTGGTTTTGGTTCTGAATGTGGTCAGTGCTCATGACTAATATTTTCGTTATGCTCTCGAAGTATATGGATAGCAACGCTGTGACTTGAGTGGGTACTTTAATTAGCTCCAAGCACAGTGACAAAAGCATTACTGGTTTCTGCAGATGATGAGAAAGCCTACAAAGACTGTGTTGGGCACTCGAAATAGTTGCTTATTGCTTCTCAACAACAACAACAACAACAACAACAACAACAACAACAACTTCTTTCCAGACTTCTCAGAATCTGAGGTATTTGTGGGGAGGCTATAAGATGGCTTAGAGGCACTGCAAAGGCAGGCCAGGTTAGCAAGAAGACTAACCTTCCATGAAGCAGTCACAAAGGATATTTATGAAAAGCTTAATGTCTCAGCAGATACTTGGGTAAAAAATACAATGAATCTTTCAAGTGTCTGGGATGGAATGTAGACTTAGATTATATTTGTATAGTATCTGGATTAAAGTTCACATCTCCTGTTGCTAGAGTAACTATGTTTTTGCATTGCACCTTGGGTAGCATTTTAGTGGGAAGCTGGTTATAAATTAATTAAATATATACATTACTTAAATAATTTTCTGAATTTTGAGCCTTTGTTAAGGTGGAGGAGAGGGGCTTCAAGGATGTAAGGAGCCCGTTTGCCCATTCTGTGGTGCTGAACATATTCTCTTGCCTAGGAAATTTCATCATTATTTCATAGGCTTCACTGTGATAAAGATTTTCCTAGGCAATGCCCTGAATCCCTTCAACTTAAACTTTTAGAAAACACAAAATAATATCCTTATAGAGAAACAAACAACAAAACAAACACAAGACCCATGCCAAAATTGGGCAAAGATTATAGAAGGTTCTATAAATTTCCAGTGGTCAAAGGAAGATGACCAATTCTTAATTTGTTATACAGCATTTTGTGAATTATGAACAAACTTAGTAAATGCTTGTTTAATGATCCAATGGCTGAATATATACTTTATATAACTTCCCAGTGACATATTTCATAACTTTTATCAGATAGTCACCATAAGGTTTAACCATAGAAAATTTAAGAACAGTAAGATTCAACCACTGTTTAAAAGGAGGGACTGTGGTGTTTATTTCTCTGAAAAATAGGGCAGAGAAAAGCTTCTTAAACAATGACATGCACAGGACTCCCTGGGATCTAGTTAAAGTACAAGCTCTGATTCAGGAAGTCTGGTATCAGGCCAGAAACCCTATATGTCTAACAAGCCCCAGGGTGCCAAGGCTACAATCAGAGCACAGATAGAAAGCCCAAGTTACAGCACCCCTCAAAGTGGAAAGCTGAAGGTTCTCTCTTACCTTCTCCTGCTGTTGACGGCAATGCAAACAGCAAGAATCAGAGCCAGTGCCAGGAGGGATGCCAGGATGATGAGCCATTCTGATGAGAGTGAACCAAAGAACATACATGAGCCTCACAGACATACTTTATGAAATAAAGAATGCAACTTAAAAATTGTTCTGCTCCAAATAAAACCCCGGTCAACTCTGCAGAGCCGTCTGACCACTAGGTATAGCTGGAACAGTCTAAAACAAGCTTTGCTGTAGATGATCCATCCAACAGGCTTCTTGCATTAGTCTTTTATCAAGTTGTCAAGTCCTGCTGGAAGAAAAATATCCAAAACACATCAAATAGCCTGTGGAAGCCTGTACATGTTTTTGGTGAAATGTTAAGTAGATTAAAGGAAACTTCTATTTCTCTTAACAGAAACATTCCATGTCTATGTAAGAACATCTGCCTTACATCATTCAAAACAAAGATGGAACTCATAATTTAGTGGGTAAAGGACGTTCTGATGGTGAGCATTAAAGTAGATTTCTACCCTCATTCCAGTTATTCGGCTCTACTTGATAGCAGATCCCAAAATGTTCATGCTTTTTCATTTAGAAGTCACACTTCCAAAAAGTTATAGGAGCTCAATGATGGCTGTAAATATGTCCATCCTTGTGCTATTTATAACCATGAAAGTTGAAACTGACCTAATGTCCAATGGTGAGGGATTAGATAAATAAGTCAGGATATACATTTTGTTATGTGCTGTAATTCAAGGGAAAGATATTTAATGACATGGAGAGTGGACTTGACCAACAGAGAACATTCACTGCATGGCATACAGCAGTTTTTAAATAAATTACTTTGAAAAAAAACTATTAGGAAGAACATGTTAAGATGGTTACTTATCTATTTTCAGGTAGTGAGAGAGTAAGTGATTTGCATTTCCATCCATTTGCTAAGTTGTATTTCCTAAAATTTACTTGATAATTGTGCACCACTTGTGGATGAATGCAATATTATGCACATGTTTTAAACTCAGGTTTCAATAAGATTGACAAGTTAAATCAATTCAGTTGCAGATGTGTGCAGTAAATGAGGGCTTGACAAAGAAAAAAGAGAGAGTTGTCGGTCACTGTCCACTTCTCCTTGGAAGTCTTGTTTTCCTCCTTTGTCAGACTGCGCATCCTCTTTGGCTCCCCCAAGAAAGTAGAGGCACTGTTGGGATGACACCATTTCTGTTCTTCGCCTCACTCTGCCTGACTTCCAGTACTGAGCGGTCCATACTCCTTTTCACTACACTGGAATTAATCCACTTGCTTGAATCCAGCCTGTCCACCCCGGCCTGCTCCTCCCTAAAAGTTCACTCCCTCTTTCTACATGTTCTGCCTCCTTAGATGGTCAGCAAGCGGAGGCAAAGGAGTAAGGCCCATGGGAGAAGCTGGTTTGGAGTTCCCCCAAAAGAAAGAGTTAAAGGGGTAATTTACAACATTAAGAGAAACTTCCTTTATGGAATCCCCCCTTTGCACGTGCTCAGTTTCAACCCCAAGCTAAAAGAAGAAATTGAATCAAATGGTAAATCTTGCAACATGGGACAGTCAGGTGTCAAAGCTCCCCCTCCCTGCATATGTAATACTTTCTAAAAAGTTTCTTATGGCTGAATTAACAGGCTGTTCCTCAAGGAAAAGTAGTTTGGGAAGCAGAAGAATGTTTTCACTTCACCCAACACAGACGGTCCAGTATCTCCTCCCTGCCTGCCAATGCAAAGGGAATTATGCATTTCATCTCCAGTCCTAGAAATACAGGAGAAACTGGGTTGAGATAGGAAGGACCTGGGTGTGCCATGGATCATGATCATTTCATGTGGAAAGGGTGCTTTAGTAATTGACATATGAGTTCTTTGAGGAAGGCCTCACAGTGTGAGCTCATTCAGGACATGAGGGACCTACAAGGGTAAAAGAGAGGCCTCTTTCCTTTCGTACAAAGAACGGTAGGTATCATATTTTTGTTTATCTTTAAGCTTGCAAAGAGGTGCCAGACATGCCTTTGATGAGGTCTCTCCTAGGACATTCTGAGAATCTCACCGTAATTATCTTACTTTTGCTTCACAGTGTGAAACTCACCTGGAATCTGAGGTCTCCTCCCAGGACCAGGCGTAGAGTTGGCTCCACTGTCTTGGCTTTCACTTGAGTGTCCTAAGGGGAAAAGCAACAAGCTCTTTCAGTTCAGGTTTGGAATGTATAGCCAGGAGTTCCTTCCAGAGCGTTCTCCTGGGCTACCCTCCAACCTCTGCCTCAGTAGACACTATAAATAGATTCAAGACACAGACGTTTATAAAGCAAAAGATATTATCTCTTTCCTCACCTCCCAAGAAAGTTCAGTGTGACTAAGCTAAGGCTTACAGATTTTATTTTTGTTTCAAGGAACAGTGATGGGCAGTGTTTGAACTTGAACTCCAGTGTTGGTTGACCCTGAGTTTAGAACCTAATTTATCAGCAACTTGTGCCAGGCCAAGTTATCATCTCTGACCCTCTGTTTTCTCACTTATAAAACAAGGATCATAACAGAAACACCTTCATTGTTGTCTTACAGAGGCTTAAAGAAGTATATGATAATAGCAGTTGTGTGTAGTTACAACATTCTGTGTTTAAGACCTTGCCTACAATTTGTGGTCCTGTAGACCAGCAAGACCTCATCACTATGGAGCCTGCTACTAATATAAAAATCTCAAGCTTAGCTCCAAACCTCCAGACACAACATCTTCATGTTAATAATATCCATAATGTATTCATATGCTTCAGAAAGTACACACACACACACACACACACACACACACACACATAATAGGCAGGCAAATCTTTGTGAGTTCGAGGCCAGCCTGGTCTACAGAGCGAGATCCAGGAAAGGCACAAAGCTACACAGAGAAATCCTGTCTTGAAAAACCAAAACCCAAAAAAAAAAAAAAGAAAGAAAAAAGAAAAGAAAAGAAAAGAAAAAGAAAGAAAGTCCAAAGTGAATCTAAAAATCACATGGATTGTGCTAGTTAGTTCTTTGTCAACTTGATGTAAGCAAGTCTGGGTTATCTGTGAAGAAGAAACTTCAATTGAGAAAATGCCTCCATCACAATATCCTGTAAGCAAGTCTATGTGGTATTTTTCTTAATTAATGATTGTGATGGGAGAGCCCAGCTCACCAGGCAGTGCCACTCTGGACAAGTAGTCCTGGGTGGTATAAGAATTCAGGTTGAGTAATTCACGGGGAGCAGTCCATAAGTAGCTCTCTTCCATGGCTTCTGCTTCAGTTTCCACCTCCAGGTTCCTGCCCTGACTTTCTTCAGTAGACTGTGACTCAGGATATGAAAGCCAAATTAGGCTTCCTCCTCAAAGAAAGGTTCTGTTATGGTCTTATCACAGCAATAGAAGGCAAACTAGGACGAATGTTTATAGGCACTAATATGAACACTGATATTTCTTTGAGGGAGGGGAGACACTGGCTTTTTCTGTCTATTAATGAAAGGTTACTAGTCTATGATAATACAGTGAAACATAATAGAAAAACAAATGCTTTCTACTGTTAAAAGACAAAATAAGGAAATGAACAAAAAGCTCAACTTGGAAGGAAGCATTGTGAGACATACAGTCTATGAGTCAGAATTCAGATGCCTTTTTAAAATGAGGAAGACATCACATTTCAAAAGAAACTTCATGGTGTTCTGTTTTCTTTCTTCCTTTACTCTTTGCCACTAAATAGCAACCTGTTCTGGAATCTTGAAAGCCACCAAGAAGAGGAAAACCCAGGTAAGATGTTTGGCTAGTCCATTGACGAGGATGACTGGGCTTCAAAGAAAATATTTTCTGAGAGAGTCAAATGTTAGACTGCAGAGTGGACGCTAAAATCGAACCACATAGGATGATTTCAGCTTGTAGAATTTGGTGCTCTGCTAGAGCTCCCATAAAATGGAAACAAGTAACTTTTGTGCTGTTTCCACAGCTCCCGTACTATTTTGAGAGTGGCCTCTATTTCACAGATCTCAAAGGAGTCTAAGGTAATTTTTCTACCCACCTGCCAGTGTCCTGGCAATGGGCAGGTTTGTGCAAGCACAAGTCATGACATATCAGCCATCCAGACTGGAGAGCTTAGGCCTTGAAAACCATTGTAAAGGAAAAGTCACTCCCACTGGTCTCCTTTGTCTGACTCATGGCAGCCTTTGATATTTGAAAGGGAGGCCATTAATAGATCATAATCTATTTATTTTCCTTTTCCAAAGAAGTGCTCCCAGCAAGGAAAGATCTAGGTGTGTGCACAAGACGAAACCTCCTGTTGGAACAATAGATACCTGCAGAGGAGCCAGAGGAAAAAGACCAGTTCCCGCCCACCTGATTCTCACTTCAAGCGAGAGGATGGGCCAGAGACAGCAGGCTTCCCTTGTACCCAAGAGCTCCGTATCCAATTAGGGTGGAACGGGCCTGGAGAACAAGTTCTGCAAAGCAGGACACTGGGAACACCAGTTTGGAGATGGAGCCCAACCACAGATGTGGGCACAGAGACCATTCAGTTGGCTTCAACGGTGAGAAAAGCAATGGAGAGTGGAGCACACAAGCCAGCAGAAGGGGAGGGGCTTAGATCAACTCAGACTCTGATCCAGTTTGTATCCAGATCGGGCAAAGATTAGGCCCTTCCCGGGAGCTTCTGTGTACAGCTGGTCCACAGACCACATTCCCAGTAGTAGGGGCCTCTTGGCTTTGGAAGCTATGCCTTCAAATAGTAACCTGTTATGTTCTCAATACCTTGCGTTCCACACAAAACCTAGATTACTAAGCTAGGTGACATGATCTTTTTTACTGACAAGAAATCAAAAGCTGGAGAAGACCTTAGCTGTGCTAAGGACCCGGTGAGCTTGAAACATCTTTCTCTACTTCAGGATCATTTCTAACGAACCCTACACCCCAGAGCTCCTACATTTAAGGGCTGTTATCAAAGTCACCATGTAAATATCCATCCTCAGATTCGCTGGAACCCAGGAGGCGGTGCTCATCCCAAACTCAAGCCCACAGCATAGGATGCTAATTTATATGGATTTCCTGGCTCCTGTGGACCACATAGATTTGTGATCATCAGGAGCTCATGGTAGGAAGTGCTTAGAGAGCTTCTCTGTAACCCCAGCATTAAGGATTACAAGTAAGCTTGCCTCATGTCAGATTTTGCTGCCTGGAGTAATATTTTCAGGGGTTGATCTGAGTCATAGCCAACAGCAATCTATTTAATAATGCATGTCTGGCAGTAATTATGGTCATTATGGAATTTTCTTCCAGACCAGACTTAGGAAAGGCAATATGTGACCCCAGGACTGAAACTTGGCTCCACCACTCTCTGGTCATACCAACTTGGTAAGTTGCTTACCTTCTCTTACCTTTCCTTAGTCTCCTCATCTGTAATAAGGAGATGATAATAGTGTTTTCATATATTATAGGGTTTGCAAGGTAATTAGATGAGTTAATAGAAAATGAACTCTAAACTCTGGCATTGGGCTTACTTACCCCACTGAAATATCAATTTCATGTAGTTCAATGTATACAAATGAAAAGTTTTGCTTAATTTTTCTGACACATAGTAAATTCTGAAATGCTAGCTGCTTTATCAGGTGCCAGGAATTGTGCTAAACACTTTCCTGGTATTCATTCTGTCACTGGTCTTTAAAGGGCACCCCATGACACTATCTCAAGATTATCAGCTAAGACATTGAGTCTCAGACCCTGTGATCATCTTGCTCAATTTATAGCTAGAGAAATGAGAATCAAGCCAAGAGATTTTATGTTGAAAGAGTTCTCTTAGTTACCACTGAAATGGGGGCAAAGGTAAATGGGGGTTGTCCTAGTTAGGGTTACTATTGCTGTAATTAAACAACATAACCAAAACCAAGTTGGGGAGGAAAGGTTTATTTGGCTTACACATCACAGTCCACTGAGGGAAGCCAAGACAGGAACTCAAACCTGACTGGAGGCAGGACCTAATGCAGAGGCCATGGAGGAAAGTGGTGCTTACTGGCTTAGTCTTTGTGGCTTGCTCAGTATGTTTCTTATAGAACCCAGGAGCACCAGCTCAGCAGTGGTGCCAGCCACAGTGTGATAGGTCCTCCCACATCAATCACAATGAAAATGCTCCATAGGCTTGCCTACAGCCGGATCCTACTGAGGCATCTTCTCAACTAATGTGCCCTCCTCATCAACGACTCTGGTTTGTGTCAAGCTGACATAACACTAACCAGCACAGAAGTACTATGTGATTTCTTCCAGACCCTTTCAGATGGAAGCTCCTTTTCTAGAGTGCTGTTTCTCAAAGTGTGGTACCCATCCCAGCAGTATCAGGGTGACTGGGAATTTATTAGGCATACAAATGCTTGGGCTCCACCCCAGACCTACTGAATCAGAAACTTCAGGGTGGGGTCCAGCAAAGTGACTTAATAAGCCCTTGCTGTGACTGAAAATACATTTTTTTTAAAACTGTGAAACAATTCTCTAAGGACACTGACTCATGCTTCATTAGCAATCATCAGGTTCAGTGATTATAATAGTAAGTGACTAAACATTTCAAACTCACCATCCAATTCAGATCCATGGGTCACGGTGAATGAACGCCCGCTGGGGTCCTTGGTCAAGTCTCCATCTCCTAGAATAATGGGTAATAAAAAAAAAAGTCAGTGCTGTGTGTCACTCACACTGTCATCTTTCTTTCCATGGGTTGTGTTTTCAGAAAGACATCATCTGCTAACAGCGAAGAAGTCACCGCTCATATTTAAGACACTGATGAGTGGGATAGAGCCTTAATCAAAATTAAGGAGACTGAGGCAGCACAGGCCATCCTGGAAGGCCAATTAAAGTAGGGTGTGGGTAGAACCCCAAGTGCATAGCTAAGGACTATTCTGGGGGAAACAGTATGATGCTTCCACAGGGCTGGGTTTTGAATGGGACACTTCTTAGTTTGGATAAGGGTTTTAATACTGGAATAGGATCACTTAAATAGGTGTACTCTGACTTAGACAATGCAGCATGAAAGAGGTTTCTCTGAGTCTGCAACAAAAGAATCTTAGGGATGAATGAGGCAAAGACTCAAAAGAAAAAATAAATTATCCAGAGAGGAGAAAGGTCAAACATAAGTGAAAACAAAAGTGAAATAATGTGAGTGACATAGAGCTGGGAAATCTCAATTGGTATTTTATTTTTCAAAAGTTATGCCTGAATTTTCAGCTATTACTGTTATGATCCCATCTTCCCAAATATCCATCACCAGAAAACTTTAGGTGGAGACAAACTCAAGAGGGGCTAAATTTAAGTCCAAGGATCAAATTTTAGGTTCATCATATGGGAAACACACACAGAGAAGAAGGGATCCTAAAATTGGTAGAGATCATTACAAAGGTACCTAGAAAGAGAACACAGTGAGCTGCTCATCACCATTCCCTGGTCAGGAGAGGGCTACTTGTAATTGCTTCTAACTTTATGAGAGAGACTGCTTTTTTCCTCGGGTAATGGTTATCATAACAGACAATAGCACTTGCTGGAATGCCACACTGAGAGTCCCACCACCAAAATCACCATTTCCAAAGCCATCACCATCACCAGGCCCATCACCGCCACTACCATTGCATGATTCAGTGCTTTACATTAAGTGTACAGATTGAGAAATATATGTGGACAGAAATATACTTTGTGAATCTTCTGGAAGAGAACAGGGAATGAGAGTCAGGCCATTTACTCATCACTGAATTCACAGAGAACGGAAGGAAATCCAGATACCACCGCCTTTCTTACATTGATCAGATGGGATCAGTACCAATGTGTACTGATTTGGTAGAAAGCATTTTATTTGCTAGCAATTAGACTCTGCAAGCCACCTAAAGAACTACAACTAAGATTGCCTTTTCAAATTGAAATCCATTAAGTTGCATGACAGATGGGGTCATTTAGCATGGGAACACTTGTGGCACTCCTAGATTTGATTGCTTCTGAGGGAATTAACAATAGCACTTGGAGGTCTGAATGAAGAAAAGACAGTTATTAATAAGGACACTTAAGCAAAAGCCTGCAGGGTGTAAGGGGGCTTGGGCTTGCCAATACTGCTGAAGAGTATATTTAAAGCTCCTTTTCCTGATGCCCTGGAGTGAAAAGCCAAAGAAAATATGCCATGCACATGATATTCTGGGTTTTCTTTCCCTCTGTCAATCAGAACTTCCCCATGGCCATCTGTTCTACACATGTGATTCTCATGAGACCATTTTCTTGTCTTTTGGGAAAATAGAGGAGGTAGATGTCTTTCTACAGTGTGTGTGTGTGTGTGTGTGTGTGTGTGTGTGTGTGTGTGTGTGTGTGTGTGTTTAAGGTTATTAATCACTAATGTGTTAGTGATTGAGTGGTAAGAGGTACCTGGATGATAAGCATGAGTGGAAGTAATAGTTTCTTAGCCAGAGAAAGTGCTTTGTACTATCCCTCTCTACAGTGTTAGTTTCTTAATACAAACAAAGAAATAAAGAAATAGAGAAGATTGCCTATTTGAGAGAAAGGTCTCATTCTTGATCCATGTCAAACTTAGTTGAGCAAGTCATATGTTTACAGCTACAGTAAAAGTGAGGATCCCAGTTTATTAACAGTAAATCATGAATTTTGAAGCACACCATAAGTAGAAAAGGTTTATGTACCAACCCATCACCAAAAATGAAATGAACAGTCCATCACCAATTAAAGATAATTTCATAGCAAAGATACTAGTATATGAAAATCATTTGAATGTTTAGTTAAGCTTTAGCAAATAGGCAGAATATGTTAGCTGAATTAAATGAAATTGCTGATATTAAACTGTTTTTATCCACAAAAATATCAGTTTCACATGGTTCAAGTTAATATACCACAGAATGATGAAAAGACAAAGCAAGAAAACCCACCAGGAGAGCCAAGTCACAAAAAATAAATGGAGATTACACCAGGAAATGGAAGCATTATTTTATCTCAAATAAGTCCAAGTTAGCTGGCACTAGAATTGATGACCAATGATGAAAACTATTTCCATGGCAAAATAATAATAATAATAATAATCTAATCACAACCTGCACATAAAATATGCCCTACAATAGGAAAAACATATGTTGTTTCTCCAGAGGAGCCGACCATATGACAAATGGCCAAATTACCTGGTAAGGAGCCGTCAACATTAAAGTTGGAGTCTGCAGCAATAGTAACTTCAGTTTCTCCAAAGACCCCAGTCTTAGCAGGGGTCACTGGGGTGAGAGTCCCATTTTCCATTGTGTCTGGGTAGTGAGGAGTGTAGCCTTCCAGAGAAGTAGTTGCGTCTTTGGGAAGGCTTGAACCTCTTCTTCCGTCTTCACCACCACCCCTAGCTGCGTGGAGGTGGAGTCAATGACAAGCCCACACCTGTATGGTCACCACCCACCATGTGCTTGTCTTCGGAAGGTAAAGTTGCAGAGACAACTTTCTCCTTGTTCTCCAAGACCAGATGCAAATGGGACTGAACAAAAGCGATGTTGTCCAAAAGACACCAGCCGGATAGCACTCAACAGAAGAGATTTCTGTGACTACTACCCAGAAGAGGCATTTACCACAAGATTTGTCTGAGTCATCAAGGGGAGGTTAATCCCATTGTGACCATGAACTCAACTCAGGTACTACAGGATTTTGAGCTTTTTTTCTCAGTTGGATCCACCTCTGGGGAAGGGGAAGAAACAAACTATTGGATGGAAAGGTGAAACCATTCTGTCTACAACTGGAATAATAAGTTCAAGATCCAAAAGACCTGAGTTTACTGACTTAATTTTTTTTCCTGTGCCAGAAGGGTATTGCTTCTTAGTCACCAAAACCATGTAATTGTGGTCCAGAAGACAAATAGAAATAATATTAACATAATGGATATCAAGGAAATCTTAGAGAAACAATAATCATTTTCAAAACCAGGTTACTAATCTAATAGCTTTAAAATTCAGCAGAAAAGTTTGTACATAATGTACAATGGCTTCTGAAAGGTCTATAAAGCAGAAGAATCAGAGACCACCACCAGACACACCTTTTAATTAAAATTAACATATAAAAACAAGCAACGAATGCACCACCACCAAAGATACCACAAAGTACCCATAACTTATAGATTTCCGCTAAATAGCCAAAGCTAGTTGATGTGACTCTTACTGCTGGATGGCAGGATAGAAGTTGTTGGGTGCTCTTTGTCTTCTTCCAGTTCTTCATGTGATGTAGAGAAGTTCTGAGAATGACTCTGTGCTGTTTCAATGAGGGATGAAGCTAGTGTTATTTAGGAACCATGATACAAGTCCTTTGTTATCCACTTACATGAATGAACTAACTATAGGATAGCAGATGGACAGATACAATAGGAGAATGATATTTGTGCCCCTCATCATCTGGTGATTGATAGAAATATACAGAAAAATTATACTTTGTCCCTAGTTAGCTTCTTTGTCTCTCAGTGAAGTTCCAAAGTGAAGCCCAACCCAAAACTTTGCTCTCCACGGACCACTCTGACCCAACTGCACCAAGGATCCCAGAATAACAAAAATCACAGAGACATGGAAAGTGGTGCTGTCGTTTTGGTTGTCCTAGACAATCAAGGTCGACAAGTTGTGGACAAAGAGGTTGTAAGGAAACCAGTGCTATGTAGTGAGTGTGAACACAAAAGAAGCAGCTCAGCTCCAGAGAACTTCACAAGGAAATACATGACTCCCTTGTAGGGAGCATTGCATTTCAGCTACTACTTTATTAGTAGGGCTGTGATCTCACCTGTTACAGGGTTTCTCTTCACTGCACCTAAGAAATGCTTGCCTCAGCAAACACAGGGCCCTCAGTGACAGGTATCAATCTGAGATTGAATCACTGCCCATATCTGAAATCACTTTGACTGTTTTGAGTTCTTTTCTTTTGTATTCTTGAGGTAGGTAGTGAGTGACCTCTGAAGTACAGGTGCAAAGGCTCCATAAAATACACCCATCAACCATGTTCACCAAAAAATAAATATAACCAGGAGAGAGACATTCACCATTATCCCAAACCAACATCAGAACAAAGGCGAACAGTAACACAAACTGGAAATACAAGTTCTGTGTTGGCAAGGGCCATTTATAGGCTTATTTATGTCTCCTTTGATGCCTAACACGGTGCTGTTTACATTGATGACAGTCAGCACAGACCTGCTGGTCTTTTTTCTATGCCCAAAGGGCTCCTATAAGGGACTCTGCCCATTATGTGTAGCAAGCAGTGAAATGAGGCCTTCTTAATTTTGGGATTTCTTTAATATTCTGCCAAGAATTTATGAATTTGGGTTCATAAATTTGGGTTGATCCTTGGGCTATCCTTATACATATGGTGAAAGTTAAGAGTACTAAAAATTTCATATTTCTTCCTGGCAGATATTTAATGACTAAAAAATATGTTAGCAAATGGCTCTTTTTGACTCCAGGGACTCCACCACCTTGGTCAGTTATTAACATGCCTCGCTCCTCCTCTCAAAGCTGAATGTGATTTCTCTATTCGCTCTGATGATCTGGCCCTCACATTACACAATCATGAAAGTAGTCTTTCTCCTTCCTTGACTGGAGGAAGGAGACTGGGAATCAAAAAGAGTCTATTAAGGGATTGGGATTTAGCTCAGTGGTAGAGCGCTTGCCTAGCAAGCACAAGGCCCTGGGTTCGGTCCTCAGCTCCAAAAAAACAAAACCAAAAAAAAAAAAAAAAAAAGTCTATTAAAACATAGAGCAACCACTCTACTAGTGATGGGCTTTGGTGTCACTCACATGAAGTTAGAGAAGAAAAATGGAGATGAATTAAGCCTCCATATCCTTCTACTAATAAAAAGTCATCGACTCTGGAGGGAACCCTGAATAAAGATAAAGTTGGGTTTAAAGAACTCCCATAAGAAAGACAGATGATAAAAACAGATTCACCCCCTGCCTGAGCTGAGCCACCTAGCAAAGACGGCCCATTCTGCCACCAAATGTGACATCTTGACCAATGTGAGCAGATGTGAAGTAGGAAGACAGGTCAGCAAAGGGGCTGTGAGTCATTATCCTTACAAGTCGCCACTGAAAGTGGTCCTGGGCTGCTCAAGTCTTCCGCCGAATGGGTATTTGGAGCTGCAGTAGGCTGCAGGGTTGTACTGTGACTGGAATCCACATCTGAAGGAATTAAATCGGTGTTACTCCCTTATTCCCTATGCCATTGCCCGAGGGCCATTTGTCTTATAGCCAAGCAATTTTTACATTCAGCCTGGAAAGAGGAAAGAAACAGGTTCACGTGTCCAGAACTGGGATAAATGACTGTTTCTTCAAGAGTATCACAGGATATAAATGGTTGTCATTCTAGGGCAGAGCTAGATGAAAGCTATCACACATTTGATTGTTTTGTTTAGTCTGAAAGGAAGTTACATGAGCACAAGATGAGGCTCAGGAACAAAGGGACAGAAATGTACCCCATGTGTGACTTGTTTCATTCCAAGACAGACCAGCACAGTTAGACACATGAAGACAAGTGACACACACAAGCATCGTGTCACCTCCTGCTCACCAGGCCAAACAAAACAAAACAATACCAACAAAAAGTTTTTAAACAGCCATTGGATTCCCTTATTCGGTTATTTCTGTTCTTTTGTTTTTGCCTCACAAACTAAACACAGAAAACAAAAACAAAAACAAAAACATACACATTACTTAATATAACTACATTGAGGAACAGGAAGTACCCATAAACAAAGAAGAATCTTTCTCCCCATAAATACAAGAAAGAAACATCTTAGGAATTCTGATTATAGTGTTCAGTGGTGCAAAATATCCCTGAAGTAATTAAAAAGGCCGCTCTTTCTGATGGTTATCACAGATCTATTGTGGGCTGGAATAACAAGTTCAGAGTGAAATAGAGGCTAAACAGTCCATAAACACCATCAATACTGCTAACTCTACAATTTTCTCAATCCGCCCACACCACTGCCTCTGGGGAGATCTAATCAGTTCCAAAGGCTCCAGTGGGAAGCACTGGGGTGTGGGGCACCCACTTTGGAACTCCAGCCTTTACATGCTAAAAGCAAAGACAGACAAGATCTCTGTTAGAGAAAAAACGTAGGGCTGATTCTACCATCAGGATTTCAAAGAAGAAAGGCCAATTATCCATGTTCAAAATTTCAAATGGATAGCCTACCAGAAATAGGCCTTGTCTGCTGAAGGTTTGCATCCACTCTTGTTCATTTTTCCTTTTATATGTAAAATTCTTTGAGAACTATCATGTCATTGTATGGTTGAAGCTGTCTTGTGTGTGTGAAACATAGCAAAGAAACTGTTGATATGACCACCCCATGACATAGTTCAGGTTTGTATTGTAGATATGAGAGAGAGGAGAGCCAGAGGCATCTGGAAGAGTCCAGAGCAGAGAAAGAAAAATATAGACCAAGCACAATTGGCAGACTGGACATGGCCAGGGGTAGGAAAGAGGGGCAGTGGGAGGGAATAGTGGAGATAGCAAGGGATAGAGTCTAGAACGCAGTGAGAGAGTTAAAGATAGAGAATATAAAAAGGATGAGTAGCTGGGGGGAGGGAAGAGCCAGGAGACTGGCATGGGGGGCTTGGAAATGTTGTAACAAGTACTTGTAAATTGTGATTGAGGGATCTTGGAAGCCAACATGGGCACAGGTATATGTCAATGGAGAGTCCTAGGTCCTTTCTGCCAGAGGTAAGGGAAATGACTCCTTTTGGCAAATGGGAACTGGTTTCACAAGTTCCTGAGGAATGCTGGCCTTTATCTAACCACCAGAAATCCTCCTATAGTCCAGCTTGAGAACTCGTTTCTGGATATTTGGACTGCCTAACAGCTTTTCATTGATGTATTTACCTATGGAATGCAATCTTCCTTTCTTCTTCAGGTTGGACATTTAATAATGATTCTGGAATTCTTTTACTGGGTTTGTTTGTTTGTTTGTTTACTTATTTATTTATTTATTTATTTATTTACTTACTTACTTACTTACTTATTAACATGGGTCTCTTCAGCCCCACCCCCAGGAGCTAAGCACATAAAACTGTGTGCTGGGTTTTGCCTGTGGCACCTCAGAAACTCAACAAAATGGTTCCAGCCTAGCCACTTCCTCTCTTTTAGGACACATTTATCCACTCACAGTGATATACCCATTCCTTGGCTTTTCTTCCTTTATGTATCTGTTCACATGCGTCTCCTTTTCAAAAAATCCTCCATCTTACTTCATTTTTATGACTAGCCAGGTTTTTGTGTTTTTTTGAAAGACCACATTCAGTCCTTTGTTCTCTAGTGGTCGTTGGGAGGTGTGGGGTTATTTATAATAAATAACTCTAGATTTATAATATCTAACTTTAGATTTCTTTAGTGTTCATTATTGAAAATATGAATTTTCTATCCATTACTGACTCATGCTGTCACATCTATTGTGCTGTTAAGTATTTTCTTTTGTCTGCTGACTTCTCAGTCTCTTTAAGCACGAATATGAATTATACATCCTTGTGTCTCCATGATATCTTACACATCTAGTGCATATGCCACATACATGGCTGTTAATGGGGTATCTGTTCACTAATATTAAGATAAGATAGTATTTCTTGAAAAAGGAAGCTATAGATGTTTTTGGATTTACTTTGGAGATAAAAGTGTAGTGATCCAACATGGAGATATATTCACTGCTACTAGAATGTATTTCAATCAGATATGTGTAGAGCATATGGCTGGCAATTTATATCCAGAAAATACATCTAAATGAAAATTCTCTGAAAAAAAGCCCTGTATTGGTTTTTGGAATGTTACATTTTTGTCATAAGGATATTTTGTTAAAAAAAAAAAAAAAAAAAAAAAAAGTAATTCAGCCAGGCAGTGGTGGTGCACGCCTTTAATCCCAGCACTCGGGAGGCAGAGCCAGGCGGATCTCTTTGAGTTCGAGGCCAGCCAGGTGTACAAAGCAAGTTCCAGGAAAGGTGCAAAGCTACACAGAGAAATCCTGTCTTGAAAAAACAAAAAACAAAACAAAACAAACAAACAAACAAAAAGTAATTCTACTCATGAGTGTGGTAGAACCACAAAATCTTCTACCTGTTGAGTCCTGAGAGCACAGAGGCTAGCAGTTCTTCCTGTTTCCCTCAAGCAGCTTGCTGCTGTTCCAGTGAAGGAAAATTGCTTTTAAATATAAAAACTAGTCAAATAATTCATAACCTTCCTTTCTTGCAAAACCACAACTAATATCTTTTGCTTTCTATTTTTAAGTGGCTTGTGTGTAAATAAGAATGAAAGGCAATAGGAAAATAGGAGTTTTGTCTCATGTACAAGTTGTCTATCCATTAAGTTCATAGCCATTCAAGGAGGGCCAAAAGTGGTCTAAATGCTAAATCCTTCAATATCACGTTATCTCTAAATGAGGCAATAATACATAACTTTAACGTTTTCTGAGTCATTATGTTGTTTATTTACATTAACTACTCACCAATTTTTTTCCATCACTTAGATTTGTCTATGAAAACCAAAATTTATCTTTGAATCTATAATGGACTCAGTCACTGAATCGAGTTTCTTTTGAAATCTTTGTACTTAGAAAGGAAAAGGATCTTAAGAATCTCCCGTCCTTAGCTGGACACAGTAGTACATGCAATCCCAGCACTCAGGAAACTAAAGCAGGAGAATCATCAAGTACTGATGACCAGCTCGGGCTCTGTAGTAAAACCACCTTAAAATAAGAAACAACCCATCTCTCCTTTAGGATGAGTAACTTCTACTCTTATCAGTCTAAGACTGACTGTTCTTTAATCTTCCTGCCAAATTCTTCACTGTCGAACTAGAACTTTGTATGTAGAGGGATGTGCACATCCACTCTTTACCAACTTGTATCATGAAATTAATTTTTGAAGGCACACAGGATGCTTAGGAAAGTAGACTGAACTAAAATCAATGGTACATTTCAAAGGGAAAAAGCATTTAGTTGATTCTAAGAAACATAGTATATTTAAAGGTCTCAGGTGTTGTTTACCATTCCTTTCTGTTTGGTGGTCTTGTTCCATTGGATGTGAGATCGGGTCGAAGAACTCAGTCCAGGAGACATCCTCTTGACTCTGCGTTGTCATTCTTTGACTTGGGTGGTTGTTGTAGGCTGAGGCTGGTGTGACCATGAAGTTCAAACAATTGTCAAGATGTTAATTGACATTTGGGCAGGGATATATAGACTGATTTTTTGAAAAGAGAAGATAATGACAATAACTTTCTAGTACTGAGGACAAAGGTGCTGCATCAGTTTAGAGTGTTTTCCCAAGTTTGGTTTCATTTGTGCTCATTTTCTTGGTCACCAGCACACTGGTTGGAGGAAGCATAGCATTGACAAGTGCTGGAATGGATAGAGGATGAGTTATAGGCATCAAGGGAAGATGAAGTCATTCTCAACACATGCTGCCATAGTCCCCTAAAGGAAGAGGGGGAAGAGCTCAAGTGCATGATGTCACTCTGTGACAAGCACATCCCACAGGGAAATGCATAATGAGCTGCTGGGGAGATACAGAGGACATCAGGTAAAGGCTTCCCAAGTGATGGACATGAAAGTGCTGCTTCTCCCAAAAGCACAGATGGAGTCCATTAGAGGCATTGCTTTTGCTCAGTGAGAAACGGCACTTGGGCACGTGGTTAGTGCCTTTGTTTTGTTCTGTGCCACTGGTGAGGCATAGGAAGAAAGGTTACAATAGCATCCCCTAGAAAGAAGCACACCAAGGAACTAGTCACCAAACCCGCTGCTCTACCAGTGATTCATTTACAAGCTGCCGTGCACTGCAAAGAGGTTACGTATCAGATTGCAGATGGAAACATGGAGATATTTTCCACTTATACCAAGCGGTCATGTGGAATTCACACACTTTGCAGGGCAGGGTGAATCACAATGCTTAATCACTCAGACAAAAGCATCATGCACAGGAGCTTGCAGATGCATGTTATCATCTGGCATCCTTCAGAGATGCTAAGATTTAAGTCTATTTCCCACAACCCCACAGTTCCAGAATGGAGAAGATGGCTTATTTGTTAATGTGATTAAACAGTTGTACATTTGAGGAGATATTCAAAACAGATAAGAACAAAAGGTCAGATGACATCACCCAATCACCCAGGTATCTTTCTTTTTCTTGTAATGCTTGGATCCACCCCCAACACTAGATTTCTAGTAGAATTCTTTCTTATAATACTAGTATTTCACATAAACATAAGGAAAAAACAGACTCATGTTATACAGTAAATGATTTTTAGAAAGCAGAAAGGGGGTTTTAATTAGCTAGTGTCTCTGTCATTGTCTCACTATGTGATGCCTCAAACTAGATAGGAAAACCACACACTTCCAGACTAGCTCTATTTCTTCTTTCATGTGCTTCTATCTGCGCCTGGCCATGTAGCTTGTTAAAAGAATTTACAGTCTGGATCTTCGTTCACTTCAATATGATGTGTTAAGAAGCTGAACACCTTGGACAATTCCTTCAGTATCTTTTTTGTGCCATGTTTTCAATGCCTAGCATTGAACTCAGAAGGTAGTTTCCACCCACATTGTGCAACCCTCCATTACCAGTTGCCCCTGCTGTCACATGGGAGTCTTCAGATGGTGTGGTGGGGTACTTCCCCTGCCATCCATTCTCAAACCACTTCTCCTGCTGGGTAGCTGCTTCTTCTGGGGTACTACTAGGAGCTGCCCAAGCTGTGAGGAGAATGCTGATGGTGAGCCATATTGTTCAGTTTCATAATAAGCCTTCTGATACATCTTTCTACATTAAGAGCAGTGATGGGCAGGTAGGTAGATACATACATACACATACAGATACATAGATACATGATGATACATACATGCTATATACATACACATAGATACATACATAGATAAATACATAGATACATGGGTGACAGATAGATAGACAGACAGACAGATAGATACAGAGACAGACAATAAAAGTTAAGGGGATAAGCAACTAATATTCTGACAGGCAGAGTCTGGAAATAAAACTCTTAATTTTCCAATCCTTTAATTTTCCAGATGGGGAAACAAGTTTCATTTGCTAAAAATCCTGTACCCAGAGTAGCACAAAGTCAGGACTAGACCCTAGCCTGTGGATTAAGATTCTAAGTATTATTCTTACTTTGATATTGTCTATGGCCTCACATATTCTGACAGAAAGAGCTTCTGTTGGAAGAATAATCTCTGTGTTCTGGTCATTTTGTAGTGAGAAATGTCTTATCTAGCAACTCACAACACTATTATAGTAGAAGACCTTTGCAAACAGGCTGGACAACTTATGACCATACTCAGCAGAAACATTCTGGCATGGAAGCTATTGGGATGCCTGAGATGTTACTACACTGATCTATCATGTGTTTGTCTAGGGACATTTTAAAAGGCTAAAATCTCTTCTTAACAAAGCTAATTCAGTGGAAGAAAAGACTATTCTAGCCAGTTGGGGAATTATATAAATAATAACAGTATCAGACAGGCTTAACCTTTCAAGCGCTGTTTTAAAAAGGCAAGATGACTGGGATAAAATCCCATCAGGCTGCTTCCTGGAAAAGTCAGAAAGCCACTGACATTTTCATCTGTAGCAGCTCATAGTGAATTTCTGATTCATCAAGATAATTAGAGACTATAAATTACCAAACCAAAATAACTTTCCTGACTTACAAAACTCACTGTATCTCATTATCTTAGAAAATGAAGTGTGAGAGTTTGTAATAGCAAATAATTTGTTAAACGAAACTCATGCTGACTTTGCCTTTGCATTTTCCAAACAATTCCTGGGATTGATTATCCAAAGGGAGGGAGGCCCGAATTGTATGTTATTTTCCCTTAGTTAAGTCACTATCTCCCAACAAATAATAAAGTTAGAACAATTTTGAATGTAATTACTTTAAAAAGTCAACATTCAAAATTGGACTGCCATGCTACCCAAAGTTTAAAGAATAAAGGAGTACACACATGTGCTCACAAACATACACATATGTCTACATTCACTTTATCAATTTTTATGTAGGTATAATGATCCTTCAAGTACCCAACCTTGACCTGGTGTTTTCAGTATAGTCAGGAGTGGGTTAGGAGAACAGAGAGCTTCAATTGCAAACCATAAGGGCTGACTCTACTCTAGAAGTTGAAAAGTCCCCTTGATGAAATCCAGAGGTTACAAATGTGGATTTTGCAAGCACTGACTGTAACTTTTCTTTGTTAACTGTATCTGGATTTTCAAATCCATCATATTTTGACATTGCATGCATTTATCCCACGCTTCTAAAGTAGTATTCTGTTTAAGTGCAAGCTGTGTTACGGTAATTGATAAGAGAGCTGTTCAAACCCAGGGGAGACTGGAATGGGCTCTGTTTTCTCTCTTTTCTTTTTTCAACAGTCTGTTTCTTTGTTAACTCAACCCCCAATCGTTATGCATATATCAAATCAACTAGGGTAATGGATAGAATGCAATGTTTGTCAGACGTGCAGTACAATGCCCAGAACTTATTAACCCATGTCTCAAGCTTTTCCTAGACTGTCTGAACATATCAATCAAACCAGGAATTCCTCAGCTCTTTGTTTCCTAAGTAGCTGTTTCGTACATTTCCTCTTTAAGAGGATTTGAAAATTGTGGTTGAGCCATACTTTTTAAAATGATGCAAGATGTTATCACAAGGATCAGTTATATTCCAAATAAGGTAGGCATCTCTCTGAGATACAGATGAAAGATGAATACATTTCACTTTTTCTTTTTCTTTGTTTTCTTGTCCTAGGTTCATAATCCATTAGTTTTTGGAAAATCTTAGGTATTTGTCTATAAGTAGAAATTACAAGAGCATCAGGGCCTTTCCCAAGTTGCTCTGAGTTGATTTTTTTTAAACGAAAGAAGGATAGCTTAGAATTTGAAAAGAAACCGTATGAGTCCTGACTTTCCATCAAGGACACAGTGGTACCATTCTACCTCAGAGTAAGGAAGAGAGTGTGAGAATAAAGAAACTGGGTGTATCACAGATCTTCATCAAAGATGATTTCAAAGATCTGCCCGCTTGTGAAGTGAGCACAATCCTATCACACATTTCTGAAAACACACACCAACTGCCAAAACAGAACCATTAGGAATCATTCACACAAAACCAGCATCTCATATTTATTTTGTAAGCATTTTGGTCTCTCAGAAAATTTGACAACTTGTCATCTTTCTTCCCTACTTCTAAAAAATTGTGTGCCTATGTGTTCCCTTCCGAGGTCTGTAGATAAATTACTTGGCAGAGACAAAAGTTGTGGTCAACAGCTGAACAACATCTCTGCTAACTTGAGTACCAGTACTTCAGAGCATCATCCTTCTTACTTGTGCTTGTAGCATGTGGGGTCTCCTCTTCATCTTGATACTCATGGTGATTGAAAGGAGGCTGCGGTTCCCAGGTCGAGTTTTCTCCATGAGCAATGGTGCTTTTTCTGTCTATATCTGTTATGATGATGGTTAAGTATACTGTGACTTTTAACCAAACAGTCTTTAATAATCCTTTACTTCCACTAAAGTACATGTTATTATACTGGTCCCATCCCTAAGTACTATCTCTAAGTACTTACTCTCAATAAATCTGAGTGATTTCAGTGATCTATTCTCAGAGAAAATGAACAGGTACAAATTTTTTGATATTACTTATTATTGAACAATAACTACTTTGTCAGAGACAGTTTCATAAACCATTCATATATATTATTTTTTATAACAAAGTGACATAAAATACCTTGTGACCAGGTAGTATGGTTGATAAATGACTCCCATGTGGGGTTGAGTACCCTCATGAAAGTTTGCTAAAGATTTGTGATGAGACATTAATTAAATATCCCACTGCTTCTGGGCATTTGGCCTTCATAGCATCACAGGCTTTGAGGGAAAGTATCATTAACAAAATGTGCATAACTCATTACCAGTCATCCTGGTGGTTGTCTGAGGTAGTGCTTCTGAGTTTGAATGACTTGGCTTCCACTGGGTCCAGTCCTGGTTCTGTTTTGTGTGGTCAGAAACCCGTGGAGTGGATGAAACTGTGACAATGATGAGTGAGGCAATAGAAAAATGTTATTTCTGGAACCTTCACTGTTTGCTTTGTACATGCCGCTCTTCTGTGGTCTACACACCAGCTCATCTATACAGGGCTGTATAGATGGTTGAGTGGAAATGGAGAGAAAGGAGAGAGCCTTCAGCTTCATCCGCCATGTTGTTTTGTATCTCAATGTCCTTCACATTCTCTCAGAGAATACCTTTGGGTTTAGAACATGAGATCTTCTGCATAAAATAGTCAAGGAGGTTGTAGCAGCAGGAAGAACAGCTTTGAAAATGCTAGCCCTCCACCAAGAATGACCAAAGATGTGAAGAGTTTTGCCAATCCATGCGAACTGTAGGAGCCCTCTGCACCTGGAAGTCCAAACCATTTGTTGGTATCACTGACAGGTGTTCTAGTTGTAGAACCTCAAGCTGAAGAGATTGACAGATGAGTTATAACACAAGAATCACTATTTTGATAGTGATTTTGCTGAGGCAAAGAAATAACCACAAGAGCCAAAGATTTCATGTAGATGGCCTTTGGAAAGAATCTCTGCCTTGTAGAACCATTTGGCTTAACTGCTTTTTTTCCAAATATATACCAAAACCCCATGAGATTCTCATTAAATACAGAACATGTTGTAAGCAAGCTACCACAGCCACTGAAAGAGGACCAAGATGCATACGTTCTTAGAAAAGAGTAAGAAGTAACCAATCACCATCAGCACAGCACACTGGAAAACAAGCAATATCATGCAAAACAGGAAGCTGGGCACAGAAGGGGCAAAGGAGATCCATTGTGACAAAAACCAGAAACTATATCTTTTGTAAAAAAGAAAAAAAAAAAGGCTATTTGCAAGTTCATCTTCCTTCAAATTTTACTTTGACACCCAGATAACACAAAACCATTTTACATGTTAAAAAAAATGTTTTTGAGTCATTAACCACATTTTTAATAAGCATGAAAAAGTGGTAGTTAGCCCAAGCCTCCAGGAGAAAGAGAGAATCCTGTTGAATTAAAGGGCGTAAGTGCTAGGAAGAAAAGTGAACTGAAATTGAATACACACCATAAAGATGGGGGGGGGGGGATGGTGTAACAACTTTATCCCCTGGAGTGTGACCAAATTAACACATTTGCAAGTGGGTCTTTTGAGATTGTTGTCTAAGGAAGCTACATCCCAAATCCAGAAGACAGTGTCATAGTAATGCTCAATGTGTGGGGTTCTTTGGGTGCTTTTCTAATATTCCTAAGTTCTGCAGAGTCTCCCGCCTGAGGAATACACCACTGAAGTATGTGTAGAGAAAACCTGGTTTGTCTCTAGTATGTACTGAATTGGTGTCTCACACTCAGATGTCTTTAATCCACAAGCTACCTTTAGATTCTGTCCTCACTAGGAAATGAAATCCTCCAATTGTAATAGGACGGATAAAGCTCCTGCTGTCTGAGAGAGCTGATACTACTCCCAAATCCCTTCTCCAAATGTTAATTGAATCAGGTTTATGATTCTCATCTCTGTCCAGCAAAATTTTAGCTTATGACAAATTTAGGGAAATTGGGCATCGGGCAGAACCTCCTTAGGAGGTTTTATAGAGCTCACAAATTGGCACATGGTTACATAGTGGTGTCACTATCTGCTTTTTATTAATTAACACTGTCTTTTTTTCAAGCTTAGCTGGCATTTATTCTTCCTTCTAGTATCATCCTATCGTATTGGTGTCCAGCAAGTTGGCTGAAACTTTATGAATTTTTTCCTTTGATTGTAACCATTTTTTATTGCTTAAGAAAGTTCTTGAGCTCTGGCTCCCATGTTTTAAGCCATTCTAGGGGCCCCCGGCTTTCAATTCAAGTTCATGTGCAACTTTTAATTCCCATACTCCAAGTGACATTAACATCTGTCCCAGAAGTCCACAAGCCTCCTGAAGGCAAAAGTTCTGGCCTTTTCATCTTTGTGTTCCCATCATCTGGCACAGCAGGGACACAGCGAATATCTGTTGTGGTGTTCTAATATGCCATTCCCTAGCCACACTAGAGAATACAGATATTCTATAAGAGAAGACATTGGAAAACAGGAAGAACACACAGTGTCTGAAACTACACGATGCTATTTTTCTCAACAATGTGTTTTGGTTTCCATTCACAAAATTTTATTTCCTCCTCCAAAATCTTTTCAGAACAGAATTAAGGTAAAATAATAGGTTCACTCATTTTTCATATCACCTGTTTCCCAAAAAAGATATTATATATCATTTAGGTCCCTCAGCAAGCCTAGCATAAGTGGTTCTACTATAATTGATTATTCTTACTGGTGCTGGAGATAAAATCTTCATCATCATCAATGCCTGATCCAGAAAAACTGGGGTATTTGTCTGTTTCATCTTCATTTTCCTCATTTGGCTCCCAGCCTGTTGGGTTGGTATTTGACTCCGTACCTGTTGTGGTGACTTGCATTAGTAGTTGAGCTGGCTACCAAGCAACCCATTTCACCAAGGAGGAAAGTCAGGCATGGGAGGTATTATGGAGTTCCCAAGATTTTAAGATGAAAGTAAAAGAGTAGGTTTGTATATCTGTAAATCCTCATCTCTAAAGCTATTATGTGGACCTTAAACCAAATGGCTATGATCTTTACGAGTCAACATTGTTCAGAGAGGCTAAGAATAAATATAGGTAGAGCTTACCTAAGAAGTCAGAGAAAAACACAGCAATGCAGGGGCCCATGCACATTTCCCCTTGCTTTCAGATGTCTTTCCTATTACAGCTTTAGAATATTCTGCTGAAGCTAGGGTGTCAGGAAAGAATAGGAATGTTTCATGTGTCCCTACTTGCTCTATCAAGACGCTTTCAGTAAAACCCCTATGTCAAGTTCCTAAAATTCCATAGTTATGATCGTATTTTTAAAGTTCATTTGTTTTCTTTTATTCTTACTTCTTATCAGGGTTCATTGGTTATATGAAGTGAGGGGTTTCATTTTGAGATTTCTGAAAAGGTATACACAGTTTCTCAGTCTTTATCTTTTATCAGATCCTGTATGTCCAATGTGAATAGAAGGACCACTGTTCATCCTCAATAAAATTTCCCATGGAGGAAAAAAAATCAACTAACAGAAATTTTCTTGCCATTTATTAATCAGCTGAGAGGGTTCAAAGAGGCTGATGACTGTGGCCCACAGTCCAGATTTTGAGAATTTCTCACTTTCAATTTTTGGATGCTGCTTTAAAAAAGAAAATGGAAACCTTAGACCTCTTCTCAGCAGTTACTGCAAAAGGTGTCTCTTTAATAAAAAGGATTCTTCTAACTTTTGGAAGTCCACATGGTTTTCTTATTATTGGTGTTCAACCCAAGACTAAATCAATTGATAAAAATCCTCTATATTTTGGTAGCCAAGCCTATGCTATTTTACATTCTCAGAAAAAGTTTTTGACTTTGGTAATTTGAATTCCATAAATAAATAAATAAAAGATCCTAGATGATCTTTTAGTGTTGAAATGTTGTTATCACAAACTCCCCCCAACTTCCCAATTAACTTTATCCTAGGCTATATGGATTCCAATAAAGTATAGAGAAGAAAAACCATGTATTAGTGATATTAAAACAAACATAAAGATACCAGAGTTCATGATCCTTCCTAAATTGACACATACATTTATAAGACAGAATGACATTTAGACTTTAACCATATCCCATAGGTTAATGAGAATTATTAAAGGCTGTCAAGCAGGCATATGATACATATCTGTATCTCATTACCAGGCATCTTCGTTGTTGTATGAAGATGACTCTTGGACTCTGATGGTTGAAAAAACCATGAAAACCAGTTCTGGGCTTCTTGCCTCTTGGGCGGTGTTTCAGGGGTGGTCATCAAGGCTGTTGTAACCATGATTGAATTGATTGTTGAAATGTTAATTATCAGTTCCTAAGAAATACCATGGTAAATGTTTTCACTCTCTCCCTACCCAGAGACTCATCTTTTCTTGACATTGGTAGTAGAAAGAAAGGGAGAGAGAGAGAGAGAGAGAGAGAGAGAGAGAGAGAGAGAGAGAGAAAGTTCTGTTTCTTTCAGGAGCCCAAATGGATGTCCATAGAATGTCAGAGGTGGAGGGCCTTAAATATCAAGTGGTTCATGCTTCCATCTTAATATGAAAATCCTGTGCTAGATATTTGTCTGAAATCCAGTTGGCAATGGAGAAGTCTCAAAAATTGCATGAGAATTGTCTAAAGTTTCAGTCTCTAAAATAGAACAAGAATGTTCTTCTAAAAACTGGAATTAAAATATCAGGTGATATTTTAAACAATTTAATATTGAACTAAACAATTTAAGATCCTCTCCAAATCTGAGCATTTGTGATTTTAGTTGCCAGCTCTTAGGAACCCAAACCCTTTGATATTCTTCACAATTGAAGGTGGCCAACCAATATCATTCCCAGGAGTTTAGGGGATGATATTCTGTCGGAAGTCACAGGTACATAACCCTATGAATCCCAAAAGCAAGTGAGAATGGGACAAGTAGAGGGACATAGAAGAAGATGTCTTCCCACCATTTTCCAAGGAGGGTGCATGTACCCTAGAGACATTGCCCATAACCATTTTCATGTCAACACTGTACTTTACAAGAAAGAGCAGTCCATTTTGAGTTCCATTTTTAAAAAATAGTATAACATACCAAGAAAAACAGGGAGAAATGAAGGGACCCAATGACTCCACCAAGATCAAAGCAACAGTCTCGATTTGAACACTCACAAAGGATGTCAATTATGTCATTGTGATACACATGGGAATATAAAATAACAGGAAACTAAAAGACAAGGATAAGTTTAAGCAGAGAAAGCTGAAGCCACCAATAAGTTTCCAAATACAACAATCAATGAAATTTCTTTTGCCAGCTATCAAGAAAGCTGAGAAACAATTCAAGAAGAAACACAGCCACAGAACCCTTCGGTTCACACTCTTTGCCCTATGAAGATGTATCATACATGTCAGCATAACAAACAGCATTTTCCTTATCCTGCCATCTCTTCCCTACACCCACCCACCTCATCATATTAACCATTGTAATGTGCTAAAAACAGCAGAACACCAGCAGAGTTTCCTTACATGATCGTTTGTGGAAAGAAAGATATAGTTCACCAGTGTCTTACAAGGTGAGCAAGTGAATAAGGCCATTTTTCCATTTTTATGACACCCTGTCTGCAGAGAGAATGCCTATTTAGAAATATGGCCATATTATCTGCCCATATAGGTTAATAAAAGAAACCCCTATTACCTCCCATTACTATAGACTGATTCCCTTTCTCAGTTTCCCAGGCAAAACTGCCAAGTCAAATACCTGAGAGCTAATGACCAAGTGTCTCCAGAGCTTTCTTGTGACCCTTACATGATGTTACAAAGCAACAGGTCATTGTCATTTCTTAGAATTTTTTCATAAAAGGTTTTTAGTGTCCAAAGAAATAATAAAAAAATCTATGCTTCTTATTCATGAATCAGCACTTCTCTCTCTTATTGATATGATTATTTGGTCAGTAGATGTCTTTCTGGAGATCACCTCATGAATGACTACCCTAGTTGTAGGGAAAATAATCTGACTCTGTATTCATGTTGCCAAAATGAAAATAGGGCATTTAGGAGACACTAAATCCACAGGTCTCTGTGGCCACTGAATGATATCAGAACGTGATGCCAGCAAGGATGCTGTCTGAATATGATAATGAACACCCACCCTTAATACCTCACTGAAGACAGGTGGCAAGCAAAAGACACAATAGTTTACCTGTAGTTGTTGTCGTGGTGGGCTCCTGAGTCTGAGTCGTGGATTGTGAATTACCAAACCAAAACCATATCCAATTATTTTGTTTCTGAGATGCTGCGTGGCTGTTTGAGTGCACAGTTGAGGCAACTAGATTAATTATGAAAATATCATTTAGTGAGATTTCCCTGTACTCTATGAAACCTGTACTCTCTGTCCTATATAGAATATCTCTTTTTATTATAGAATGAGGATTTTAAAAAGGGAAATTGAGGTCCACTTTTATCTTTTCAGCCTCCTAACATTTCACAAAATCTTAGGACAGCATTAAAAAAAGGCAGATTTGGGCATCAATTCAATGCTTCTCAGTCTTCTCTTCAAACCCCTTCAAATTATGACCAGAGAAATCTCAAGCAGCAAATTAATTGTGATGATCTGGAGGTCTTCAGTGCAGTCCAGCTTACAATGACTTCCGTTCATGTATCTTCAGAGGGTCTTTGAGGAGGTCTGCATCTTTTCTGTCTATTCAGCACTGTGCCCAGGTAGCCTGAGAAACTGCCATTTCAAAGCTCCACCCACATTCATCAAACACAAGTTAAACTTTACAGTTGAGCAAGAATTCTGTAAAAAGTGTATATTTAAAATGTTGTCACTAGATGAAAGTTTCTTCATTATCTATCTATGTATTGCTTTCCCACATAGAATCGACAGAAGCAAAGAACTATTGAACTCTATTCAAGTTAGAGAAAGGATAATAAGAACAGTTGTTAATAAAAAAAAAAAAAAAAGTCTTTCATCTGACTTTCAAGTTGGACTGGTTTCTAGAATGTTCCTCCATAAAAACAAAGTGGCAAATGCCATTGGGATAAATGTCTGAATCAGCTGGGGCTTTGAAAAGAAAATGTTTTAAATCAAACACCTCTCTGAAAATCTGTGATCTTCTCATACTGCAGGTGGTTCCTGCATGCCATGGAGAACCTACTGGATCCCACGTGAAGTCCAGCTTAGAACTGGGACATCACAAATGCCAAAGATCACATTAGTGACAGCAGAGATAGAAGACCCACAATTCCCCCAGTAAGGCACCCACAAGAGTCTACAGACTTCCCACTATAAAAAATGGCACTAAAGATGCTTAGTTTCCAGCCATCACCGTGAAGTACCCTGGAGAAAAGCAGCTAACCAGAAACGGACACGCGGAAGACAAAGGAGCATTATTTCCATCTTCCTAAATAGAGTTGTGTGAGAGGAGACAATGAAAGAAGTGTCAGCCTAGCTATCAGTTTCCAATTTGCCCCACCCAACTAAGGTCATGCGAGACAGAAAACAAATTACTCATTTGACACCCAGAAGACAGGAAGTAGAGCTGTCCAAGGCAGGAGCCTATTTCTAAATTAAATCAGGCTTCTTGATTCCAGAGAATTCCAGATGACCAATAAGAAAGGGCCGATGACACACCTCCAGGCAGACTCTTCCAAAAATAACATTTATAATTAGCAGCCAGTGGGAAAACCCAAGTCTACAGAGCCTGTTGTTCTTGCTAGCTTTCTCTGTGGCCACCCACTGAGCACCCTTGAGGAAGGAACAAGCTGGTTAAGCCAAACACAGCTTCTTCCTTGTCCTTAGCCAGCCTGGCTCTTGACCTCTGCCCTGCTACATGCTAATCTGCATCCACTCCCTCTCACTATGTCTCAGCCCTCCGCCCAACAGTGATAAGTAAGCCCTTGGGAAGCTCTTCTTTGGATTCAGAAAGGAGGATTCTATTCAGAAGGCTTATCAGTGCCAACTCTGGCACACCACATGCTACATCCAAGTAAACTTACCCTGGTGGGTGAATTAGCCTCTCTTCCTTGCCCATTAAAAGGAACTGAGCTACATGCTCTGTAAAAATGAAATCAAAATTCCTTTTCCCTCAAATCCTGAGCTATGTTTTTTGTTAAGCTTCATACACTTCTTTCCTTTGATTTCTGAGCTAGGATGTTGTAGCCACGAAGGTGGATCCACCTCTGACCCCCATAAACTAGAGCAGTGTCTTGAGCAGAGAAGACACACAATGTGGAGTGAATGGATGACAACCTCACTCACCCTGGTTTCTCTTTTGACAGAGAATAAATGACCCGGGAGGGTGTGGGATGCTTGAAAGGATATCCCTTCTGTGGACAGATAGAGTCTGTGTACTAGTGTATGTGTGGAGGCCAGAGGTTGACATAGAGATGTTTGCCTCAATTACTTTCTACCTTAGTTTTTAGATAGGATTTCTCACTGAACCTGGAGCTCATTGATTTGGCTAGACTACCTGGCCAGCAAGCTCCAGGGCTTCTGCCATTGTCCTTTATCAGGATTATAGTCCCATGCTGCCATACCCAAGTTTTTATGTAGATGTGTGGGTCTCAAACGTTAGAATGGGTCTGGTACAAAATTAAGTCCTCAAAATGGATTTGCTGACTGGCCAGCTTGAATGGGGAAGGATCCATGCTTAGGAAATGGGCTAAGGATGACATGAGACTGACGCGCTGCCTACTGCGCTAAGGAGGCGCCTGTCAGGCTAAGGATGATAATATAATTTGCCAATTACATGTGAAACTCCCACCCCAGATAGGCTGTGATTCCAGCTGCATTCAATTCTTATGTGACAGATTTCATCAGAAGGTTCTTTTTGGGTGGGAAATGTGACTTTAGTTAAAACTGTTCTGCTTCCTGATGAGACCATTAATCACTGTGTTGGCCAACATCTGACAACATTGCACACACTAGTCATAAGTACCTTTAACATAAGTTGCATCAAAAGGGTGGGGGACCCAAGAAGCTGCACATTATTAGAAACACCACCTGCCTGCTCTGCAGAAGCCACTGTGGGGAAGTAGTTCCCAGGACACTGCAGACAACAAGGTCATCAGAGAGTAAATGACAGGAGGGTGTGGGAAGCTTGAACAGACATGCCTTGTGTGTAAGTTTGAAGTCTGTATATTTGTCCATGTGTGGAGGCCAGAGGCTGACATAAAGATGTTTGCCTTGATTGTTTTCCACTTTATTCTTTGAGATGGGATCTCTCACTGACCCTGCAGCTCACTCATTTGACTAAACTGGCTGGCCAGCAAGTTGGGGGCTTCTCCTGTCTCTGTCTCCCTAGTATGATGATTGCAAGTGCATGCTGTCATGCTCAAATTTTTATGTGGATGCTGAGGATAAAAAAAAAAAAAAACACCCCAGATCCTCATGCTTGCAAAGCAAGCACTTTACCCATTGAGCTATCTCCAAGCCCCCAGAATTTGATGAAGAATTTTTTTTGGACAGACTTCAAAGAATTTTCTGGGAATGACTAGAATCCCGCACCTGTTCACATCACCCTTTCCCCTCACTCAGCAACCTGATAACAGAATTGAAAACACTCTGAGTGCTGTGGAGGCTTCCTGGCTTCTGAGTGACTGAGTAAAAAGGGCCCTATCTTGAATATTCACAAGCCAGTCCATTCCTGCCAAACCGTGAAGAAGCCAGAGTCCACCCTTGGTGAGTTGCAGCCAGGAACTGAGAAAATACACACCATCCTAGGCTACCCAGTGAAGACTTAGTTGCCCTTTTTGGTTTGAATAATCCTCCACAGAAGGAGCCCAGCCATCTGACACGCCATTCTAAAACAAGCAACAGCGGAAGTACAAAGAGGGGAATGGAGGAGATAAGAAGCTCAGAGCACCTTTCTAACAGAGCCCAGCTGCACAAACCCAAAGTCATCCAATGCAGCACACACACAGCCTTCCTCTGCTGTCACCCGCACACACCCAAAGAGCATTGGGATCTTCCCTGACAGATGGCAACCCTGAGCTCTGCAGCCAACAATGGTGCCCAGAAACCCCCTCCAACCAGTGGGAGTCTGGCCATGCTCCAGTGCCTATATGAGCAACAAAAATTGGGTTTGGTATATTTTTTCTTTTTTGTTGTTCTTTTTCTTCTTATTTGGGGGGAGGTTACTAGGGTGGAGAGTTGGACCTGGGAGGATTGGGAAGTGAGTATGATTGGGGTGCATGATGTGAAATTCCCAAATAATCAATAAAAGTGTGTTTGAAAAAAGAAAACCCTTCACATTTTGTTTCCTTAGACCAAAAACAAGGGAATAGCTTAGAAAATTCTGGTTAAAGAATATGACTGGATATTATACAATCAGAACCGCGAGGGAAAAGAAATCAGGTTAAAACAGGATTTTCAGACAAGGTTACAAAAGGAACCTGTGGAAAGGAGTGCACACTCTGCAGCCCTAACTTTAGTAGAATAGTCTTAGGCACAGTGATAGATGACAAGAATGAGACAAGCAGCACCGAAGATTCTTTCTGGAAGAAGTCTGAGGCATGGCTCAGTCACCAAGAAGAAGAGAAAAGAAGCACCTCTCTGAGGTGCTACCCCTTAGCCCAAGAGAAGAGCTACAGAACTGAATCTGGAAGAATGTGAGGAAGAGTAGACGCACACCGACCAGGAGCCCGCCTCCCCAGAGGAGATCCCCCAGATCGAGATGTCTAGGGAGGACCGAAAACAAACACTGGAGGGTCATTGGTGTTTTGTCTAAGAACTGCTATAGGAAAAACACGGTGGTTCCCTTCTCCTTACTGGTGGTTGGGGTGCTTCTGATGAAGAAGGGATCATCCTGGTCTCCAGTTGAGGGTTCAGTGGGAAGGTAGGTGTGGAAAACGTAGCCTCCTGGGGTGCTCTTCTCACTGGAGAACCCACTGCTGACATCATCATCTGTAGAATTTGCAGCATCGATGTCTTCTTGGTGTTTTCTATACTCGCCCTTCTTGCTGTAGCGGGTACCGTCACGGTTGACGATAGCTGAAGGAGACAGAGGGAAATCTTGAGTATGGGAAACACAGTAGATTGTCGTATAACATGACCTTGAAGCTACTGTCTTTTGCTTAAAAATATCTGTCTGTCTAGTGCTGAGATAGAGTGGGTGAGATGCTCTGAAAAAATGGGGAAGAGAAAGTTGAGGTACTAAGAAGTCCCCACATTTGAATCTGAGCTTTGGATAGCTCTAGACAAGGCCCCCCTGGTAGCTTTAGTTTCCTCATTAGTAAAGGAAAGGCACTGCCTTCTGCATGGGGTCATGTGATCCGTTGTGATTAGCATCCAGCACAGTAGTTAAAATAACTGGAGCTTCCATCAGTGACAACTCTCCCGCCCTATACAGTCCCTTCTGAAATATGTACAAATTTCGTTATTCTTAATTCCATCCATCTCCAGAAAGGATCTGAAATAGCAGTTTTATAGCTTCCACAAAGAAGAGAGACTTGCAATTCATTAGGAGGATTCTTTCCAAGGGGTGGCTCTTGTCAGTTTAAGGAAACCCCTATGTCTGGCTAGAAAACTGGTTTGTCTAAATATTGCCAGAGCTTCAATCAACCTCAAAGAAATAATACCTTAAAATTAGCAAATAAACACACACACACACACACACACACACACACACACACACACACACACACACCAGAATCATCTTTGGTTTAATAAACAACTGACCAGAATGAACCAGAGGAGAAAAAGTACATTTGCTATACAAGGCTACTATGTGTGTACTTCTCTTGAAATATTTTCTGCTGAATTTTATGGATGGTACCAAGGATTCCTTTTCTTTTACTTATCTAGCTTGCTTAAATGAAACTATTAGTAAAACAAATGGTGGAAAACATTCCAAGGTCTCAATCACCCTGATAATGTCTGCAGAGAAAGATCTGATAAGATTACTGACTGCTAATGACTGTATTTTCTGTTGAACTTCAAGTCAGGGCAATTAATATTGCCTTACCATTTTAAAAAACTATTTATGTAATATTTGTGTACATATGTACATCTGTATGAGTTTATGTGCACCGTGTGTGCAGGAATCCACAGAGGCTAGAAGTGGGTATTAGATCTTCTTGAACTGGGAGTTGTAACATCCATATTGGTGCTGGGAACTGAACCTAGGTTCTATGCAAAAGCAGTTAGTGCTCTCAACACTGAGCAGCCATCTTTCCATCCCTAGATAATTTATAAAGAATGGAGGTTTATTTTGCTTATGGCCCTTGTGTCTAGGCTGAGAAGTTCAAGAACACCACCCCAGTGTCTGCTTGGGATCTGCTGAGGGTCTTCTTGACTGCCATCGCATGACAGAGAACATCTTGTGGTAAGACAGCAAGTGAGCCAGCTCAGGCCTCTCTTCCTCACCTTATAAAGCTACCGATATCATCAAGCCTCATCTTCTTTACTCCATCCAATCCTACCTACTACTTCTCAAGAATCTCAACCTCAATTACTATTATGGTATGACACTTGGAGTTATGTTTCCAACACATGAACTCTTGGGGTAGACATAATCAAACCACGGTATTGATCAAATTTACAGAAATCTGGACTTGGGAGGAAATTTTCTGGAACCGTAGGAATTAAGCATTTCTTAAGCATCTGATATGGGCCAGGCACACATGAGACATGTTAGAGTTGCATGATAATTCTTACATGTTGTATCTTAGAAGCTCAGGAACAGTTGTTGCTCTAATATCACACGGTAGCTGTTGGGATGTGAGACATCCTCTGGCTCCGACAGGGCACAGGCCAAGTGAGAGGCTGGATTTACATAGTTCAGGGAGCACTCACCCCAGTACCACTGCCACTTCGTCCACACACTCTGCTGGGGGCTGGCTCCAAGGGAGCAAAAATAAGCCTTTCTCAACATTGCCCTTCTTCCCAATGAGAGAAGAAGCAAAAAGCATGAGGATTTATAAGTTAACCTGTTGGGAAGTTCTGATGAGTGTTTTCCATCTTCTAAATTGGTACACGCAATTTTGTATAGACGATCTGAGGTTGGTGTGGTATAAGAGATATTGAAACACATAACAGGAAGCTTGTGGCCTTCGTCAGCGTGTACTTAGTTATATCAACAAGAAAATCCCCATGGGAGTGTCTCCATCCCTGAGACTGCTGGAACCTGCGCTATTAGACAGAGCATGGCTCAGGTGCAGTCTTCCACAGCTAGAAGTTGAAAACTGTTATCCACCTTGTCCTGTACCTCAATTGATTTTTAAGGTTATTTTCAAATTATGACAAGTGCTGTTATTTTTCCATTTGCGTGTTCTTGGAAAAACAAATGCATTTTATGGAGGAGAAGGAAATGATCAAGTAGATGATGGTGCTGTGGAGTACACAGACAGGTTCCCAATGTGGGAAAGTGGTTTTCAAATGACTGATGTCCCAGGAATGGGGCATTGGAGTCAATCCGAGAACAGTGTCAAGCCAACATGGGAAAGAGAATGGGGTGTGGAATCACAGCCACTCTCCTCTTAGAGAAACAACTTCATAGCCAACTTGAATGGTAACAGTGGAGAACACACCAGATTCCCTTCCCAAGAGTGAGACAAACCACCTGAAACTAGAAGGGTACGTACTTATGGTAACTTGTCCTTCAAAGGAACTGGGTAGGTCTGTGACCGATGTACAGTCTTCTCCAAGGGGAGCTATGGAAAAAACAAAAAAAAAAAAAGCTTGTAATAAAAACAAATAATTAAAACCAACCTCACAGCTAATGTGTCCTATTCATCAGTTAGAACAGAGTTTTACTTCAATTTATCCTAAATGACTTTCTTTTCCTGAAATCTGGTAAATCTATGAGGAGCTTTTCTACCCTTCTTGATGTGTTTTTACAATCTTATTTAACTTCAAAAGTTCCAAAAAACTTATATTCCCACTCCAGCAACTTCATTCATTAAGACAAGAGTGTTTACAACTGTAATCCCAGAGCTGGGGAAATAGACTGGGAATACAAGGACAGAGGAAGGCATGCATTTCATATCTGGCACTGTGGAGTCTGATGTTTCATGTTTGATTAGGAATAAGACAGACATGGCCATCCTCTAATTAAGCATACTATCAAAGAGGATTCTAAAACTCTTTTCAATTGAAAAAGAAATGTGTAATCATGGTGAAAAAAGTTACAATAAAAGCATGTATAGACTATCATAAAAAAAAATCACTTGTAATCCCAGATATCAACATGGATGATGGGAAACTGTAGTGAACACACATAATGGACATGAACATCAAAAGACTATGAAGATTAAAATAGCCTAACCAATGAATTTATCTGATAATCAAACTATTTAGTAACCAACAAATTCCCAGTCTTTTATTAAAGGATTAATGGCTTCATTAATTTGGCTGATATTTATGAGTGCCTACTCCTTGTGCCGGACTTCCCAGCATGCAGCTGGGGCTGGCCACCTTGACATGGGCACCCATGCTACCTTGACATATAACAACTTGGCTTATTTTTTTCTTTATCTTTATCTTCTATTCTCACCTCTTCCTTAGGATTCCATGATATGACGTGGGCTAGCTGGTCACCCCCAGATGTTTCTAGGAGCTTTCTGGCCACTACTGCCTGGCACCCTCAAAGGTAGGACCAATAAGTCCTGACTTTGTGTTATTTCTTGAATTTTAAAAGAAGATGACAACAACTTAACCCGCCACCCCCGAGTCATGCCCAGATGCTCCGTCAGTGAGTGTGGAGCTCTTGAATTCCTGAGAGCTATAAAGTGGTGTTGCTTTAATGCAAAGGGTGGTTCCATTTGGGTACTATAGGGCTACCCGCTTCCTTTGTTTTTCTGAGGCATGGGTTAGTCTTACTCTCATAATCCTCCTGCCTACACATCTTAAGTGCCGGGGTTAGAAGAGTGTCACCATCACACTCAACTGCATGACAGCTTTTAGGATGTGCATGTCTACTTAAATGTTAGGTGACATTTTGTGTGTGTGTTGGTTTCTTCTGGAGTTGCTTTCAGACAAAGAGAAAAGAAGAAGGAAATTGATGGGAGGGTGGGTGCATGCACACACGCATGGCGGTTTGGAGGGACAGGGGCAGAAAACTGCGACAGTTGTCACAAGGAAGGCAGGCCCCAAGCATTTTAGCAAGTTCACTGTCATAAATGGTTGCGCACTCATAACACAGACAGAAACAGAAACTGGGCAGACAGGTAGTGGCTGTTTCTCAGTTACTAGAAACACTTTGCCAAATATAAAGAGACCGTTTTTTTGTTTTTCTTTCTTTCTTTTATTCAATCGGTCCTTGGAAAGCAAAAGCTGCTGAAGGCTGTAGACATTCAACAGGAGGAGAGTGAGTTTTAGGAAAAGTATTCTTGCAAAAGTTGCTGTGAAAAAATTCATAAAAAGAACCTTTAAGCAAAAAAGCCACCAGTGGTGAGGCCAGTATTCCACCCTTCCCGCCACCTGTCTCCATTGCATATCACCTTTTCATTTCCTCTTCATGTGCACTCTGATCTAAAATTCCCTTGCTCATTTTACTTTCATATAAATCTCACACCACCCGCCTCATGCTTTCCACCCCACCACAGAAATGCATGGGCTCTACAAAATGAGCAGTAAGTTCATCTGCTTGGGCCAGAACATTGCCTGAAAACAGAGACACTTAGCGTGTACTATCAGGAAAGGGAGGAAATATCTCAATTCTCCAAGAAAGCACACCTAAGATGCTGTCTCCAAAAATGGTCCACAGACATCAACAGCTCCAGAAGCCTGTAGATAAGCCTGGGAAGTGATGCACTGAGTAGTTATTAAAATGTTAATTGATTCTTTCAAAGGGCCACTCAGCATTTGCAGGTCAGGTCACAGAGGAAAAGAGCAGTAAATGGTGAGCCTACTTCTAGATCTGATTCTTAGGAATTTATAAGGTTGTCAAATATGACGTTTCTCTGGCTCTTTATTCCTTAAAAATATTCTTCAAAACCCTCTTATTTGACAGTGTAGCTAGCTACTGGAGAGATATGGGAGATACCTGCTCTCTTTGTATTAGGGCTGAGTCAATCTAGGAGATGTTTCTGGTATTTGGATGTGGAACACCCTCCAGAAACGGGCCTGTGAGTTTCCAGGGGTGAAGTTGTAATGAGCTGGGCATGTCAACAACACAGAGGCTAGTCTGACAATGATAAGAGTGTGTTCCCACGGAGCCTCTTCACGCTCTATTTCACCTAAAATTTCATACAGAAGTCAAATCTTGCTAGGATGCCAAGATGCATGGTGACCCAAATATGCAGTTACCATATTCATGCCCGTGTCCACTCATGTGACCTCATTAGATGGGGCTTCACTCTCCTAAGCAATGCACTGCTGTGAGTGTCCCTGAGCACAGGGACTTGTTAAAGAAATACTAAACTGGGTTTCCCCAGGGCTGCATTCTCAGAAACCTTGGCTCCACTGGCTCCAAAGGTCGAAGACAATAATTATTCAGTCTAGGTGCCAATCTCTGGATGCCAGGTAGAAAAGGCACTTCCTCTGGGGCTGATACCTTATAGGTGTTCCATGAGTAAATTTTCCAAACAATTCTCAAGTAAATGAGTGAATGGAAAAATCACGAATGTAAAATGTGCTCCTGAATTCTACCCTAAGAAGAGAATGAGACATCTTATGGAAAACAAGATTTAAAACATGGGCTTGAATTAGTCAACTTTATTCCTTCTCTAGAAGTCACCAGGCTCATTCATGTTGGGCCTTAGATACTGAGACATGAGGCAGAAAAAAAAAAAAAATCACAAAGCCTTTCCCTAGGGGCTGCCTTATTTTTCATTGGGAAGTCACAGAAATACGGGTTTTAAGCTTGTAGAAATTATCTGCTATGGTATTGCTGGCTCTTCTCCCTGTTGCTGGTTTACGGGGCTCTCTCCCCTGGGACCTCCTGGTTGCAGTCCCTGGGCTAGGTATAATCTAAGATTCTTTCCAAGACATTCTTGGCAGCAAGCTGGAAGCTGCCAGGATCGCCAGTTCATGTGCCAGGATGTGGACTATGCTTATCCCCAGCCACATTTATTCCTGCCTCTCCTTGCTGTATTTTCTGTTTTATTGCTTCAAGAAGATCGCTAATTCCTTTAAAAGAAGAAGCACACTTTCTGGTTCTTTCTTACCTCAATTTACTTCGCACAATAGTGTGCAGATACTACTAGCAAATAAATATTGTCTTCGAACTTAAAGAAAAATTACAAAAGCTTATCAACCCAGAGTCCATGGACAAAGTAGAAAAAGTGAAAAGTAGCATTATTTTTAAACTTTACTACTTTTAACACAGTCACTTTGGGATGAAGAAGATCTATAGCACTTCTCTTGGTTTGCAACTGAACAAACACCTACTTCTCTAAGGAGCTGAGAGTTTATCAACACTGTTGACCCCTGTGCTGAGGATGGACCCAAACTAAGGGGCATCATGAAGGGTAGGAAGAAAAGCTGCAGTTGCTCTTTGCTCCATGGCTTTGAGTCCTGGCCATAAAATAGTATGTGTTTTGCCTGTTTCAATTAAATTTCTCGGAGCCTTAACTCAAAGTGACACCAACTTGTAAACCAGCTGAGACACACATGTTTGTGTGATTTATTGCATACATTCACTGAACAAGATTCATCAGGAGAAGCAAAAATCAGAATCCAAAGACTGTGAGCAGCTGGCTGGATCACACCAAGCTGAGTCTTCACCGTCTGGTCAACCCCTTCACTCCTGACCTCTTGCACAAAGATGGAAGACCTTAACCCAGGGTGTTCTATACCTTCTTCCTGTTTATCCATCTGAGCGTTGAGTCACTATGTTGAGTATGGACAGTGCTCTGTATAGTTTCTGGTGGACTTCCCCATTTTGATGAAACTCCCTGTATGTGTTTTGTTCATACGATAGAAAGAGGTAAACTGTCTGTGATTTTTCTCCCTGTCTTGTGTATGTGTGTCTCCATGCCCCATAATACTTGGAATAATTCACTGGGTTCATATACTGCATTTCAACTGCTTGGCTTCAATACATCCTCTTCCCCAAACTCTAGATTTCTTTGAATCTCCACTCTGATCCTCGGTGCTTATGAAACAATGGTTAGGCGGCACTGACACAGCCCAAGGACACTAACCTAACCAGCTTCCTACTGTCCTTGATGCCCTCTCTCACCTTAAAAACCCACAGAGATTTTATATCTTGCCACCATATTATATTAGTTATGGTTTCATGGGGATAAAGTCTTCTGCCACTTCCCAGCCTATTGAACATCTTCCTTCCATGTTTCAGGAAAATTTACAGTCCTGGAAGATGTGACAAGTTTACCTCAAAGCTTTTCCTTTCCTGCCACATAGTTTCAACCCTTCAGGGAAATAGAAGATACAGTTTGAGAGCAGACTTTTGATTGTTGGCATTTAAAACTTTGACATTTATGGTTCTTCTCAAAAGATTCTGAAAATGTGTAGTGAACAGAATTCTTTGATTTTTTTTTTTTTTTTGTGGTAGCTTGAATCGACTTGTAAGCATGACTTTTCATGATTGGAAAAGGTTTCATAGACAAAGGATGGAGCCCAGCATCTCTATCTTCACTTAGATTTCTTGTCCTTGGTGATCTCAATCATTGGGTAAGGGGCCTTTTCAAGAAGGTCAGTGGCACCTCCTTGCCTTTTCACTAGCTCCATTAATAATAATATTCTCAGCCATTTGGCTTGCAACCCCAAACTATCAATAAATGCATACCACTTTCCTTTAGAAACTGATTCAATTTCCCAACACACTGAAGGCTCTAGCCACCACTCTATCCTACCTTTCTAACTTCTTTGCCTAGCTCTGTCCTTCTCCCACCAAGCTTTTGCCACCTTGAATTCCCTGGTATTTGTTGAGTAGAATTAAGATACTCCTGTTGCTGGCTTCATATGGCCTTCCCATTTGCCAAGAGCTCCATTCCTTTACTGTGCTCATGGCTCCGCTAAACAGTTGTTCAGATGTACCCTCTCTGTTCACCCCTCAAATGAAAAGCATCCCTGGAGCGTGTGTTTCCCTATGATGCTTTCTTCCTCAGCACTTTCCAACCTTGTGTAAAAGAATTGATATCTAATTGTTCATCATCTGCTTCTCAAGCCTGGCACATTAGTACCACGAATACAGGAATCTAGCTCTTCCTTCTGTTGTAGAGACTCTCAGGACTCTCCTGAGTGGAAGCTTCAAGAAGCTTTTACTGAACTGCTGTCAGCCAACCATGCTCCCACAGACAACCCAAAGACCATGCACTTAGAACCAACCTGAGGCATTGAAGCAATAAGTGTCATAGTGGGAGGTGTTGGATGTGAGGACATACACCCCTGTGTGGTTGGCTGCACAGATGGCATTGGGGGTGATCCTTGGAATCACTACATGGCCTTCTATGAACCCATACCTGCCAAGGAAAAACATGAAGTTATTAACATGCATGGCCAAGATTCGGTTCATAATATCCCATCAAATGACATTTAATGCAACACAACACTTCATTTATTCACCCCTAGGGAAGTTAGGGGTATCAATAACTGAGTTCCATAAATTCCAAAAATAATAGCACAGGAGAGTGAAGGAGAGCAGATCGAAGCTGACAGAGGCAAAGAGATTTTGTTTAAAAACTGGGAGCTGGTGAGTTTTCTTGTCTTTAAACAAAAAGATTCATGAATAAGAAAAAAATCGTTCCGTATAAAATTTATGGCAGCAATATTATTAAAGGCACCAGGAGGACTGAGTTACAGAAGAAAAAAGCTACACTGTGAGATTTGACACTGAATTAACTTTATATTTTCCAAAAATGACATAAAATGACCCAACCCCCATAATAGCAAGCCCTCCTTTCAGTCTGAGATTCCAGATTTGTTTTTTTTTTTTTTCTCATCCTCCTCTTTCCTCTTGTCCTCACTTTCTCCCTTGAGACCCTTGTAGTGGGTAGCCATCCCAGCATTGGCCTGGAAGTTCCAACCCCCATTGAGGCTTCAGTAATGGTCACTCACGCCCACAAGGCGGGGCGGGGGAAGGAATCAGAAGACCCAAGATCGAGAGGAGGTCTCGCTTGGTTCTGGGACCCTGGACGCTGGAGGCAGACAGAGAGAATTCTCCAGAGAACACTGCCGGACTGCGCCATACCTTTGCCAGACCCTATAACCTATCCCTTCATTTGTAAGTTACCCCACAAAATAAACCTCCCTTTTAACTACGTGGAGTGGCCTTAATAATTTCACCAATAGACCCTCACTCCTCCACTATTGCCAACATGAAGCCTTGCCCCTGGGCTGAGCACACAGCACGTCTGACTTTGTGAGCAACCCAGACCCACTGAGATAAATGGGCCATCACTGGGAGCGATCGTAGTTAGGGAAGTAGATGACAGTGGCTCACTTAACGAAGTTCTTCAAGCAACACACCATCCACTCCTGCACCGATCTAGGCATTTCCAGGAGTTTGTTGGAGCTGGAGGCTTTTTCAGGTATAGTATACATCACCACCATCCTGGTGGCCATCTAACAAAAACATGAAATGCCTCCAAACATGGCATGTGGGCCAGAAAAAAAAAAATGCCACTCAATAGGAAAGAGGTGGTGTGCCAGCAAGAGAGAGAGAGAGAGAGAGAGAGAGAGAGAGAGAGAGAGAGAGAGAGAGAGAGAGATATGCAGGGTTTGAGAAGCCCAATTCAGGCTCAAATGCATCTTCTTTTAATCACCTCTGCAGGGATGACAGCACAGACTTCAGCATCCTGCAAGACCTGTGGAAATGAGCAGGACTTGGGAGCCTAAGCTCAAAGTCTTTCATTCTGTCAGTGTTGCAATGGAAGTTGAGTGACTAATTCCTCATCTGAACTGCTTTCCCCAACATCTCCTTAGCTAGCTGGTGGGAGGGCACACAATTAAGTGGTGAGAAGTTCTCATGGACCTGAGAGCTGCCACTAATCAGGGTGGGGCAGACAAGACAGAAGTCCCTGATGAGGCTTTGGCCCAGCCTGTGAGATTATGCTTTCTGTCTGTTGGCAGATATCTGATTCCATAGTTACCTGAGGGAAATTATGAAAGTGAGTTTTGAAACATTTAATACCGGTTGTGGATGCCTTGACGAATTTCTGCAGCAGAGGTTTTTCTTTATGTATTTTTTTTCTAAATAACACTCCACAGTGAAACTATTCTTTACCCTGCCCTCCTGCATCATGTTGACAATGTATATATATTAGACATTCTAGAATTGAATATATTTTTACATTGTCTTGGTGAGTTATTGTGAATTTTCACCACAACATGCTACCTGACACTGTTAACTGCATGTACCGTACATACATGAGTTAAAGACATTAAAATTTCTATACATGTACATTTTATGAATGACTGACTGTCCACAAGGAAGAAAGACATATTTAGCAAGTCCTTACATCCTCCCCCTTACTCAGTCCCTTGTGAGGGCTTGGTCATCACATTCAGACTGCTCACAACCAAACAAGACTCCTCTACATGCAGGCAGTGTGATCCATGACAAGGTGTAAGGCTCTGTGGCTTCATCTAGAAAAAAATCTTAGTAATAAACAGCACAGTGTAAGGATTAAGATCAAGGATGTCTCTAGGATGTGGCCAGCAGCTCAACACTCTGTTTGTTCCTCTGGCTCTCAACAGATGAGAAATCTCTGAGTGTCACAAGTATGTCTTAACTGCATTTCAAAATCATAGGCCAGCTTCCTAAAACCACTTTTTTAGCCCAGTGATCTAGCCTGGGCCTCATTTTAAAATATAGCCTTGGGATTTGAATAATGGTTTTGCTAACTGGCCATCCTTCATGAAGTTAATGGGTCAGGTTCTACAGCTACGGAACCATCACTCATTCTTTAATGTCCGCCCAGACTTAGCTTTGAACACTTATAGACAGATGTCTAGCTGGTGCTGCTCAAGACAACGTTCTTAAACACTGAAACTACTCTCTACATTATCTATGCCATTTGATAGGGCAGCTACCCGGTAAGTAAAACACAGCTTGTGCCATTAAAGAACTCATTTTCATATAACCTAATTTTAATGAACTTAAATGTAACTCACCACATGTGGCTAATGGTTACTCTATTAGACAGCACAAGGGTCTCAGAGACCATGCAAGATGTGGGTGCCTGAGTCTGTAACAGAGGGCCAGGGATAGATGCAATTAACTTCCATTTAATAGCTTCCATGAAGAGGGCTGCAGTCAGACTTTCTAAAAGCATTCTGTTTGCATGTGTGTGCATATGCATGGAAAAGGAAGGGAACTGTACTGCCTAAGAAGGAGGCTGAGGTGGGGATGCAGATCACGTACTAAGATTATCCAGGTATTCTGGCTACTGGCCACGAAAACAAACAAACCTTATAGGATGCTCCTTGCCTCTTGTGATTATCATGGAACAAAATGATTGGAGGAAAGTCCTCTGGGGCCTTGACTACCTTGTACAAGACTTCTCAAGGTTTCTGATAACAACAACTTACTTTAAGGTAATATAGCTTTAAATCCTCCATACCCTTTTACTTACTTTGCCAAACCATAGCAACACAGAAGACAACCTAAAAGCTCAGAGAGAGAAAGGAGGGAGACCAGTTTGAAGAACGTGCTTTGGGTCAAGTCTGCACAGCTAAGATTCTGCCAGCTACCTATTTATTTTAAACACTGTTATTTGGTTTGTGTTTTCTTGTGGTTCCGACAATGATACTGAGTGTTTCTTCAAAGCCAGAGGAGTGCTACAGGAGCACATTAGGCACGGGGTTGCAACTGATATGACCTTAATGGCTTCCCCTGCACCCCCACCCCCACGCATGCTTCACAAAGGTGTCTTTAGCTGACTTTAAGTTCCAGTTGTCATACCGGTTTCAGGTTGACTTGGTCAAATTAATAGGTAGAGTTGCCTCTTTAGGCAAGAAACCCATTCAACTGTCAGGAAGGAGCCTTCCAGCTGTGGCCCTACCCCTCCCCGGTGGGCTCTCCCCAGTGAGGGTGCTCGTTTCTTACCTGCATGTTTCAAACCCCTGGTTCAGGGCCTTCACCATCTGGTCTATGGTGGGCAGAGTGCTATTGAAAGCTTCGCAGAGGTCAGCCGCCTCGGTCCGTGAGATGCTGTAGCGGCCATTTTTCTCCACATGAAATACACCTGCATAGCGGCAGGTTATATTCAAATCTGTGGGATCAAACGGAAATGTTAGAGGCTTTTGCATAAATAATTTGCACAAAATTAAATCAATGGTAAGAAATGCTTAGAAGTAAAGACATTAAAAGAGACAAACGGGGAAAAAGTCAACCAGCAGGTTGGGGTGATGGCTCAGCCAGTACAGGGCTTGCTCTGCACAACAGAACCCGAGTTTAATCCCCCTAAATCCACATGTAAAAAGCTGCCTATGGCCGCCAGCATTTGTAATATGAGGGCTGGATGTGACAGGCTTGGGCTCACTCCCCGGGCAGCTTAGCCTTCTTGGTGAGTTTCAGGCCAATGAGAGACTCTGTGTCTAAAAGCAAGGTGGATGACACCTGAGGAATCACAACAAATGTTTTCTTCTTGCTTCAACATGCATGTGCACATGTGTGAATAGACATGTAAATGTCAACCTACACACATGCACACTCATGAAAGCCAAATAATTGCACATGGTATCTCACACTTGAAATCCCAGCACTTGAGATATTGAGGCAGGAGAATCACCTAAGTTCAAGGCCAGCCTGGGTTCCATGGTGTGTTACAGATCTACCACAGCTACAGTGTAAGACCTTATCTCAACAGCATCAACAAAAATCCAAATAAACATCTCTACTGATATAGCTTTCAATATTTACTCTGGCTTTTGAAAGATAAATCAAGCTTAAATCTGAGATATGATACCATAAAGGACCCCCATCCTTAAAGTATTTCCAATGGCAAAGATTTTTTAAGCCTATTTTTTAATATAAACTCGTGAGAAACTGACAAAATTCCAGGGGAGTAATGAATTAACACATGTCAACTAGTAAGAAAAGTCCACACACACACACACACACACACAGAGAGACACAGACACACTAGAGAAACACACACAGAGAGAGAGAGAGAGAGAGAGAGAGAGAGAGAGAGAGAGAGAGAGAGAGAGAGAGAGAGAGAGGAAATAGTGTTAAAGGTACACTTCTGTATTTGGGACTCTGTTCCCCACATATTCTTATACTGTAGCATGTTTCCACAATCAACTGGTGTTGCTCCTTACTTTATCACTTCTAACACTATGTGCTCAGCTACACCCAAAATAAACTTCCTTCTGGTCAAGACCAATATGATCAGGCTATGGACTCCCTCCCTCTCCAGCCTGGGAGTTGCTGGCTCTGCTCCAATCACCAAGTTTTCTCTGGACTCCGTCAGGTACTCTGAGCTCCTCCAGACCTGAGAACACACACCTGCTTTCTTTTCTATGTGGAATGCTCTATCCTTATAGTCATGGATGGTTCCCTTTTCTTCTCAATTGTCACATCACAACATTTTCTCTCAGCAGTCCTAGGTACCAGGCTAGGACTTAAAAACCACATTTGGAGTCAGAAGGCAGTGGCTTTAACCCAGACTCTGGGCCCTCCAAAGTTCAAGTCATTTACCAACAAGAAAGCTGAAGCCAGAGAAGTGAAATGCTGAAGGAAGTGACTGGATTCTTTCTCTCTAGAACCACAGGCTCCTCCTGAAACTAGCTTCGTCCTATGCTTCAGAGTGGGCTGTAGTGGGAGAGGAGGGCTTTTCCCCCGGAATTGTTCTTTGGTATCTCGAACCTTTGGAGTTCTGTGTTACATAATTGTCACCAGTGTCCCAAAAGGTAAGCTTTGCATATATATATATATTTAAAAGTTAAGAAAAAGAAGCTGGGAAACAGTGGAGCAACTTCCACAGGACCGCAGCTTTTAGAAGGCCGAGGTAGGAACTTCTCTCAGATGTGCTGAACTCCCTCAAACAGGGTTTTGAAGCAGCTTTCTATGTGCCCGAGGTCCATCATGTTTAGAACAGAAAAGGGGCACACCTAAAAAAAAAAACTGCTTCATAATGACAAAAGAGGGACCATTATTATGAATTGTGGTGATTACAGGTGACATCTGCCTTCTCCTAAAGCAGGAAGCAGGTTCCGAACACCACAAAGCAGCGTCAGACAGATGAAAAACAGAGAAACAAGAAGTCACCCTTGAGAGGGCATAAGCCAATGCAAGTTGGTTTCTTTTCCTCGGTTTGTGTCATTAGCAAGCAGGTATGTTAAAAACAAAAACAAAACCCTGAAACCCTGGAAGCAGATGCAATGATGAGGAGATGCGTTGTGTGGCTCATTCCTTATCTACAGGGCCCAAGGTGCTCTCCGAAACCACTCCTGCAGCTCTTGGCTGATCAAGCAATGAGCACACACAGGAAGGAAATGCACAAAGTCCCTTTGAAATGCTATTTATTTTCACTCACATTTGCAGCTTAGATCTCAGGTGGCCAATTTCACAAAGGGAGCCTGTTGCTCAGAGAGACAGCCCTCCCAGGCCTCGCCTTGGGCTAGCATAGGAAAGGAAAGAGAAATGTCTAAATCAGCTTCCTGTAGATGAAGAAGCTGCTGGGGTGACTTCAGTCAGATGACACCTGCCAGCGCCTGCCTGGCCCAGGTGGTTGCTAGTTTCAAAATAAAGGCCGAGGCTTGGACAATGGTTTGGAGATGAGAGGCAGTTTCTTTCTTATGAAAATCCATTCTAGCTTGCCACCTGGCAGATGGAATATGCAAATGCAAGAGAAACTGATGCAAAGCTGAGACTTTTGAGTAAAAATCCCTTGAGTTCCATGTGCAGTAACCACTGTCACTTTAGAGACAGTACGTCGACACATGGGGACTATTCAGTAAGTGTGCCTGAACTTGACTATGTGTGTGCATGGCCATCAAAGACAGCACAAGACAGAGTAACTCAGCTTTCATCTTGCTAGTGTAGCCATAGGCCTGACATACTGCAGACATCTGATATGGCTACTGGGTGACAAGATTTCTCAGTAAATACAAAGTACAAGTTCCTATTTATTTTAATTTTGTGAGAAGGAATCCAGCTCCTAATCCCAATGGCATCTGGCCAGTTAAGAATGGCAATGATGTTGCCCCAGACTTCCAATATGAGTATCATGTGAGTTGTTGATAGTCCCTTAGCTTTGCATCACTCTGGCCTTAAAATGGGCCAAACCTTCAGGTCTGTGTATTATTTAAGCCCTGATGATTTGTGAAGACATCCTAACTCTCTTCCTTATATTTACACAAACCCTATTTTTTTTTTACCCCAAAGGGTATTAACAATACCAAGAGCAATAACAGTAGTAAGTACTTCTGTAGATGCCAAGCACTCTTATAAGCATTTTACAAGTGTTAACTAATCTTCTCCTTAAAACAACTCTAGGAGGTGGGTAATATTAACCACCACTCTCCAGATAGAGAAACTGAGGCCTGGAGAGGAGAAACTATAGAAACATGCCCAAAGCCACAGAGCTGCGGTGGTGGTGCAGATATCCAAAGCCACCTGGACTGAGCTTCTAGGACCCACAAGCTTCACTATCCCTTCTTCTCTTAACCCCAAGGTAGGTAACTCTCCTGGCTTCCTTATTCCTCCAATGTATAGCCAACACTGTTCCCAGGCATCACAAGAAAAGGGTGAGGTGGAAGTAGCATAGACCACAGAGCATCTCTAGCAAAGCACAGGTATCCATGGCAATGATGGGCCAAGCTTCAAGCAGGGAAGAGGAGCTTTGGTGTATCTATCTGCAGTTGTTTCTTCAGAAACAAAAGCCTCAGTTATCTCACTTGAGAGGCAAACATTAGGGCTGGGGAATAACTCAGCCTATATAAAGCTTACTGAACAAGCATGAGTTCCCGTTCTAGACGGCCAGGTGCTAGACTCTCGGAATCCAGTGCTGGGGAAGCAGACAGGCTGGCACCCAGGCCTTACTGGCCAGCTAGCCTAGCTTTCATGGTGATCTCCAGATCAGTGAGAGACATTGTCTCAAAGAAGAAGCAAAAAGATGAACAGCTTCTGAGGAATGAGAGACATGTTGTCTTCTGGCTTCCACATATGTCCAAACACCTAAAAACCTACACATGTGCACCCATATGCATACATGCTCATGTATGGGAACACATACACCATATGTGTGCACATAAAGAAGCTAATATTAAATGGCAATTGCCCATCTCAAACAAGTCCTTCCTTATGAGGATCCATTAAGAATGCTTTCTGCTGAGCTCTCTGGTCTCCAATAAGTCTCCTTTATTTTGCAATGACTTGAACTGTTCGAAGCCCCTCCCTTTGAGGGGTAGAATGGGCTCAGTGAAAGATGTAGACTGAGGCTACTTTCTGGTTCAGAGAGAAGCCTCCAGGGAGTCATGCCACTCCTTTAGAGTGCTCATTACGGTAGGCTTCGAGCAGAGCACAGGTATCCCTGCTCTCATCATCTAAGTCTGGTCTGCCTGTCCCCAGGAAGACCAGGAAAAGGAGACCACATGAGTATCGCCATGGCCACACGGGAAGGGCAATAGCTTCCCTAGTTCTGGTTTTCCCAGCCTCTGTCACTCTTTGCAGATGGCATGGTTAGGTAGCTGCTTAACCTCTCTGATGTTCAGCCTTCTGGAAGTGATCACAGTACCAGCCTGCCAGAGTCTGTGGGACTCATTAAATGAAACTTGGCAAAAGTGGAACTTATCGTAATTAAAGTTGGGAGTACTGCACACTTGTTAACTGACTTAGAAATTTCTCCAACACACTGGTAAAGCCATTTTAAAAATTTATTGTATTGAAATTAAAATATAATTACATAATTTCCCCCTTACATCTCTACATCTCTCCAGACTCCCATAACATCTTTGCTCTCTTTCAAAGCCCTTTTAACTCTCTCTCTCTCTCTCTCTCTCTCTCTCACTCACACACACACACACACACACACACACACACACACACACACACACACTCCATTTAATGTTACTTGTATGTATATGATTTTAGAGCTGACCACTTAATAACTCTGGAAAATCCATTTTAGAGATGAAGACACCAAAGCAGAAAGTGGAGTCTGGAGTCATCCAAGCAGAAGGACTAGACTTCTAACCTGATATGGACAGAAGGGCCAGACTTCTAACCTGATGTAGACTAGACTAAAAATCACTCTCTGAAAAGCCACAACTGACCTACGGCACCATCCACATTAACTCTGGTTTTTCCTAAGCCTTTCAGATCAAGAAAGATAGATCTCACTAGGGAAATCACCCGAGCAATTTAACACTTCGCTTACACTGGAGAGTCAGGGAGAAATGGGTTCTTCCTACACCCAGTCATTTCCTAAGTGGCAGAAAATTGTAACACCATCTGAAAGGGAGCCACTATGTAATTTCCACTCAGGTTTCCATTATGGGCATCTCCCCAAAGTTGCTTGAGAGGTGAGTGGGGGGTGGTTTCTGCTCTAGAAGGCAGGTAGACTCCCCATATCTGCTAAGATCCACCAGCCAGGCTTTGTTGAGAATTCTCTACTGGCCACTAAAAGTGGCTGAGCCTGGAGCTCTGTTCCTGTGACCACTTGTTGTTTTCCAGGAGAGAAACTGTTCCCAAGGACTGCTTGTGTTTTTGTGACTGCCTTTCCCTGTCTGCACAATGAAGTCAGCACCTCTGCAGTGGGTACTATCTGTTCACACTCACACAGGTTTAGGGAGCCATCTATGAGCTAGACCTCCTAAAAGTGGACAACCACATATCCCACCTGAAGACCACCAAAATACACTTACAAACACATTGTGCCCAACAGAGATGGATAGCTCTTCAGATCTCTTCCCCAGATGATCCCAAAAGAATTCAAGCTTGCCAGCATGAGCCAACCACGCACCTGGTTTCTTTCTGCCATCTCCCCACAGGTTATGAAGCAGAATTGGGTAGTTTGCTGTTGATCTAGACTGATCTAGCTGGAACCTGACACCCTTGATGGATGGTCCTCAACAGGATGATGCTCCTAGGAGACAGCCACCCTCTTGGGCAGGGAGGGGCAGCCCAAAGCCCTGGTGAGCACATCCCATGGTTTTCACTTTCACAGTGTCTGTTACTGAAAATCCAAGTATTAATACTGCCCTCTGATTTGCAGAAGATGATGCAATCCCTGAGCTTAATGGAGCCAAGTTTGGTCAGGAGCAGGGGGGAAAGAGCCATTTTTTGAGAACCATATTGGTGATTAGATCATCCATGATTAGAGGTAAGACAATGCAATGCCTTAAACAAATTATCTGTGAGAAAAGAGAAAATAAAATCTAATGACTGAGCATGGTGACCTAGACCATGATGAGGAAAGCACAACCTCAGATGACCTTAATTTCAGAATTCTGACTCCTGCTACAGTGCTCCTGTCACCTAGTGCTTTTTTATAAGAGGTTTGAGCAAGCTGTTCCCAATAAATCCATAACTCATGGTCATGAAGCATCATTCTGAAGCACATCCTGACCAAGTCATTCTTTTTTCCAGCTTCCATCTGGGAGCCTTTCAAGCCAGGATAGCCCCTACTTCCACCAGGCCTGCCAGTGCAGAAGGTTGGCAGCCTTCCCATTGTCCCCACACCACTTGTCCCATCGTCTGACTCCCATGTGATGGGTGCCTAATGAAAGAGCATATTGTTCAACATCCACTTCCAAATGAGGCCAAAATCCTTGTCAGTAGCTGGACTGCCTTTGGCTGCCCACTGCAGACCATGAGTCCCTAGTGACTCAGTCTCTCCCGGAATTGCCCCCAAGGCGGGTGAGGGTTTAATGAGCAGAGAAACCAGTCATGCACAATCATACGGAGAGAGGGAATTTCCTCCAGAATCTGTCTGGGGAGCTTTTAACTGAGCTATTCATCTCTTGGCACTTAGAGAGGAAAGGCACCCCAATGTCTGGGGGCCTGGCTGAACACCCTGACCTCTCAGTCTCTTGTCTAAGGAACAAGGAGTCCATCATAAGCCAATGGGGCTCTATGAAAGAACAACCCTACTAGAAGCCGTCACCCTGGCCATTTCTGCCAAGTCCTCCAAATAGCCAAACCATTGCACAGTCTAGAAATACCTTGTATAGTTTTCAGAATTTGGAGATAAGCCTTCTTCTTGCCTTTTGCTTCAATGTTGGGAACGTGGGCAGTGAGAACCTGCTGATGATCCCACCCTTGGATCTCGGTCCAACACCCTTTGGTGTTACCTCATTATACACGAGTTCTGTAAAGCCAAGTCCTCCTTGGGAGAACAAGCCTCCAGGAACATAGACAAGAGCAAGAAACCACAGTGTGTGCGCTCGCATGTTGCCATGACAACCAGGAAGTCCACTGGCCTCAACACCTTTGTTTTTTTTCTCTTTTGGATCTTATTGATTTAGCAGATTGACTAGCACAAACCCAGGATGTGGTGAGTGAACTGACAAAGCATCAGAAACCCACACAGGGTTTTTCCTGCTGCAGTGAGGAAAAGAAAAAAATGTAGCTCCACTTTGTCTTGCAATTACATTTTTTTCTGGGCCACTGTAATTACATCTATATCATCTAATTAGAGTACAGTTTCTGCACAAGTCTAGAGGCAGCACTTGGAGAATATGATAGATCAAGAGAAGTATGTCATGAGAGATGAGGCAGAATGAGAAGCTGTTGCTTGCTAATATCTGCACTCCAGAATAGATTAGTGGGTCCTGACACGCTGGTATGACAGAACTTCCATCTGGGAGCAGGATACACTGGCCACACCCAAACCTGCTCATTATAAGCTATGTGACCTTGAACAACTCACAATAGCAACCTGGACACATCTAGTCTTCCTCCCTCCTGGGATAAAATAAGAATATGCTCAAAAGACCTTGAATATTTTTGTGGAAATGGCCTTATATAATTCAGGACCGTGCACAATGCATACACGTCAAATGGAAAAACTATATAAAAGAAGACTGTAAGTCATAAATACTAACTAAACAGTATAATCATTGGGAATCTCAAGTCTAAATAAAACCTGGTAGCATAAACATTAGGACATCCTTGGGACTTGCGAGGTAAAAGGTCTCAGAGTATGGGTATGTACACTTGAGGCACATTCAAATCTCAGAAAGGTTTTCAAAATTCTCACAGAAATGAAGACATGATTTGGTTTCACTCTCTGAAGAACAGGATATATCAAAGTACTTTTGGGACCTTTATCGTCTTGTCAAGTAGGAATTTATCTTACCAAATAATGCATTACCCAAAACAGTCCTGTGAAGCCTGGAGAGTGGATGCTATGCACCCATTTTACAGATGGAAAATGGAAGGAATGAGAGATGCAGGGAGAGTTTGATGAGCACAGACATTGCCTCAGATGCTCTGGGTCTACTGGTTTCTGTTGCTTTGGGTCGATACCAGGGACAAGAAGAGCAACAGCAGTCACAGAGGCGTGGTGTTCAGCTTCTTTCCTTGACTGCCAAGATATCTTGGTAAAAACCATGATGGATCAGACGAGTGAAAGTACAGTTGCTTGAGGTGAGGCCAGAATGAGTGCTTCAAAGTAGACCTAGAGCCTGAGTCTGCCTGCTGTTCACCCCACCGCAGTACCCAGCCCTGCCCCATCAGCAACCCTAAGGCAACATCTAAAGCAGTCTGGAAAAGTCTGTGGTAAAGGCCAGTCATTAAATGATAATCATCATTTGGTCAGTCTTAAAATGAAAGTGCCAGGAAAATGGGTCACCCCACATGATGTCTATAGAAACAGGCAATGAGCAATTAACACAGGGTCCTGAAGCTCCAAGGTTGTCCCACATAAAATACATCATGCAAAAAATGCTTTAGACCTAGTATTTTGTAACTTGTATTTCTCCCCTTGTATGAAACATAAAAGCACCTTGCAACTTAAAGTCCTCTATAAAGATCACCATGAATTGACCTTGCAGAGAGGAAATAGCAAAATCAGAACTTTCTTTGTAATCTACCATGACTGTCACTGGGTAAAATGTGGGCCTGACAAAATTTGAAGACCTAGTAACTGAAGTAAGGCTTATTATCCTTCAAGATGGAGTCATCTAGAAGAGGATGTAAGGACCACTACCAGTTCCTACAAAGCTCAGCTACAACCTACAGCTACAGTCAAGTTCCTATTTTGATTTTCCTGCCTTTAATCTGTCTCTTTTCCAGTGAAAGTGGAAAGATTCCAGAATGTATGAAGCTGCTACTCTGTGTGGGATGGTAGCCCAGATGTCCTAAATAGTCTACGTCATGGGACTCTCTGAACAACTTCTGGAAGTTGAATAAATGACCTTCGTCATCTGAGAAGTAAGTGAGGTGCAACTAGCCCAACATCTTTTTATAAAAGTAGCAAAAGCTAGAAGCCAGGCCAATAACACAGAGACTTAGTTTGTGGAAGCCACAGCTGCCTACTTGGGACGTAGAGATTCACACTTAAGATGCAAACCAACTGTAGGGCTGAGTAGGCTGGGGAACTCTGGCTCTGATAACTCCAGCTGAGCCCTTGGCTGGGCTTCTCAGCTGTGCTAACACGAGGGGCACATGGTGTACCCCTCATCTCACAGCTCCCATGAGATAAGTGCTGTGACCATCACAAGCCTTTATGCAGACAGCAAATGACAAAACGGGGCCTGAGAAGTTAAGCAGCCTGTTCAAGGTGGCACCATTAGGTGTCAAGCAAACTCCTTCCTGTCTAGTTATAGCAGCCATGCGTGGCTGTCTCTTACTGCTGCACTATGGCTTCTAGAAGTCCCAGGTGAGAAGTGAAATCATGTCTCTTCCTAGACAGTTTGGAGACCATGGACTCAATACTCTAATTCCATGCAAATAGAGTTGGTGGATGGGAGCTAATTACTACTTTCTTCCCTAAGCTTAGATAATTTCATACAGAAATCTGCACTGCACTGGGACTTAAGAAGCAGAGAGCTGTGCCTAAACAAGGTGGACCTTTTAGGGACCTGCATGAAAAGGAAAATCTTACAGATTGGATTTCTTCTTGGCTGGAGTAGTAAACAGGTCAATTATCTCTGCTCCACCATGATCCCCCCTCCCCCCCAAAAAAAGCCATCAACAAGCAAATAAACAAAAGCCCACCTAGTTCAGATATTACTTAGATTGATACTTTCAGGCTGTGTCTCCACATTGTCACATTCATTCAGAGGAATCATGACGGTCACACTCTAGTGACTACCAGCTCTCTACCTCCAGTAACCTCTGCCTGTTGTTCAAAAGCTTTATCTGAATGAGTTTGGGAGTAAAATTAAGTTGCCCATAAATCTTAACACATATCTGCAAGCAGCCCTTTATCTAGCTCACCATGTAACCAATAAGGTGGATTAAGCTGGAACAACCCCAGAGGCTAAGATGGTGTCTTAGTTAGGGTTACTATTGCTATGATAAAAACACCATGACCAAAAGCAACCTGGGGAAGAAAGGGTTTATTTGGCCTACAGATCCTGAGTCACAGTCCACTGAGGGAAGTCAAGGCAAGAATTCTAGCCATATGGGAACCTGGAGGCAAATGCCATCAGCTCAGGAATTGTCTCACCCATAATGGGTTGGGCTCTCCCTCATCAATCACTAGTTAAGAAAATGTACTACAGACTTTCCTACAGTCTGATATTATGGAGGCATTTTCTCAATTGGAGTTCACTCCACTCAAATAACTCCAGCTGTGTCAAACTGACATAAAACTAGCCAGCACAGTTGGGAATAATAATGAGTTCTGGGCTATGTAGAAAGACCTCACCTCAAACCGAAAATACAAAACAAGATTTATGCCTTTAGATTACTTTTTCACTGTCTTCAAGTATATTAACGAGCAGTAAAGTCATATAGCTATAAAAATATGTATTTGCAACAACAAAGCATTGTAATGAATAGGCAGAGTTCTAGGTCCCCACCAATTCCAAAGCTGAAGGCACAGAAATTATCAGGTCACATTTCAAACTTGCTATCTCCCTTTTCTCATTTTCTCTTTTTGTGCCGAGTGCTAAAGTGAACAAGAAAGGGGTGTGTGTGGAGATGTCTGTCCCTATATAAGAGCCTGGCTGCTGTTCATTCTTCAGACACCTTTGAACACACAAACATTATAAAACAGAGGCTGTTCTGTGGGGAGAGTTTTAAATTCTGGGCTGAAAGATTCCCAGGATTAGGACTTTTCCAATCACCCAGTAAACCTAGGGGTTGTAATTCACACTTCTTCCTGTGCTTTCAACCTGGAAAACTACATTTGTGACAGCAATGCCAGTCCCAATGCCAAGCTCTCAGAACTCATTTCTACTAAGCTTTCAGATCCAAGTCAAGCCACAGGGTTTGGACGAGAATCTTGAGCACTTGTTACACGCTCACACAGAGTGGGCCAAACATAACTTCCTGCTATTAAGGGTTATGGCTCATGCAAAGACCCACGGGTCTGGAAACATAGGAAGATACAAATAACTCCTCTATCTAGTTGTCAAAAGAAAAGAAGGTGTTGATTTCCCTTCAAATAAATGGCCATTCAATATGACAAGGGAGCACACGTGCCAGGGGCTCTTCTTTCACTACAGAAAGCTCTAGAAAGTTCTAGGTGAGAGCAAATTGCCACTTGGGATAAAATGTGTACCTCCCAAAGAACTCGCCATCCTGTAATAAGGGCATGGTGAAAGGTGTTGACTCAGAGGACCATGCATAAAATATGGATGTATGTGCCAGCTATGATTCTGAGTGCAGGAGATAAGGACAAATCCCCGCCATCAAAGTGTATATGAGGAACAGACAGCAAACAGATAAGCCACTAACCCATGGATGAGGCAGTTTCAGGTACCAAACGTGCCATACAGAAAACAAAAGAGGGCATTGCAGGACACAATGGTGGGGCTGCAATGGTGGGTAATCAGGGGTCTTAAGCTCAGTCTCCTAGGAAACCAGGGGCTTCTTCTATTTGTTTGTTTATTCAATTTGGATGGGATCTGACACCTGAAATGATGACTGATCTCCATTGTCAACTTGACTGGACTTGGAGTCACCTGGGAGACACACTCCTGGGGATGCCTGGGAGGTTTTTGCAGAGAAGCTTTACTGAGGAAGGAAGACCCACCCTGATCTTGGCTGGCACCATCCCATGGGCTGGGGTTCTGGACTGAAAGAAAACAGTGAGAGGAATGCCAGAATTCTCTGTTCCCTGTTTTCTTCCCAAAAGTGAGGGGCCCAAGCTGCCCACTCCAGCCACCACAAACTCTGTCATGCTTTCCCTCTCATAATGGACTGGACTCTCCTTAACCACCAGCCTGAAGAAATCCTCTTTCCTTCAGCTCTCTTTCTGTCATAGCCACGAGAAATGTAATGCACTTGACGAAAGGAAATCTCTCCTCTACTCCATCCCCAGATTAAACTAAATTTGGAATTCATCCTTGCCTTCCAGAGTTCAAAAGGAGATGCCCCTAGAATTTGGACTCTGTAAGGTAGACAAGAGAGAATTGGAAGGTAAGTATATGATAACTGAAAGTGCTGGCATTGAGACAAGCCATTCCATTTGGATGATAAGCTGGTTACAGGATTGGGGAAAGTAGGGCTGTATCTGTCCCTCCTAGATCTTAGCCAGAAATCCAAGGCAATGCAGGGTTCCAGAGTGGCCCAACAGTGTGACTCGGTCATCTGTGCCAGTTTTACTTTAATTCCTGGTACTTGGAAATGGCAGGGATTTAACCATGTGAAATGTAAGATTGTAACAGACCAGGTCATTATCCTAAAGTGGGGCCCTACTATCAGCAGCTACAGTATGCAGGGAATATTTAACCTTTAAGCCTCAGGTTCTTCATCAGTAAAGTGAAGGTAATGCTTTCCTCACGGAGTGCTTTGAAGGAGGAAATGAAGAAACACAACTACAGCACTTGGCAAAGTGCCCAAGTCTTGGCAAAGTTCTTGGTAGCTACTGACCAGTATCTCAAAGATACCTCAAAGATTAAGGTGTCTTCAAAGAAGCCTAGAGGTAAAGGTATCTCTTATGCCAACTTAATTTATGGTCACTCACTATATCCTTGATTAAAGCCAAAGACTCCCAGCCCTCAAGTTGATTAGGGACCAGGACATAGACCCTAGTTACCGAGATATGTGGCTTCTTACAATTCAAATGACAAGTAAGAGATTATGGATTAAACACACACACACACACACACACACACACACACACACACACACAGGAAGAGGATGAAAGTAGATAGGTAGATGGATGGATGGATGGATGGATGGATGGATGGATGGATGGATGGATAAGACTTAATGGATCTAGCAAATTAGAGAGATCCAAGTAGTTTCTATAAAGAACACCACACTGGGAAGAAATCTGCCCATCCAGCCAGCGTGGGTCCCATTGGGGCCAGACTCATTTATCTCTATGTCCACAGTGGTGGACATAGAGTGTGGCACCAAATAAATTCCTCTTTGGTTTAGTAGAGGGACGCATTAATTTGACATGGAGCTCAGTGCTTGTCTCCTTACTGATAAGCTGTGAGTACTTGAAGCATCATTTCAGCTCTCTAGACCTAAGTGTTTTCATCAAAGAAGTGGGTGGAGCCCAGGCTCTCTAGGTTCCAACCCAGCCCTCTTCCTCTGGAGAAGGCTGGGTTTCTCTCTAACTAAAGTTCCCAATGCTCCAGGGACCTGGGCGGCTCTTTCTGGCCTGCTGGGTAGTGGCCTTTTGCTCTGCTATCTTGGACAGCTAGGGTGTAATGAATATTTCAAGCAGGGAGGACTGGCCAGCCAAGTAAAAGAGTAGACAAAACAAAAAGATAGCATGACCAGCATCCTGTCCTCGAATTGCAGCAAATGAAGCCCTCTGCACACAGGGCGCAGAGTCCACCGTCAATGGAGCTGCAGGCACAGAAGGGTTTCAATTACCAGAAACACAACAAAGTTGCTAATTTCCTTAGAGAGAATCTTCCTGAATTACCACAAACATCCCCAGAATTCCCTGCAGTGAATTTCGGGATTCAGGGCCAATGCAAACTATTCTTCAGTCCTGGGGAGATCCTGGCCCAAGGAGCTGCTCAGCAGGAACAATGGGGACCTGTCCCACCTTCGGCTGGCTCCCTAGACTCTGGTGGTCTTAGAGGCCTCATTATCTCTGAGAAAAGGGAGGAAACTTCCATTCTCTCCTTTCTTCCTTAGCAGTCTTTCTGAGTTGTTGAAATGGGCCTCTTTACTCAAAGATCCAGTGGGGAATTTTTTTTTTTTAAATCTAAATTCTTCTAAGAACAAAAAAGAGACCTTGGGTTTTCTAGGCTTCTGAGTCCTGAGAGCGGGAGAATAGAATTAACCCCTCAGAGTGGAATGGGACCTGGTGGGATAGTGTTGGAGCAGGAAGGCAACTGGGAATTAGATGCTAGCCCAGGCCCATAGGATCTGAGATATCTTAAACAAGCAATTCCTACCCATGAGCCTCCACTTCTCAGACTCTTTGGACTCTGATGAAATTTTGTCACTTATTTATTCAACACGTATTTACTCAGAAAAATAGATGGGTATAAGACAATAAATAAATCCATGCAAATTGCCAGCAAAGAAGTAGACCATAGTACCTGCTCAGTAAATGTCCTTTCCTAACACAAAGAGAAAAATGTAAGCAACTGGACTTGACTCCCCCAGATACTAAGGAAAACTATGAGCTCTGAATCTATTATATCTTTATACAATGGAAAGTCATCTTTGCTTTGATAATCTGTTGTTTTATTACAAACAAGAGTCTAAAATAATTGAGGCAAACTCTCATGAACTAACAGGAAGATGGGAAGCTGACTCAAATGCAAATACTCCTATTAAAAGGTGCAAAAGCCTTGCTCATTTTTTGGGAGTGGCTGGGAGTGGCTTTTGGAGGACAGCAGAACTAAGCAGTTAGAGGCAATTACAGGTATTTTTGGAGGTGAAAGAATTGAACATCCCAATGACAGACAGGTAGGCATTTACTTTATGCACTGAGAAACTGGCCCCCAAGCTGGGACTTGTGGGAAGGGTGTGGGCCCTGAGAAACTCCAGCAGGAGGAAGCTATCGAATTAAACTACCCCCTAAAGGCTCCTCTGTGCTTGGAGACCACAGAACACTGCAAAGAAGCATTTCTAGGGCTTGGAGATGGCTCAGTAGGAAAAGCCGTTGCTACACAAACGTGAGAAACTGAGATCAGACTTCCAACATCCACTAATAAGTGAGGAGGGAGGCCTGTGCCTGTAACCCCAATGTTGGGGAGGGAGAAAGGGGGGGAAATCTCTGGAAGTCGCCAGGGATTTTGTTTCCTAAGGGACTTTGTCTCAAAGCAGGAAGACAGACGAAGATAAAGACATGCAGGCATCAACCTCTGGCCTCGACATGCACACCTGTACACAAGCATGCTCCCATGCTCCCATCCCATGCTCACGCTACTACACTACACACACACACACACACACACACACACACACACACACACACACACAAGTAAATGCCACTTTTCCTCCAGCCCCACCACCAACTGGACGAACCAGAGGCAGGAAAGGCTGATCCTGCTGAGACAAGCAGCCTGCGAGATTGACTGTAATTTTGCAAGTACAGACAGGACCCAAAGTATGCTTTCCACTTTGCTTTCACCAGCTACAGCCAAGGTTCCCGGAACTTCACAGGCTGCTTCGTCTGCCCAGAAAGTGTTCCAGTAAGCCCATGCGAGTGTCAGCACTCTGAGAGGTTGACCGCACCAGATGAAATGAAAAGTCATTGGCTAACATTGTGCTCAGAAAGGGAATGAAAATTTTTCCCAGGGCGGTTGGAAGTGTTCCTCAAATGTGCCAGCAGCAGTTAGGACTGAATGGGGAAGACAGAGGCCTAGGATCCTTAGGATCATAACAATGATCATAATTATTACTGTTGAATGCTTGTTCCATGCCAGAAACTCTATCAAGAGCTTCGTGTACAGCATCATAGCAGTCCTTAAGCCAGAGGAATTAAAATTCTGTTTCAGGAAAGAGAAAAATGAGGTACAGAGAAGCTAAGTAATCACTTAAGGCGGCATAATTGGTAAGTGGCAGGACTCGAACCCAGCCATGACGCCAGGACCCACATTGCTTTCTGAATATACGTGACACCAGATGATCCTGACAGTCCAGACTTAACTATGTGGTCTGGAGTAAACATTTTCTGTTCCAGCCTTTAGAAAAAGACAAAACGCCTGGCTTTAAGAGACATTGCTTCATGGTCACCTGATTGAAGCTGGGGCCTGTTTCTGAATGTCTTCCAGAGGGTCTGGGAAACTTGTTTGGAAAAACCAGATGAGTTTTCCAAAGTTTTCAACAATGCATACAATGTGGAATCCAGAGGTGGCTGATGACTGTAACATCCAAAGCAGAAACAGGAAGCTCACACACTTAATAGGGCCCTTTTCCCTTACCATTAGGGAGCTGCTGAAGGAAGCCTGGGGGTTACCTAATGTACTCATTTGAAAGGAGAGATGGCTGTTCCAAAGGCATCCCTGAAGACAACCATTGGGGACTTCTGTTTCTGCTTCACCAAGACGAGCCTGGAGTATCCAGTTTTCTCCTGCAAACCTCACCCCAACTGCCCTGTTTCTGGAAGAAGAATGCTTCTTCTCTGTCTTTCACATCCAAGCCTGCACACATTCAGATTCCCAGGTGGTACCCTTGCAGAAAGCCACAGAAGAGAATGTCTTGAGTGATGCCACCCACGGAAGGACTGAGATAATTAGGGTGACATATAGCCAGAAAAAAAGAGTGTTGGGAAGAGATGAGCTTCCTACACATAAGCACTTGTGTATGCATATGTGTGTATGTGTGTGAGAAAGACAGAGATAGAGACAGAGAATATGACAATAGTTTAAAGAGATGCTATTCATTGATAAGCAATAGACTTACAAAGGGAGGGGAAAGATAAACAATACAAATAGATATGCAACTGATAGATATGGAGATAGACTCATAGCAAGATAGAAAATAGATTTTTTTTTCCAAAAATTGAACTTCAAACTTAGCTTAAACTCACCATGTCTAACCACAATCTCACCCAAACCTCTCCAGTACTAAAGTAAACCACAAGCCTTCAGAGAAGGGAATTCTAGTTCCAACCTCATTCATTCAGCAAGGATTCTTCCAATGATTCTACATGCTGAACACTGTGCTACTGACAAACAAACAAGGCACATAGGGTCACAATCCCAGCAGAAGTTATGGCCCAGTGGAGAAGCCAGACATTAGACAAGTCAACCCCACAGCAAAATGAGTCTCAATAGAAACACAAGACTAATTCTAGCCTTTGCTCTGCAAGGTCCCTGATGAATGTAATTTCAGCTGAGTACTAAAGGATGAGTTAAGAACTAATTAACCAAGATGAATGAAGTTCAGCAAGGTGCACAGTCAGGAAATTCACCTCAAAGTAAAGCAGAGCTGGCTCAAGAGAACCCGTTTCCTCTAGCTCCATCACTAGAGAAAAACCTAGCCTCCTTCCTTAGTACAAAACAATCCTTGAAGTCCATCTTTAAACATCCTTGGATAGGGTCATAAATCCTTGAACTTTATTTAGGTGGTCAAAAAGGAATGGAAAATCACCACAGGGAGAGAAGAATGTAAGAGCTGGGGGATAGGGATATGTACTGAAAAAGACATCTTGGACATGACGGGGCTGCAACTCTCATTTACTCTCTGTGGCTGTGGTAACCTCCTACACAAGATTGGGCCTGCCAACGTTTCATCATGGATAGAGGAGATGATAATGTGGCCCCAGCCCTCCCAAAGGAGCTGTCAGCAGTCAGTGGTTGCTAGGAGACAGGGAGCCACTTTCTTCAGTGCTGTAGACAAGTTGCCGATGTCCCAGTAAATAACTTCCCAACCACGCTCATGTAAGCAACTGTAACTAAACCCAGCAGGTGACACACAAAAAGGGACTTGAGAGCAAGAGGGAACCCATTAGGAAGAAGAAAGACTTCAGCAGAAGACAGATGAGAATGGAAGAAGGCGACGAGGAGTAAACATGACTTGAAATCATTACATGCATGTACGAAATGGTCAAATTTTTAAAAATCCTGATGGCCTCTCTTAGGAAGTTCGTCTCATAAGCTAAATGAACTGGGGCAGGAGATTAGCCCAGAAAAAAACCCTCTTGTCTGTTCTCCGGTATATTAAAAGGTTAATTTATTGAACTCTTGATCTTTGAACTGAGAGAGTCAAGTTGGAAGGGCTCCTCCCACCTGTGACAGAACAATATTACTATAAAATTTAGTAGTCAGTTCCAGACTCTCTAAAGCTAAGTCAGGGACCCATGGGTGCTCATGTGGTATGGCGACACAGACTTGAGTTCAGAAGGAATCAGGAATCATCTAGGATTCTAATCCTCAAAGTACACCAATTAACTCTGACCTTGACTTGTAGTGAACTTGGAAAGAAGCATTAAAACTTTGCTATGGTTAGAAAAAAAGTATAATAATGCTAACCATGAAGTTAATGTGAATACTAGACTAGATAATGGAGCTGAAAACACTTCACACACATTAAAACACTCCAATGGAAAAATGTAATAGAAGGGGGAAGCCTGCCATCTCCCTTGGGGGTCATCATCTCAGAACTTACAGGAAGAGATGCTCATCCAAGGTCAAGATAATTCTCTTTTAATGGACCACTGCAGAGAAGTGGTCTTCCTGTGTGGGGCAGCTCCAGCAGTGTGAAGATGGGTTGCAAGTCATGAGTTTCCAGTAATAAGGTGCTCAAGCATGCAAAAGATGAGCCCAGAAGTGATCTCTTATAAATTATAATAAGTTTAAGGTTATTTCTCAATGGTTTTTCTTTTTATGGATAGGAAAAAAAAAAGATACATTTTTAACTACTGGGATCAGAAAAAAAGATCCAGTGAGCTTCAAACTGTAATGAGTCTTCCATAAAGCCTAACCATATGCAGCTTCTTTGAAAAGGCTGAGGGTTGTAGCCCAGAAAAATAAAGAATTGTCTTTGTTTCTTTGTTTCATCCCATATTGAGTCTCAAACCATGCTTCTACCAGATTGATAGACTTTCTGGGGCCTTACACATCATAGCAGACATTGATATGACAGCAGTATAGATCTAACTGAACTCAAATTTGCATGGAAAGCTAGAAAGTTGTGCTGGAGAAGGAAGGACCAGACTCCCATCTCCAATGGATGGATCATGATTGGCTTAAGTCAATCACTGTGGCCTGAGTTCTCCTTGACAGTCATGTGATGCCATTGGTCCAATGAAAGAGGAGTCCATCAAAGCCCTCTGGGAAGGCCATTTCTGCATTTTAACTGAGAGGCTCTTGTGAAGAAAGCATCCCTCCTGCTGATGGACACTGCGATAGTTTTCATGCTCAGAACTGCAGGTGTCAGTTGGGCAGCATGAGGAAGGCTAACTGCCATTAGGGTCAATGAGAATAGTAGGGTGCAAAGTTAGAAAAAGAGTGCCATGGGTCTTGGCAACATCACTGAGCTCCTGAAATTATCTACCCCCACATTTCTTACTGTGGGAGGAGTTATTCTGTGAGAGCTGATTGTTCTGTCACTCACTGAGATGCACTGACAAGTGTGGACCCAGATGCAGGTGGTGGATAGCAAGCATGTGGTTTGCTGCCTCGATGGGGTATAGCTTCTGGTGGGTTGTGATAGTTGTAACTTCACCCTTATCTCACCTACCAGTGGAGATACATCTGAATAAGAGAGGATGTTATCATCATGATGGAGCAGATACCCTGCACGTTTCTCTCTTGTATCAGACATGGTTGCTGACAGTAGATCATTTGGAGCAGCCGCTGCCTATACCATTTGGTAAATATTTTTTGTCATCACCTGTGTTTGCATTTGGATGTTTTCTCATTGTGTCCCCATCACCATTCTGAAAGAATCTACTCCTGTCATTTTAAATGAGTTAGCAATTACCAAGAAGAGAAAGCAGCAAGGACCCTGTTGCCAAATGGGTTGACATTCATATTCCAGAGTGCATAGCTGTTCATCTTGTCTGAACACAAAAGATGTACCTGCATGACCACTGGAAGTCAGTCAGCATACCATCTCAAACACATATGCTATCAAAAAAGTTTTAATCCTACACTCAGGCTTAATATCACAACCTAAAAGTGAATTATGAATTTCCCCATTGCTACACTATGTGTCACCTTCTGTTTCTCCAGAATTTGCCTTTCTTTGCCACTCTGGCACATACTGCTAAAAGTTCAAGTCACTTCATAGATTCCCATGATTCTCTTCCACCACGGTCCATTGCAGAGCAGACATGATTACCAAGAAGCTTCACTGTCTGGAGCGCTTACATTTCTTGTTCTTTTACCCAACCCAGGAGTGGGGCAGCCAAAGTGGGGCTTGGTTTGGTTGATAACATAAAGGGGAACTTTGACCACACCCATCAGACTGTTTTTCACACAGAGCTAGTGGAGTTCTGAGAAATCCAACAAATAAGAACCTCAAAGAACAGGGGATGCTGCAAGCACAGTTAATGTTTGTCACTTTAGGGGACTCAAGAGGCTTGGACCAGATGGGATCCCTTTACTGTAGGGAGCCGCCATTCTAAGATGGCGCCGACTTCCTGGCAGCTTTGCTATAAACAACTCCATATTTGGCTATGCTTGCTGGGCTGCGCGCCTCGAGGCTTGCGCATGCGTGTATATGGTAATTTGGCCTTATGTCCTCAGCCTATCCCGTGGCTCCCCGTGCTTGCATTCTGGTGGGATCCAATAACAGATTGACCCGTTCGATTGGTTCCCCATATAAGCAGCTGCCTTTTGGTTCTTGGGGCCCCTCACCTCCCACTCTCCCTCAATCAAGAGGTGCTCCAATAAAGTGTGATCTGAGAAGAATCCTCGAATGGTGGTCGTTCTTCCTTGCTGATCGAGGAGCTTGCCGCACTTTACTATATGCCTTCACTAGATTGCGGGCATCTCTTTCATAACACAGGACACGTGTAATTAAATAAGGGCTCATTTTTTTTGTTTGGTGTCTATCTCCCAGACACACTGTTGGTTCCAGGAAGCCCTAATGAGATTGTGCTTCTCATCTCAAGTTACATCTTCAGTGGCGAACAGACATTATTGTTGTACACATCTTGTTGACTCAACCCATGAAACATGACCATTGACTCCACTCAGAATGCCAAAGGTTAGGCTAGGTTGCTCTGGGTCTTTTGTTCCAGTTGTCCCATAAGTCATAAAAGATCCAAAGAACACCAAATAAGACAAACAAGGAAGTGCACAGCTCTAATGCAGCAAATGCTCCCCAAAGAGTATAGTCACCTATACTGTTCCCCATTGTGCCACTAATACACTGTTCTTTCAGCTACCTCTCTGTTTACAGTCTAGGTCTTCTTGGTTAGTCATTCAGTGCTAAGTAACTCCTCTACTATTTCAAAGAGGAGAAATGAAAAAAGACCTGTCTAGGAATCAGAACTGGGTAACTAACTAGTTATGTGACCTTGGGCAAGTCACTTGAAGTCTTGATGTTTCCTCCCTTTAGATGTCAAATAAGACAAGGGGGCTATATACTTTCCAACACTTCCTTCTGGCATAGTAGCATCTTTGGCTTGTGGTGCCTAGGCCACAGAAATTTCTCTTTCAGATTCTTTTTCCTCATTCTCCATTTCTCCATCATATTTTGGTGCTGCTGTGGGGATCTAGTTCAGCTGGCACCTTTCAAGCTCACTCTCAGTACTAGAAAAATCACACAATAACCGTCCTGCCTGTCTCCAGGGCTGTGACTGAGTTACCCCACCAAAAGCATTGAGCCCCATCTGTGTAGAACAGTTCAGTCCTCTGTGCCAGCCTGGAAGCATTCTCATGCCTCGGGAAATGGCATACCTAAGAAGCCTGAGCCAGTACGGAGCCCTCTTAGATAAGAAGTGGGTGCAAGCTCTGAGAAGATTGGTGAGCATTCCGACGAATATAGTTTCAACTATTGGGGTCAACCAGCAACAGGAGACACAGATGAAGGTGAAAGCTAACCCGGGTAATAATAGCACCCTGTAGTTTTATTCACGTGCTTCAGCCTGACCAGGGGAAAAAACCAAAAACAAACCTACTTTCACTCCAGCAAGCAAAGGTGCAGAGGTCAAGGGAAGGCAGAGGGATTATTATCCTGGGTGGTTCACACAGTATACCGCAGCATTAGACAGATAAAGCCAATAGCCCAAGGTCACACAATTCGGCTTTCACAGGTTGGGAATTAGAGCAGAGTGTCCTAATCTTACCCAGGGGCTGTTTCTAGTAGACTCTCCATGGAGCCTTTTGTTTATACCTTGGTTCTATCTTATCTTACCTTCCCAGGTAGGGAGCCTACTTTTTCCCTTGGGGATAAGTAGTGGGAAACATGAGTGGCCAGAGTGGGTTGGCTAGCCTGAGCTTAGAATTCAGCTTTCTTGACTTGGATGCCATGAGCTGGGCCAGTCTGTGGAATGTGGCTGCTGTTTTACATTTGGGAAGCACAGGGGAGTGCCCAGTGGCAGCTGAGAATGCAGAGGCTAGGGGCTGATAATAGTTGTAATTAGCATGCGCGTACAACGCTTTCATCTTCAAAGGCTTTCTTCCCATTAGCAGTTATTTCTCCTATCACCCTCATGGGTGAGGCAGCGCCTTTTTTTTTTTTTTTTTTTTTTTTTTTTTGTCTTCTCAGTTTGCAGATGGAGGTGATGTGAAGAAAGGGCCCTTTGCCTGGAAGTCTGGCCTTGGTTCAAACAGGAGACTCCTGGCTGCAAGCATCTGACTTGACATGGGGTGATGGGAAAACAGAATGAGCATGAATCAAAAGAGAAGGCACAAGTGAATGAACCTGTCCTCTGGGTAAAAGACTATTTTTATACTGTTCTAGAAGAGGGGATGAGGGTCACCAGTATGGCTCCTCATCTAGACTCAAGAATGGCTAAACTCCCAGAGGATTCTACTTATGACTTTCACAAACATAAACTAGAAAAGTCTGGTGCTCTAGTATGGTGACTTTGGCGTGACGGCAGACATCACTAATAGATCACAGCATTCTTTGTATAAAGATGAGGCGTTTAAACATAGCACCCCAGGCAGCCTCTATTGATCGGTAATAAATGTCACACGAGCAGAAATCAACCTGTTATTGATGCCAGAGGACTTGTTTGGGAGTCACTTGAATTGCCACTCTCCAAACCAGGGAAAGATAGTAAAATTCTCACTACCACATTGGAGTTCACCTTCTTCCAAATTCTGTTAACCCTGTCTGACAGGACTGAGGGCTTCCTCTGAGTCTCTGAGGCAGTTAGACCTCTACACAATGCCACTATTACCCTGCTACCTGGAAGTTGTTGCATCTCATCCCTTCAACGTGAACTGTCTCACACAGACAGCTGACCCCTTGAACTCCAATGAAGTTGTACTTTTCTCCTTTTCTCCGTGCCGTTTTGTTCATGTTTTACCTTCTTTGTCTCTCATTGCTCTGTGTTCTTTCACACACACACACACACACACACACACACACACACACACACACACACACACACACCTTCTAATTCCCTGAGATCTTCCTACACACAAACATCTCAGGGGCAGGTCTTGCTTTTCCTGATCACCACTCAGTGATACGCCGACGCTGCCATCTTGTTTAGCTCTTCTACTAAAGTGCAGCTGTCTGAGGAAAACCCACCTCCCTCTGTACCCCCTTTCCAGTTGTCGGTCACACAATTCAGGAAACAGAAGCAATGATGAAGGAAGGACCATGCCCACAGTAATTCTGTGACCCAGGAGAAGGCCATCTGCTGGCCGCAGGTGGGTTCTCACTTCTCCTAGAGTAAAACAACTTCGGTGTAACTGGTCGGAAGTGCAGCCAGCTGGGCCATAGTCAACAGCTAAGGGAGCGAATATGACATGAGGCATGAACCTAGCTGGGATTTTATTTCAACCAGTGGTTGGTGGATTCCAGGGTGAGTGTGATGGGACAAGCAGAAAGGATTTCAACCTGACTGAAGACCTTCAGGGACTGGTAGAGGGCTGGAAGCAGACAGGGCATTCAGTCTCTGACCTACTTCGAAAACCTCCACAGTAACACGGTATTTGTGATTTCTTGTTTTCCCCCCACCGAGCAAGAATTTCTCTGGATTGATAAGAAGAAAATTTTAACAAAGATCTAGGAATCTCTTGGTAGAAACATCATCATCTCACTGGCCTGCATTGTGCAGTGCCTTACTTAAGTTCATATATTATATACATGTGTAATATATGTAATGTGTACATGTATGTTATTATCATCATCTTACTTTATGTATATGAGTGCTTTGCCTGCATGTATGTCTATGTGCCATGCCTGAGCTTAGTACCCTCCAAGGCCAGAAGAAAGTGTCAGAGCCCTTGGAGCTAGAACTACAGACAGTTGAGAGCTGCTATGTGGCTGCTGGGAATAGAACCTGGGTCTTCTTAAAGAGCAACCACTGCTCTTAATCTCTGAGCTATCATTGCAGCATATATATGTGTGTGTGTGTGTGTGTGTGTGTGTGTGTGTGTGTGTGTGTGTGTATAATATATATATACAAATATATATATACATATACATATATATATATATACACACACACACATATACATATACATATATTATAGTGGATGCTTTCACTGAGGGCATGGATCATTTTGTACTAACATGCTGTAAAGATTTCTTAAGAGAGGTTGAGAAATCCAGGATGCTCACAAAGCTTTGAGAGTATAGGACATAGTTGTTTCTTCTCTTCAGAAGTTGGATTTCTGGGACCTTTTGTATACTATTGTTTGAATTATCACTTGACGCAAGGACTGTTTCCTTTGAATCCTGCCCATGATCCCAGAGCTGGTTCTCTGCAGTGGAAGCTGTGTGACTGGGAGGTATTATTAACTTCTCTGTCCTGGACTACTGCATCTACCTACTTCCAAGAAGGAGGGAGAATTTGATGGTGTAAAAGGAGGGAAGTACCTTGTCTTTAGGCATCCCTTTGGCCTGCTGGTGTCTATGAAGTGCAGCTGGGTCATTGTGCTTGTTTTTGGCATGGATTAATAATTCACTTCTGACATTTAATCTACACTGGGCACCACATTTTTATTTAGTACTGTATAGTATAGTATTATAGTATTGTTACTGTTCCCCCTAAATTTTATGAAGCATGCCTATTAGGGAACACAGAGAGATGAATTTATAGAGCAGGAGTCCAGTAAAGGGCTGAATGGACTGTGAAGATCACCTGGAGCCTTACTCTCTCCTTCCACATATGGAAAAAATAGAGGAAAGAGGTTGCGAAACATTGTATAGTGAATTAGTAACAGAGAAGAACAAAATAGAAGAATTGTTTCTATACTGAGGGTGTGTCTGTATGCTGTGAAACTTTAGGATACATGAGTTGAATGTTGTTCTGGGCACAACTGCCTGAGCTTACCCTGCTCTTGCCTGACAGAGAGAGAATGGACCAAAATCTCTCTTGTTTCCCAGCCACAGAGTCTTAGACACCGTCCTCCCCAAAAGCAAGCTCCTTATTCCAACAACAAATGTCTGGTTATAAGGAGCAACTCCTTGATCTGGAAATCATCGATGGGAAGGAACTGAACTCATTCTCTCCACCCCACCACACATTTTTAACATAGGGATCAAAAAGCCAGTATCTTTCTTTGGAGTGTTGCTGAGAACAGGATTTTGATGTTTGGAGTTCGCTATTAGAAGGTCAGATTTTAAGGTAGGGACTGAGTCACAGAAGTAGCCAGATCTAAAGAAAATCAAGAGGCCCACTCTAGTGGACAAAATCTAATGGGCCTTTTAACCTCCTTGCCTCTCTTGATATATCAAATCTGAAGAAAGATCCTCTTAAGATGAAGAGGGTGACCAGAAAAGAAACTTCCAGGAGTTTGAGATTTGCTACAAAGAACACTAGGGAGGAAAATGTTTTCTATAGACTGAAAAGAAAAGGCAAAGCTGAAAATAAGATAGCCAGAACTTACAAAAAAAGATCTCAAATAGTTAATGATGATGATTTCTTCCAGATTAAGTCCAGAAATTTTATTCAGTTAACTGTCTAAATATTTAATTGGGGAAATACGCCAATAGCTGAGAGCTATAAATATGCAGAAATGTTCATAAGCCAGCAGTTTTCCAACAGGAGCTTTGAAGATACACAACTTCATCTCTTCTGCTTCTTTTTAATCAAGTCTTTATTGTTTTGTGTATATTGTACACCCATGTACTGTATGTGCATGTTTATATGTGTTCAGGTGCAGGAAGATATGAGGCAGGAAGATAACCTCGTGTCATTTCTTAGAAGTGGTCCTCGATTTTTGGAGAGAAGATCTCCCACTGACCTAGAACTTGTCAAATAGGCTTGGTTGGCTGCCCCAAGACCTCCAGAGATCTTCCCATCTCCCCGGCATTGGGACTACAAATGCACACTGCCACTCCCGGTTTTTTACATGGGAGCTGATGACTTAGCTCAGAGTCTTGTGTTTCCAAGGCAAACATTTACTGACTAAGCCATCACTCTAAGTGATTTTTAATGAATGATCAGGAGGTTCAACTAGTGAACAATAGAGTAATTGCACTTTAGAGTGTCTAAATGGATGAGCCTGACCTCTAAGGCATCATGAAATTGGGTAGCTCCAACACAGAGAATCCAAAGCAAAGACAAACTGTTGGCAGATGTCCTCGCCAAACCTCATCCATACATGCATTACCAGTACTCTTTGGGCTTCCCTGAGCCCATGTCCTCCCTTTGCCAGTGAAGAGACTCTACAACTCTCTGGAAACCGCATAAATGACGATGCAAATAGTCCTCTCTAGGCTTCAAGTTGGAACTAATCTCTGATAGACTTAGCTTTTTGGACGGGGTGAGTGCAGTCATCGTTGGCAGCATTTGTGCCTGACATACTTTTTTGATGCTTTTGGAACCTACAGAGATGGGTTAGGATTATAGTGAAATGACTGTCAAGGCCAAAGGCAAGTGCCAGCTGCATGCAACCACTCTTTTCTCCCTCGTGCATTAGTTTTTCTAATAGGAACACTTGCAAAAAGGCTTCACTATTATTCTTTTAAAAAGTGAAGTAAGGAACAGTGCTGCCTAACTTGTGACTGGAGGAGGGGTGCTTTTGGAAGGCACTGCAGACTCGTTTGATAGTTAGTAAAGAGATGCACAGCATTGGAATAGATGGGGAATCCTGACTGAGTTCCTGTCATGAGGCTAAAAGGCCTACAGCCCTTCCTACAGACTCAATCACATGTGCCCAAAGGGCTTCACATTTTCTCATCCTGGATGGCTTGTTTCTCAGCCAGAGGTACCCAGAGAAAAGGATCCTATTCTCTGAGTGATGTTCACCTACTGCACCACGCAGACTCCAGGTCACCTGGTTTACCATAGAGCTGAGAAGACCGGCTACTATGAGCTAAGTACTCAGTGGCCCCGATATGTAAATCCTAACTCCAGGCACACTCCTTTCTCGGTTTCCTCCCTCCCCTATCAACTCCAGTTTGGAGAGTGAAGACCTGGACTCAGAGGCTCTTAAGCAAAGAGTTAAGTGTTTCCTTTCTACCCATTTGTCCCTCACCTCAGTTTTCTTTAACCCCAAGCCACAGTGTTAGATGCCAAAAAAATATCAGTTAGCAAAGTCCTCCTTCACCCAGGTGGGAAACAAGAAGTGATCTGGACAAATATTCATATCAACATCCATCAATTTACCTCACCAGGTCTACATCATCCTCCCCAACACCTCACCACAAAGAAGGGACTAGACTCCTGTTCAGGCATTAGAATAAGTGAGCCACTCAGAGGGGAATGGGGAAAAGTTTGCATTACATGATCTTTTCCCTTTCACTTTTGTTTTTGTTTTTGTTTTTGTTTTGTTTTGTTTTTTTGCAAGTTGAGCTGTCTCCTCTGACATCATGTTTTAAATGAAAGGCAAGAGGCTAGAGAGACAGCTCAGTGGGTAAGAGTGCCATCTGCTCTTCCAGGGGACCAGAGTTCAGTTCCCCACATCATATCAGGGGGCTTAACAGTTGCCTGTATCTCTAGATCCAGGGCATCTGACACTCTCTTCTGGACTCTGGGTATCTGTACTCACCTGACCTGGGTTTGAATCTCAGCTCCCTCACTTTACAACCATATGGCCTTCAACCATTTACTTAAATTCTGTGCCTAGTTACCTCATATGTGAAAAGGGGGTAATAAAAGAATTGTTTTCATGAGATTGGTATATAATTTAACCAAGTTAGTATATAGAAAACAAAGAGAATGTCAATTCTGTTTATTATGATTATTAACATTGGCAAACAATATTTCAGAAACCTATAATTAGCCACCAAAAAGTTCAAACACAAAAGGTGTAGGAACTCTCAAAATGCATGAACCTCCAGCCGTTGACAAAGGTATGGTATGCTCAAAATCACTGCTCCTATGACTGAGTCCTTCCTCCTGGAGTGTTGCAACTAACCTTTACTTTCAGAAGCTGAAAACTTGAGGAAGGTTCTTGGGACATGAGTTTTGCAAATCTCCTCCTTGGTGACTCAAGCCATCCCCACCCACTTAGAATCTGTCTGCACACACTTGCACAAAGGAGGGACACTTGCCTCAGGAGGGCACACCCAAGCATCTGATGCACCCCAACCTTGTGGTGGGGGTTGGCTCTGTGAGTCTAGCCCCCACAATATCATCCCCTCATCTCTGTGTTTGGCTCTCTGAGCATTGGTGGGAAGCTGGTCCAAGGGAAAGCCGGATCTGGTTCAGTTGTGAGCAACTTTGTACTGGGCAAAAACTATGCAAAGGAAGCCGATAGGGTGTCCTGTTAGCTGCCAGGCTTCCTGCAGATTAGCCACTTTGGGGGAGTAGTGGTGTCATTTTGGATAGCAGGCCATAGAAGATACCAGAATCTTCTGGGAAGTGTTTCTGCTTCTCTCCCTGCTTGCTGCCACCTGCCAGAAGCAAGTGTGGATCAGAGGTTGTGTGGGCCTCTTCCCTAAGGACTCAAGTCTCAGGCCAGCAACTCCCAAAGCCAGCCATTACTGGACAGTATTTCATTTTGAGGTTTAAGTGTGGGTTTGGTGTCAGCACCCCACTCCCTTGTCACCCAGCCGTTCACTAACCCTCCCCTTACACTGGCCCCACGGCCAGCAGCCACCAAAGCCACAGGCAGGCAGACTCTGCTTGGGAAGACAACATATAAGCCCTATTGGAAGCAGCTGGCCAGCCAAGCCTTCTCCTCACCCTGTGCAGGGTGGCAACAGAGTCATCAGCATGCTGTCACATGTAACACGTGTAATACATACACATAAACAGATTTGCACATTCAGTATGTCGGTCAGCATGCCTCTATACATGAAAACTCTTAGTTCTCTATTTGAGATATTATTCAGTTCAACACTTCTGGCCCTCATTGTGGGCCAACACTGGGGTACTGGGCCACAAAGATGGTGGAGATATAATCCTTTACATTAGGGGAGTCCATGGGCCTGCAGAAAACTGATAGCAGAGGAATTCTTCCCATTCTGCTCTAATGGCCCTGGCTCCCCAAACCCTTGCTGGCCAGTTTGGAGCTAGTATGCATACTAGGCAAATACTCCATCACTGAGTTCCACACTGGCCCCAGGAGTACATGTTTAAGAAAAATGTCAACTTGCTCAGTGAGGGGAAAGTGGGGCTCAAATTTAAGCCCCTCCTAAAAAATAAAAAAAATAAACAACTAGTGTCCTCACTCAAGCAGAGGCGCAAAGAAAATTGAGTCATTGGCTTCTGGTTGTGCAAACCCCAAGAACTTCTCTGTGAAGTAGCGAAGATCCCCTTTGAAAACTCCACGGGGCCAGGAAGCTGCTGCCACCTGCTCCAGCTCACTCTTTCACAAGAATCATTTCCCTCTCACGGTCTGGGTGGGGTTGCTAAAATGGAGGTACTGAGGAAACATGCCTGCAGCTCATACCTTGTCCCCAGCCCTAGGACAGGCTGTTGGGGAAGCCATCTCTCCTCCCACACCTCCTGTTCATTAGTGGAGCTGAGTCTACCCACTTGGGTGGCCACATGTCTCCTGGAAGTTCTCAGTGGATTTTGGTTCAAGATCTGTGGCTTCTCTAGAAAGCCATGTCAACCCACTCCTGGGATTTCAAGACTTCCCCTCAAATGGGGTACATATAACCATCCAAAGAGTACATAACAATGGTTCTCAATGGGTCACTGCCTCTAAAATGCCCGTGAGGGAATCATGAGAGCGTCTGCGGGGCCTTTCTTAATTTGCAGGCAGAGGGCATTGCCCTGACTTGTCTCTTAGGCAAGGAGTAACCTCTCCCTTTTTGCCAAGCCTACAAATGAGAGCATGTCTAAAGGGGCAACCGGCCTCTGATAAAGGAACTGACTTATTCTAGCAATAAATAACTAAGTTGGCATCTCTGACAGCTGTGGCTGAGTCCGGGGAAAGGGACAGAGGAGGGCAAGGCAGAGAGCTGCCGAGAATCTACAGTCTGCTGGAGAGTGGCAGGAGAAGCTGTTGACTATCACTCTGCGGACTGCAGGGGACAGGAACAGTGAGAGACAGCATACTGTTTCTGGAATCCTCCAAAGGTTGTGATGGGTGACATTAGATGAGGAGGCACCCCAATTCTACCCCTGTGTCCTTGGATGAGTCCCATTATCTCTGAGCTTCTATATCTTTATCAGGAAAATGGTGTTAGGAAAGTACTAATGTGCATGGCTATTGCAAGGCTGTGTAAGAAAACCTACCGCGCCAGGAGGTGGTGGCGCACGCCTGTAATCCCAGCACTCGGGAGACAGAGGCAGGCAGATCTCTGTGAGTTTGAGGCCAGCCTGGTCTACAGAGTGAGCTCCAGGAAAGGTGCAAAGCTACATAGAGAAACCCTGTCTCAAAAAACAAACAAACAAACAAAAAACAAAAAACAAAAAAGAAAGAAAGAAAACCTACCGCTAAACTCTAAATGCATCCGAGCAGTGGGTGGTGCTTCTTAAGGACTTCATATGCTAAGTGGCAGTAGCAACATGCCATGATTTTAAAATGGGGTACTCCTAGCTTTTCAGTGATGCTCAGGAGGCATCAGAAGCCCTAAAACAAGGAGGAACTGTCTTGAGCATCAATTTCCTTTAGGGGAAGATACAATGATCATTATTCTTAAACTCAAACTGGGTATATTGAGCCACAAAATAAAAAGCTGTGGTGAGTGTGTTAGGTAGTACTGAAGGTGCTAAAACAATGTTAAGCCACACCCCCAACTGGCCACACCCTCCTCCTCAGCTATGCAGTGGGGAGGGTGGGACCCCTTCAGTTCTCCAGAGAATAGAACATTTCAGGGACGTCCTCATGCCCTCACATAGTGGGGAAGTCACCAATCCCTGTCTCCCATGGTCTGCTTCCTCTTGGGAAAAAAAGGAGGGTTTTTTCCCCCGCTAAATGATCTTTAAAGTCCCTATCTCTGAGTCTATGACAGTGAATCAGGGCTTTTCTGGAATGAATGGAAGGAGATCTGTCATAGACCAGGAATTTCACGTGTTCCAGCGTCCCCTCCTGTGTAGGGGGAAGTTGGCAGAAAATAGAAACTTTTCCCTCAGCTGCCAGCATCTCCGCCACATCAACTCATCACTGCTTTGGAAGGAAGTAGATGTCCTTATGTGTGCCGGGGAATAACTGAATGAATCAAGACTAACTTCAGCCAGGATGGAGCTTGCTTCCTTATTTCTTCAAATGGGAAGACTCAGCCAGGGCTCTAACTGCCAGTGGAAAGAGGTTTCCAGAATGCTCTGAGTCAGCAGAAGGACGCCTGCTGCCCCTAAGCCCCAAGACTCTCAGATGCTCCCCTCTTTCTCAACAATGGAGGTATAATTGGCTAGTAATGCTCTCTGGCTATGGAAGAAAGGACACGTACATATGGAGACTCGTTCCCCCTGCCTTCCACCCCGGCTGCTTTCTCCCGGCTGCACAGGGTATCTGGCGCTGCTTGCCTATCTAGGGACACTTCTTCCTTTTGACTTCTGATACAACCTCGGACAGGCTCTCCTGTCACCCCACCTCTGCCCTCTGAAACTTTCCCCGCTCTCAAAGCTTCTTCATCTTCCAAAACCAGTTGCTCCCAGAGTGGGGCAACTGTGATGCCTCTCTTCTCCGCCCTTTCTCCTTCTCCTCTGCCTACCCAGGCCCACATCCTCTAAGTCACATCTCATTTCCGAGTCTCACTTCCTTTCCAACCACTTTACAAGGGCATGAAAGCCAGGCCCAGGCAGTCACTACTACTGGCCCTCTGCCCTGTTTCTCCTGGTGCCACAGTATACAACAGGAAGGTGAAAATCCCAAAGCAGTAGAGGACCTGCTGATCTCTCGGGCCTGACTCCCCCGGTGGGTCAGAAGGGAACCAAAGACCTAGGAGTAGACTTTTTAGAATAGCCCTGGGACAGGCTAGGAAAATACAGGGGCTCCACTCCTCAGCCACAGCCGAAGATGTGGGTGTTGAACCTTTCTCCTCTCTTCAGAAGCCAGGTCCAGGGCTCTCCCTGCCCTTCCCCCACCCATCCTGGATGTTTCTGCTTTCCAAGGGCCGCTTGGAGCTCTGGTTCCCTTTGAAAGCCTCCACTGGCCAGAACGCCTGAAGTCTTACTGGCTTTGTCCAGATATTCAGATGTCCCATCACAGCCCAAGCTATGGGACTTAATGAGCCTGAGTTCACACCCAGCACCCCATGCTATGTGAATACTAGAAGTCACTTAACCTCACCCAGCGGCTGTTTCCCTACTGTTAAAAACAAAAGGCACTTGATAGTGGACACTTGTCACTTAACCACCATGAGGATAAAAATATGATAGCATGGGTAAAATACCTAACACAGAGCCTAGTACAGTAAAGGGGTACAGTAAATGGCCAATAGAGTCATGTTGCTATTATTATTATTTGTATTACTTCTGCATCAGAATTCAAAATTGATGATCTCCATCTAGCACGTGTAAAATAGCCAAGTTGACTACTCCCACCCAACTGGGTTTAATAAATTTCTACTGAGAGGAACTCACTGTAGGCTGAGCTAGCTGACTTAACGACCTAGCTGGCACTTCTTAAAAGAAAACTCAACCGTGCTGGTGCTAAACAAAGCGGTCGTGGAATTATCTGTTCATATATAGACAAAGGAAGGGAATGCTTGGAATTGAGCCATACTGAATACCTGACCCCAACTCCTCCCCACCACAGCCACCAAAGTCACCAACCTTATATAGATGGGATACTGAGGTCTCTATACTAAAGTTTGTGTGTTACCCTGATACAGGTCCCCTCTTGCTCTGAAGCTGCCAGGCAGCGAGTCTGAACAGTGTTGCCCTCTGACTTTGCCCAGACTGGCAGAACCAGGGGGCTACAAGCACTGGGCACTGGGGCTAATCATTGCTTCTGTTATGTGTCCTCCTTGGGCCAGGCTAGAACCTCTTGGGCGCTCAGAGCCTCCTCAACACAGAACCGGTTCAAGCTCCCACAAGCTAAAGCAGTTGGTGACCAAAGCAAACTGTAAGAGTCCCGAAAACCAGTCTGAGCCTGGGACTCACTCTCTTTAGCTTTCCGGGGCTCCTTTCCGAAAAGCTCATTGCCAGCTCTTTGGCTTGCAATTCTGTGGCCACCTTGTGACTTCTCAACAAGTCCCCCGCTCCAATTCTGCCCCAGTCCCCGGCTCTGCTCTGACGCCCAGGGCAAGTCCAGCGGTGCTTGGGGAGCCTCGGGGCACCAGAGCCTGTTAGTCCGAACACCAGCAGCGTGCATCCAAGAGTACAGTTACTTTTGCGCCATGTGCTCCGGCAAGCGCCAGCGACCTCGCCCAAAATCTGCGGTGGGCAACCTGCCCAGCCAACTTTCTTCTCCCTTTCTCTTTTCCTTTCACCAAAGCGGCGCTTCCCAAGAACAAACTCTCTTCAACAGCACAGCCCCGAAACCCAGCTTTGCTTTGCTGAGCCCACTTCACTGCATTCCCTCCCCGGACGATTCAACCCAGGGGTATCCTGGAGGAGTCTTCCTACACTAGACGTTCTCATCCCGCCGCCCAGGCTAGGAGTCACTCACCGATCTGCTGCTGCGCCAGGCTCAGCTGCAAGAGGCAGAGCCCCCATGCTGCTTGCCACCAAAACTTGTCCATGGTGTGCAGGATGGAACCGAGGAATCTAGTCGCCTCTTAAAGAGGGTCTCGGGGAGCGGGGCAAGGAGGATGAATGGAACCTGTCACAGGCTAGGGGCCGCTGGGCAATGAGACCGCCTCGGAAGTTGGCTGCGGTTTTTATTCCAGGCTTTGAAAGAGTGACCTAAGAGGGAGGGAGCGTGCGAAGGACACACCCAAAGCGAGGGGGGCTGTGACTAAGCAGCCAGCGGAGGTTTAAAGACACACCAGCCTGCCTTCGCGGCTGCTCCTAAGCCCTGCTCTCCCTGGTAGCTGAGAATTACCGCCGCCCCCGTCTGCCCATGTCCCATCCCCCAGGCCAGTCCACAGGTTTCCTTCTCTGGCGAGCCTCCTGCCTTTTGGGAGCACTGCCTTGACAGGGAGCTTGACTAGGTCCTGTGACCTCAGCCCTCTGAGTTCAGCCTCAGGCCTCTTCTTTGCCACTAAACTTCTGGGAACCTGGCTTGGGAATGACTGTCTGGGTTTCCCAGGAAGCTGGACATATCCTAGGGAGGAGCTGAGACCAGAAGAAGATCCTGTTGGAAGGATGGTGTCTTCCAGGCCAGGGTGGGGATTGGAAAGAGGGGAATTAGTGGGAGTGCCCATTCCTCTTTCCCTCTGAGAGAAGTCCCAAATGCTCAGTGGATCTTTGCTCAGGGAGACCTAGTGATGACCAGCTCTGGGAATCACATCTGATACTACATGTTCATGCTGTCAGCCTCCTTTCCCAGGCTCTCAAATATCTACTAATTCTTTATGTCCTCCTAGGACTCACACATCCATCCATCCATTCCCCTGTCCACCCATCTTCCTATATATGCACTAACCTAGCCATACTCTGTCTACCAATTCTTACATTCATCCATCTGTACAACTTTTCATCCACCATTCCATAAATCCTTTTCACAGCTCTTCTAAGCTCACACTCCTCCATCACATTCCCAGTTCATCCTCCAACATGCTGATGCACGTACACATTCCCCTTCCATAATTTTATCTATCCTCATATCTACATACACATTTATCATTTCTCTTGTTTGCATATATGATCCTTCTCTACAAACTTTAATACACTCCCCCTTATGTCTTACCTGATAAATCTCAGAGAAGGATGTACAATTGCCATTTTCTTCAAGGGAGACATTTCAAGGTTGAAAACAGGAAAAATCATATTTTAAATCACAATTCCCTATCTTCTCTAATATCCTGTGAGTTACAATTTGGACATCAAAAGCAGTGCTTATTTTTAATGTGAACTACTGAAAGTAAAACTGAGTAGACTTCTTGTCAAATGAGATACATGGAAAACATACCCATGGCAGGACCTTGGAGGAATCATGCCAGAATTTCTGAGGGAAAGTGATACTATGGGATTTATTGAAAGAAAGTGGAAAAAAAATGAGAGAAATACACCCAGCCACCTGTGCATCCATTTTTCATCAAACATGTAGCAAGCGCCCAAGGATATCAAGATAAACCAAACCTGGTTTGTCCCCAGGCACTAGCTTACAGTCACAAGCCAGCTGCTGGCTACATGAAGAAATATACTGTAAAATACAGCCAGGACGGGAAAGATGGCTCAGTGGGAATGTGCTTAATACCAAGCATGTGACCCAAGTTTCATCCTTAGAACCCACATGGTGACTCACAAAAGTAGTCCTCTACCCTTCCATGGCATAAATACACACACACACACACACACACACACACACACACACACACACACACAATTAATAACTGTCACAATGCTTAGAAAATAATTCAGCCAGTCTTTTGCATCTATGGATTTAAATACTCATAAGAATTGCATTTTGTTCCAAGTAACTACAAGCATTTTGCTTTTCATTATTTTGTGAACAACACAGTTTAACATCTATGCATCACATACATAATATACAACATTCCATTGTTTTAGGTACTACAAGTAATCTAGCAGCCAATCGAAGACTTGTGTGGCTTATATGCAAATTCTGGATAATTTTACATAAAAGAACTCATCAGCAAAATGTTTAGTATGAAGTTTGGGTGTTCTGGGAGTAATATCCTGCTGATGAGGAATGATGTGCGTGTGTGTGTGTGTGTGTGTGTGTGTGTGTGTGTGTGTGTGTGTGTTTAAGATGCCACTAGCCCTGCAATATGAAGAAAGAAATCATAATTTTTTGGGGGAACACCAATGAGACATCCCAAGAGGGGCAACACTTGAGCCAGGTGTGGTAAGAGAAGGACTTCTTGAGAAACTGAAGGGACATGTCACCCATAGGGAGTTTTCCTTTCAAGGAATAGCTGGGATTCAAGACTGGAATACTCATGCTTAGTCTTGTTCTGTTTGCTTATTACTTTACTGCATCAAGATAGGTAAGGAGCTTTTATGTGCCTCCATTTCCCCAAGTGTAAAATGGGCTTAATAATAGTATCCACTTCATAGATTAATGAGAAGGGAATGGCTTTGAAAGTCCTGCATCTCTTAAACACTAGATATGTATATTCATGTATGTTCATACACATGCATATACATATATGGACTGTCACAGCTTGAATATTAGGTCAGACGAAGAGACTGAATGGGGTACAGCAAGACAGATGACTAGAGAAGTCTTCAGGGGCTATGTTGTAGATGGCAAGGAACTTTGAACTTGATCCTATAGAAAACCAAGAGCCACTCTAAGTTTTTAAAATGATTTGTACATGAAAATACACACAGCATCAAACATACTGTTTATCCACATGCAAGTGCAGTTAGATGGCATTCACAGTATTATGCCCCCTTTACAACTTCCTTGTAGGTTTTACAGTTAGAGAGAGCCTTACACTAGCGTTTTCAGAGACAGTGATGGGGCTGCAAAATCACTGAACCAGTTCCCTAGCCAGTCTGTGGCTGGCAGGGCATGACTCAAGGATCTGTCTTTCTGAAATGAAGAAGGTACCTTCTGGCCTCATCTGAATGCCAAGTGTTGCCAAGTGCTTTAGACTCTTCTGGTAGCTGGGAAGAGCTGGCCACCCTGCTGCTTGTGACCCAGAGACCATTTACTTCAAATTCTAAAGGCCCACCATTTGGGATAAACATCCTAGTGGGTCTGCTGAACCACGGACAGGGAAGACTGTTGTCTGTTTCTCTTTGGAGGTGGGGAGAGAAATAGGTAGTCACCAGGAATGGTGTTTGTTTTTGTGGATCCTGGGGGTTCCTTTGGGATCCCCTCAGAAAAGGACATAGAGCCCAGAGCTGAGGATTCACAGTGAGCTGTGTTTCTCTCTTCTTCTCATCCTACAGTAGAAATTCCACATGGTCTTTTTTTATAATTTAGAATACCATCAGAGAGTTTAATTTGACAAAAATTTTACTCTTAACAAAATGAAAAACACGAAACTAGATAACCTCAGACACCGCCCCCCAAGCTGGACTCTTTTGTGATTAGTTCAGTAAACAATACTGCCCAAATGTGTGTGGTGGGAGGGAGAAGAGGGAGCTGACTGAAAAGGCTTCACAAGCTGTAGAGAGACATGCAAATTCGCTAGAAATTATTATTAGGATTTTTTTCCCAGGGGGGAAGGGCTTGCTGTATCTTCCCGATAGCTCAGTGAGGGGCTGAGTCCGCTTGCCCCGGTGACACAAATGACTCATTTTCAATAATAAACTTACTGAGTCAGGCTAGCCCTTGGGAATTCCTGGATTATCTCTGAGCCCCCTGTCATGCCCTTTTCAAATACCTTGCCCACACCACGGGCCACAAGTCCTTCTCTGTCATCTTTTTTGTGCCTCTATAAAGGTGAAAATCCTTAAAATAATTTACTTTAGGCTTTGGGCATAAGTTGTGCAGTCGATCAGTCAGCTTTTGTAAATCAAACCATGAATGTGGGAAACTGGAATGGAGAGCTTGAGTTGGTGGGGCTTTTTTGAGATGTGAGATCACAGGATTTGGAAACAAGTCAGAATGCCGTCATCAGCCTTGGAGCTGAGAAAGCCCAAATCTGAGAATCAACTCGGCTGTTATCAGTGACTTAACCTCTGGGAGATTTGGGTTCAAAATGAAGGTAAGGGGACCATTTTTGTAGTTTAGGAATACTAAGAAAAGGAAGACATAAGGATACACTGTTTGGTGGAAAGATCAGTCAGCACCCTATGAGCTGCCTGAGTTAGGGACATGATTGTATTGGGCACCAGTATATCAGTTGCAGTGGCTGACATGTCTCAGTTTCTGGATTTATCTACTATGAACCACAAATAAGCATTGTACAAATGCATGAGTGACCCCTACTCTCTTTTTTTCCCATCACAGCTTATGGAGTGTTTCAGGAGCCGCATGAGCTCATAGATAGATCCATGTAGGCATCATGAGGATTGCTGAACCTGTTTAGGCAGTACTCTGTAAAGTGACCAGTTTAGCAGCCTGCAGGGGAGCCTGTTCATATGAGCAGATTAGATGCTCTTACAGAAACACTGGTGCCTGATGGCCTCTGATGAATGATAATAAATCTCTTCTTCTTAGGCAAAGAAAAATAAAATCTAAACTGAATATGAATGGAAGTGTGAAGGGCAAGGCTGGGAGACCCAGAGATGGATCATGGAACCTTACAAACATTAAACAGTGTTCAATGTTTTCACAGAGTTGTTTCAGAGACGAGAATCAGGCTGTCAAGGTAAAGGTAAAAGTACCGTTCCAGTTCAAATTGAACTCCCAATAGAATCCAGTCTTCGCTCACAGTCGTGGGATGAATTCTACACATACAAACAAGCAATAGTGAGAAACTCTCATGAAATCATCTTAGTGGAGTTTAATAAACTAGGGCTGAGTGAATCCTCATGATAAGTAAGCAACCTTGAGTGGCTTTTCTTCAGCTAACTGTAATCACAGAGTTGGGTCTGTAGGATTAGCAAAGCTTTCACATGAAAGCTTTACAAACGAAGTAGTTGGTGTGACTGCTGCACCCTTGGAATGCCAAGGGGACAGAGGAGCCCAGAATCTATATCAGCCATGTCAGTCACAAAGTGGCTTTCACCTAGAACTTTGGGGGCTAACAAAATAGTACCCACCCCCCAAGTTGGTTGGTAACAAACTTAGAAATGTGATTATTTGAGTATGAAATTGGAATTGATTATTCTCTTCATCCATCTATCCATCCATCCATACATTCATTCATGCACACATGCATACATTATACAACTAATAAATACTTGGTAAATTTTACACATTCTTGGTTTTGAAAGAGTTAACATAACCATTCCACCATCACCGTAATGATTGCCATTATCATCACCAGCACCACCACCAATGCTGTCATCACTATCATTCCCAGCACAGCCATCAACATCATCACCATCATCATCATCATCATCATCATCATCACCACTCTCCTACCTTTGTCTCGGTTGCTGGGATAAAATACCCAAAAAGCAGTCTGGGTAGAAAGGGGTTCATTTTTACTTACAATTCCAGGTTATAGCCCATCATTTTGAAGGAGGGAGGAACTTCAAACAGCTAGTCACTTCATCTCCACAGTCAAGGGCAGAGGGAAATGAATGTGAACATGCTCATTCGCTTTCTTGCTTGCATGCTCTTGCTTATCTTAATTTCTCCATTATTATGAAGGTCAGGGCTCCTTGACTAGGGAATGATGTCACTCACATTGGGCTAGGTCTTCCCAATCAGCTAACTTATAGACAATCCTCTATAGAAATGCCTAAGGGCAAATCAGTGTAGACAGCTCCTCATTGAGACTCTTCTCAGGTGGTTCTAGGGTGTATCAAGTTGACAAATCTAACATCACAACCATCATAAACATTGTCCTTACCATCACTGACAATATCACTGCCATTATTACCACGACCATTACCACCATCTGCTGTCACCACAAACACTGTTACTCTCAGTGTTGTAGAAGTTAGTCTTACTACTTGTCAACCCAATGTTATCTGATTGTAATGGCAACCTTATTGAAGGTTCAACACTGAAGATTGGAAAGTCGGGTGAATGATCCAAAGTCACACCTTCATTTTATGTAACAAAATTTCTTGTCATTAAGAAATATAAAAATAGAAATCTTTTGTTCCTTCATAATTTTTGATCTGGCAAAAACACCAAACCAATGGAGTCCAAATTAGTATCTGTTTTATTTTTATTCTACTCAGTTTCATTTAAGATAGATAAAAAAGAGTTCTCCCCAATGGAGTCACACTGGGTGTATTAATTATGTTTAAGGTTAGGCCCCCTACCCAGAAGTAGATGACCAACACAAAATGAACTCAATGGTGTTATTGTATAATTTTGTCTCATGCTGCTTTGTTTGGACTTTTTTTTTTCTTACTGCCCTTTTGCTTATATATGATGGTTTCCTATCTTGTGTTTTTATGGGGTGTGTGTGTATGCTTCATGTGTTCTCTATTTCTTTTCTTACTGTATCATGGTTTGTTGTTTTTGTTTGCTTGTTTGTTTTCTAAAGAGAGAGAGAAACAGAGAGCCCAGGATTGAGTTGATAGGGAGGTAGGGAGGATCAGAGAAGATGGGAAAGGGAAACCATGATTAGAACATATTGTATAGATTTTTTTTTTTGATTAAAAAAAGAGAGAAATTCCTTTGAAAGCTGTTGCTCACTTGCTGGGAAGAAAGACTGGGATTAATAAGGTGAGGGACAAGACATGCTGATTTTCACAATTTTCTTAAATTGAGGAAAGCTTATTTAATAGCAACTCAAACATTGACGCTCAGTGGACAATCTGAATTTGTGGAGCACGATCTCTCTTTCTCTATGGAACCATCATTAGATAGCTGCATGTTCTGACTAGAAATGAACATTGTTCTCTGTCATGGTACCTTAATGCTTATTCAGTTCCTACACTCCTTGCATGATACTTTTGGGGGTTTTTGGTTTTGTTTGTTTGGTTTGTTTGGTTGGTTGGTTGGTTGGTCAGTCAAGTTTTTTGTTTTTTGTTTTTCTTTGGCTTTTATTTTTTTCCTTTTTGTTGCTGTTGTTATTGTTATTGCCTAACCCACAAGACACAATTCCTTCTCTTACCTTGAAATTTAGTTTCTGACTCGATAACTTTCCTATGTGATTCTCCACTTCCTATGAGTGTGACCAAATGATGCCTATGGCACAGCCTGATACAAGCCTAGCCCTGTTAGAGCTGTTCATGAAATCTGGGAGTAGAATGTAGCTGAACATACATAATGCAAACTTACAGGCTGTGGCACAGCCATATACTTCCATCTATCTGTATGGAAAAGCAAGAGAAAGAAAAATAAGGTAGAGACTCAGAGACAAGCAAAACAATAAGTCCTCCATTCTGATACTTTGCGGTTCACTGGTTGCTGTGAGATACCCATACCCTTATCACTATATAGCCTTCATTTTACCTCTGTTAGCCCGCACTAGTTTCTGTTCCTTACAACCATAAAGACTTAATGAATATAAGACCATCACTTCACTCTACAGAATGGTAGAGAGACTCAAGTGGGTGGTAGAGATGCCCACCGCCTGGTCCAGACCTCAGGATTTGACTGTATAGCTTAGGTTTTCTCTTGCTCTTGCTCCTTTTGTGACTTGGCCCCCTTTTGGTTTTCCTAACATTGTGACATTCTACCCAAAGAATCTAATTATATCTCCTGTACTGTGACAGAAACTAGATTTCTGAGTGATTTGCGTACAGTTGCAAGCCGATCCAAATGAGTAGCAGGTCTTCCAAGGCCTGCCTTCCAAAGTCTTTGTCAGAGAGCCCCTTTCTGCCTGGACACGCCTGATAATCTATTTCAAAGGCAAAATCTTCCAGCTGGCAGACAGTAACAACTTCTCTTCAAAACACCCAAAGGGGAAAACTTCTGGGCTCTGATGCACAGTCATAAGCCTCCAGTCAAGTCCCGATGGGGCTTCACAACAATACTTATGGAGAAGGAACAGGTACAGAACTAGGAGGTGAAGCCAGGCCAAGGCCATACCATTCATTCCCTGACTACAGAAGACTGACTCTAGATGGTGTTTCATGGCTGACAAAGAGTCTTTTTGAACTTGATTAGGAGAGAATGTGGGCAGTGAGAGGGAAGGAGAGAGGAAGACATCTACAATGAGTGTGGTTGTGACTGTATATGAAAGATAAAAGGCACAGATATAACCACCATGACATGAAGGAAAATAAAGCCTTCCAACCACCAAATAGGAATGTGACAGACCCTGTCACCAACCAGGAGTGCAATCGATACCATCTCTGTAGTGCATAGACTATCACCAAGAGACAAAGATGAACAAGGCCTGCCTTCTTTCCTCAGAGAGTGGCTGGAATCCATGTTGGCAAATCAATGACCTTCATTAATTCAAGAGTATTTCATAAGCACCTCTATATTCTAGGCCCTACTCTGGATTCTATTGCTACAACAGCCCAAAGATAGGCTACCTTCTCTTTATCGTTGAGGAAATGGGTCCAGGGTAACTTTAATCCTTGTTTGGGAAGGATTCAATGACAGTTGCAATGGAATGACTTTAGATGGGTGACAATTAAAAGCTCATAGTGCTTAGGTCACAATGATACAAAGGTCACCAAGGTTTTCCCATGCAAAGGGAAAAGGTTCCTTGGTGGAGTCATAGTGTACACTAGGTCTACAGGTTGCAAAAATAATAACATAAGTACTAGGTAGGTAGTTCAGTGGTAGAGCCCCAGCCTGGTGTGCATTATCAAATGAGCTAAATCCTGAGCATGATGAATAACCTGATCATGAAAGGGAATTAAATTATTTTAGTTATAATAGTCTTGGCAATGCCTCAATAACAACAACAGTAAAACTTGAGTTATCTAACACAACAACAAAAGATGATTCTTGTCATGCTAAAGCAATTGTAGGTTATGTGTGGACTAGGGAAGCATAAGCATCCCATTAGCATAATGTAGTCAAGAACCTAAAGAAAAAAGAGGATAAAACTGTAGCACTTTAGAAAAGTCCATTTTTCAAGGAAGTTTGCAATGTACTGGATGAGAAACAGTGTACAGAGCCTGTGAGAGGGCTCAGTGAGTAAGGGTGCTTGCTGCCAAGCCTAACAACCTGAGTACAATCTCCAGGACCCTAATGGTGGAAGGAGAGGACAGTCTCCTGCGAATTGTCCCCTGACCTCCTGACAGGTAATGTGGCACATGAAACACACACACACACAACATATATACACAGACGACACAACATATACACATAGACCACACACACCACACACACATATACCACACACCACACCACACCACACATACCACATACACACACACACACACCTACACACCACACACATACACACCACACCACACACACACCACACACACCACACACACACATATCACAATGTAAAGAGGAATGAGGAGATAATGAAGAGATTCAGAGGGCTGATATTAACTAGTGTGGGTCAGAAAGCCTCTGTAGCATTTGGGTACCTGATCCAGGTCCTGATGGTTGAGCAGAGTTTGACTAGTCATCCTTTACCTCCCCACACCACTGTCTTTCACCTTTCCCCTTTTCCTGGCCATCCTCAGTCTGTAAGTCACTTTAACTGTCTCTTAAGTCTAAGATTCCTTTTTCTCAATGTATCAACTAACTCCAAACGTCATCTACTGGGTAAGTGACCTTGATTGTTCACTCCCTGTTTCTGAGCTTAAGTTCCTCATTTAATGCTTTTTATACCCATTGTGGGAGTCAAAGTATTCAATGCAGCAATGTGCATATTCAATCTACCATAAGATTTAGAATATAACAGGGTCCGAAAAATCATTGAGTATTTCTGACACATTCTTTTTCCAAATTCAATGTTTTGTGACTTTCTATGTACATCCCTCTTCCCTCTTTCATCTTTCAGATGGATTTGTCTTTTTGTGTGGTGGATCTAGTTTTGGTATCAATGAATTTCAATTCAACAATGTACAGTGCCTTTGGCATGTGGCAATTTTATTTTGGGGTAACCTAACACCCATCATCACCCCTGAGTAGTTGGGAAGGTGAGTTTAGGCTGAAGGGGTCTCTACAATTCACAACATCGCTTCCAAGTTCTCTGAAGTCCTTTCCATTCATGTGGTGGAAGAAAAAGAGCCTTGAGATGCTCTTTGTGACATTTCCACAGGCTATGTTTGTTAGTGAGATCACCACTTCCATACCATCGGCTAGAACCTGATCACTAAGCCACAGCCCCATGCAAGACAAGCTAGGGTTGATCTCCAAAACCAGAAAAAGAAAGGAAGGAAGGAGGAAAAGGAGGGGATGTGGGGCAAGTGGACAGATAACTGAAAGCAGACAGGGTGTGGTTGTTGATGTAATTTTCCCCAAAATAAATGAATGTTTAATGGGAGAGTACACACGACACCAAAGGCAGATGGAAACTGAACAGAAAGGCTTGTAAGTATGGACAAGTTCAGTAATCATACAGGTAGAGAGATATATAACGAGTTCCAGAGCACTCATCCACCAGCTTCAACAGTGATTTTTAAGTCCATTTTATCTGTGAGCATCTTCTGCTTCTTTCTTCACAGCTGGATTATTTGGAAAGGCTTCACAAACATCACATCTTTTAATCTGTAGTATTTTAGTATGTGTCTCTGTGAAATAAAGGCTTTTGAAAATAACATAATCACAATCTTAACATTATATCACTGGTCATTTTAGTTTTTATTAGTTAGAAAATCCATTCTTTGATAATTTTCTGCACATATACATTTTGATCATGCTGACTCTTACTGTCATTTCATTTTTTCCACTAGAGGTTTTATGTAAGTAACATAAAAACAGACCACTTTTGAATCCAACATTTTCATTTAAATATCATATTAAAGCCAAGAATGATGGTGTAGGCCTATAATCCCAGCTCAGAAGGCTGAGGCAGGAGGGTTGGAAGTTCAAGGCTTGCCTGGGAAACTTAGTGAAATCTTGTCTCAAAGTAAAGTATACCAAAAGGCTGTGGTAGCTCAGTAGCAGCACCTGTGCCCACCACGGATGAACATTGGCTCCAGTCCCCAGTACTGCATGACTACCACACTGAGCTGCAGGGGACACAGCAGGCGTCTGGCAGATCTCTGGAGTCACACCCTGGCCTCAGTTGAGTCTCTGTTGAATGCTGGGTGGCCCCATGTGGTCTTGCCTACAGAAGGAGGAAAGGAGGCCCTATGTATTTTCTGTAAGTGGGAGCTGAGGAATGGCTTCTTCTGCCTTTCATCCAGCTCACATCAGTGTTGCAAGTGACCCAGTTGGGGAAGGTCACAAAGCTTGGGAAGAGGGTGAAAAGGATACCACTGTGATGTCCTTCAGAGGATGTCCTACCTATCATTTTCTCTTAGCTGGTGCCTCACAGTGTGTCTAAAAAGGACCAGTCCTCTTTGCCTGTGGGTCAGTAAGTTTAGCTGATCTTTCTTTGCCAGCAATGAGACCATGGGAACTAGGAGAAACCAGAGGGAAAGTCCCCCCAAAACAAAATCGGTTTTCGTCTCAATTTTACCTAAGCCAGGTCTTCTCGGGAGTAGCTTCTGGCCCCCTTTCCAACCCTAGGAGGCTATGCCCTGACCCTGCCACTGCCTGCCCTCGTTTGTGTGTAGAAAATTTACATTATTCTGCTCTGGTGTTGGGAAGCAGAAATACCCAGGATAGGGGAGGTCCTGTATCTCTTCAGACCAATGAGCCAGAAGTAGCCTTGCTTCATCCCATGAACACACTGCCCGTACCGTACGTGATGACGTGGTCCACAAAGTGGGGTCCTAACGCAGCTATCCTGAGTATCGATGGATGCACATGTCGGAGGCAGGAGAAAGAACATGCTCTCACTTTCCTGGAAACTGCTCCTCTATCAGACAACCATTTCTTCTGTTTCTTTTAGCCACTTTTCTTGTTACCATGGCCACACACTTGACAGAAGCAGCGTTGGTCCACAGTTTGTGCACACAGCTCACTGTGGCTGGGAAGGTGTGGCAGCGGAACAGTTCCAGCTGCCGCAGCAGGAGCGTGGAAGAGCTGGTTACATCACATCTGTAGTCGGGAAGCAGAAACAAACACTGGTGCCCAGCTCACTTTCTTGCTGTTATTCAGCCGGGGCCCCTGGCCTGTGAGATGGTGTCGCCTGCAGTTACAGTGGGTCTTCCTCCCTCAGCTTACCCAATCTATAAACTTTCTCAGATATGTGAGCAAGGGTTTGTTTTCTAGGGGACCCTGGATCCTGTGGAGATGATCAGAGTCATCCCTTTCTCTTCCCCCATCTTCATAGCCATCCTTCAGCCTCTCTTTTTCCTTGCAGACCTGTCTCTGGACTGGGATCCTCCCTCCCACAAGTTACAAACTACATGTGCCTTTGGGAGGTTGAAATTCTCCATTTCTTCTGCACCTTGGTTCATCTGCACAGCCTGCCACCTCATCGGCCTGGGTTTCTCCCTTTCTCTTCCCCCACCCACAGAGTGTCAGCTCCTAGTGGCTTCCTCCGGGCCCCAGATGTGTCTCTATTCTCACTGCACGCAACCTGGTGACTGGCTGGGTGGCTCTGGTGGAGGGTCAGGGCAGTCCCTTCATACCGCTCCCTTGGGAAAAACAAGCAAGCTTGTCTCACCCCTTTGCTGGGCAGGGAGAAAGAATAACAGGGGTTAAGGGTAAATGCTGCCAAAGCCTTGCGTTCGGGGGCAGAGCCTGGAACAGGCCTACACTGTGAGTGGGTTTACAGAGCCCCATCTCATAAGCAATGGAGAACATGGAGTTCATCATTGATGGTATCAGCCAGACACCCAGAAAAGAGGTGTCGCAGGGTATCCCAATGGGTTCTGTAATGGAGGATTGGCTAAAGCTACTTAAAGAGTCAGAGGACCAGAAGAAAGGTTAAGTGGCTTGCCCAGACTCAAATACACAGAAATCATAGAACCTGACGTCACGTAGAACCTGACATCACCTGAAAGTTCCGTTCGTGCCGCTGTAATGATGTCCCTAAGGATGGAGGACAGAAGGAGACAAACTTACTGTGGTGCCTTTTTCTGGCAGAGCCACCCAAGAAGTTCACTCCATCCCACACCTCAGCATCTGCTTCTCTCTTCCTGTCCTTCACTCATCTGCACCTCACTTCCTCTAAAGGAGTGTTTGTGGTATGTGTCTGCACCTTCTCTCCATCCTGTCCCATGTGTGTCTCTGCCTGTACCTTGGGGATGCTGACAATGACCTGGTCAAGATACAGAAACCCTGATGACTACCTGGAATTTCAGGACCCACATGGTCCAGGGTCAGGGTCAAAGTTTCCCCTCTCTATGATGCTATGGGAAGCTACTCTCAGAGCTCCACTGACTGATTCAAGTTGAAAAGTGAGTTGGTCCAGGAGAGAAAAATGGAGAGGATGAGGAGGAGAAGCTGGCTTGAGTTCAGATTTCTTGAAAGTCTGTCTAATGTCTGCAGGTCTGTTGGTCTGAGCTGTGCCCAAGGCAGAACAAGCCTCCCTTAACATACACAGTCACCCTTCAGCTACCACTGAACTAACTGGTACACACACACACAGACACACACACACACACACACACACGTAGGCACATACAAACATATATATACATGCACACACATGTAGGTATACACAGCCATATGTGAACACACACACACACACACACACACACACACACACACACACACACCAGCTGTCATTCACATGCCCCCAGCATGCCTCTAATTCTCTTCTTACAACTTAATGCCTCTACAAGGATGAAAATATTATTGGTAGAATGAAAAACTTCATCTGAGATCCCTTTATTATTAAAGGGTATTGCTTTATTTTCATGTTTCTCCCTTCAGTTTTTGATTACATGTGGGTGGATTTTTTTTTTTACCCTGTACCTACAAAGTGAACAGCTGTTTTATTTCCTTTATTGTTTGTTTGGATTTTTTTTTTTTTTTTGAGACAGGTCTGTCCCACCTAGGATTTCTGTTGCTGTGATAAAACACCATGATGAAAAGCAACTTGAGGGGAAAGAGTTTACTACAGCTTATACCTCCGTATCACAGTCCACAATCAAAGGGAATTAGGGCAGGAACTCAGGACAGGACCTCAGAAGCAGGAACCAAAGCAGATGCCACAGAGGAGTGGTGCTGACTAGCTGGCACCACATGGCTTACTCAGTTGCCTTCTTATACAACCCATGACCACCAGTGTGGGAACCATCCCTGTGCACAATAGTCTGGAGGCTTCCATCTCAACCATCTATTTAAAAAAGCTCACAACCTTGCCTAGAGGCCATTCTAATGAAGGCGTTTTCTCAACCGAGGGTCTCTCAGCCCTGACCTGTGCCAAGTGGACAAAACAACAACAAAAGAAACAGAACATCAAGTGGGACAAAGTATCACACTCTTTCTCAAGCTAGCTTGGAATTTTCCAAGTTGTCAGGGCTGGCCTCAAACTTACAATAATCCTCCTGCCTCAGCCTCCTGAGTGTTGAGATTATATGCCATCATCACTCAGCTTATTTATATTTTTCATTCCTTATTTTTCTATTTGTTTATTTATTTTACATACCAACCATAGTTTTCCCTCCCTCCTCTCCTCCTCTTCCTTCCCCCCACGTTCCCCCACTCCCCCATCCACTCCTCAGAGAGGGTAAGGCCTCCCACGGGAGTCCACAAAGCCTGGCATATCAAGTTGAGGCAGGACTAAGCTCCTCCCCATGGCATCAAGACTGAGCGAGGCATCCTACCATAGGGAGGGAGCAGGTTCCAAAATGCCATCATTGCTTATTTTTCAATGTAAGTTTTATAATTATCATTTTTACTTGGATCTAGCCTCCCTTTGATCATATATGGCATAATTTATTTAAATAAATCCTAGCTGACATACCCTGAGTTGTTTCTTTCAGCTACAATGATATAAAAAACTTTAATGGAAATGTTTATGCATGCAGCTTAGAGCCTCCTTTAGATTACTTTTTCAGACAGCTGCTCAGAATGGGCATGGTTATGGATAGCTACAACCACACAGCCAATAAAGTTAGTACTGAGAGCAAAGTTCCAAAGCTAGCTGTGGGTACAGGCTAAGGGTACTGGGGAAAGCTAGCTGTGGGCACATGCTAAGGGTACCGAAGAAAGGTAGCTGTGGGCACATGCTTGCAATCTCAGCTGCGGGGAGGCAGAGACAAGTCCCCTGGACTTGCCTGGCAGCCAGCCTAGCCTAAGCATAGAGCCCCAGGTCCCATGACAGACTTTGTCTCAAAGAACTAAGTAGATGTCTCCCAAGGAATAATACCTGAGGTTGACCTCTGAACACAGAGGTACACCTGCAAAATACACACACACACACACACACACACACACACACACACACACACACACACGTCAATAGCCAACAACTGGCTTAACATCCCAGAACTGGCCTGTTCTATCTCTGTGGCTTTGGAAAAAATATTTAATTTCTCAAAGCCTAGTTTGCTTTAAATAAAGAACAAAGCTAAAACAATACACAATCCATATGGTTTTAATGAAAATTGAATAAAATACAATGTATTCAAAAGTATTTTGGTCTCTCCTAGCATTATTGATGCTGTAATTATGACTAGTGTTAAACTAATTTTGGCTTCTTCTAGACTAGGCTGATTCAACAGCATATGGCTGACATTTAACATATTTCCTGGAGGCAAATGTGGTCCAGTCTGGAATCAATGGCTCAGCAGTTCCTCTTAATTCACTCATGATTCTCATCCTTGCAAGGTCAGTGCTATGGTTTGAATGGGTGACTGTCCCTCAAAGGCTCACCTGATAAAATCCTGGCCTCCAAATGCGTGCTATTGATAAGTGGCAGAGCCTTTAAGAGGTGGGACCTTGTGGCAGGTCTCAAGTCATGTCTTCAGAGGAAACTATTAGATGTTAGTCTTCCCCCTCTCTCACTGACCATGAGACAACCAGTCCTCTGACACTTGCTCCTACCACAATACACTGTGTTGTCATGGACACAAAGCCAATTAGTCATGGGCTGAGACCTCCAAAATGGTGAGCCAAAAGAAACCTTTGCTCTTTATTAGCCAATTATTTCAGTTATTTGCTATAGTATCAGAATGTTAGTTCACAGTCAGAGAACTGAGTCAGAACTCAGTCCATACCCCTTTTCTTTTAGGAGTCTTTTAAAGGTTCCTGATTCTCAAGTTTGGACATCATAACCCATGGCTCACTAAGCATATTTATTCTTTTACCACATTCTGCATGTGATAAAATTATGTAAGAGCAATTGATTAATAGATGGATCTAGGGGATTAGCCTCATATACTCTTAGCATTTTTATCTTAATGTTTTTATTGGTGTTATAATTTTTGTTATCAGGATGATGTTTAAGGATCTAATGACTACTTCCTTCCACTTCTCTTTCTGAGTTTAGAACTCAATAAGAAATACATTCAGAGTTGTATATGTGGTCATAAATATTGGCTTTATTATTCTGAAAAGCTGAAAAAAAGAACATAAATGTGTACCCACCTGACCCTTCCCAGTATTAGCTCCTCTATCCACTGCAAAATAACTTGCTTCCAGTTTCTTCAACTTGCCACTGAATGGACAGTATCACTGAAGCCAGGCTGGGATGAGTTCCGTTTTGAGCTCTATCTGTGCATTTGGAAATGATGACTGTCCTAGTTAGGGTTTCTATTACTGTGACGAAACACCATGAATAAACAAAGCAACTTGGGAGGAAGGATTTATTTGGCTCATGCTTTCAACTTGCTGTCCATTATTGAAGGAAGTCAGTACAGGAACTCAAACAGGGCAGGATCCTGGAGGCAGGAGCTGATGCAGAGGTCATGGAGGGATGCTGCTTACTGGCTTGCTTCCTAATGGCTTGCTCAGCCTGCTTTCTTACAGAACCTGGGACCCCTCAGCCCAGGGATGGCACCACCCAGAGTGAGCTGGGCTCTCCCCTATCAATCACTAATTAAGAAAATGCCATACAGCTAAATCTTCTGGAGGCATTCTCTCAATTGAGGTTTCTCTCTTTTTGATGGCTCTAGCTTGTGTCAAGTTGATATAAAACTAGCCAGGACAATGACAAAAGGCTCACTCTCACTGTTTGAACTTTGTTGGTTTCTTGGGGCTACATGTCCTTCCTTCTTCCTTTTCTTCTGGTCCCCCTCTCAGAATTCCCCTGGCCATTCCCTATGCCTGAGACCAGGCTGACCTACCAGGTGGCAGCCCCACAGCAAAGAAGTAACACTCTAACATTTATTCTCTTAAATCAAGTTTTTTTTCCACTTTTCCTGTCAATTTGTGATCTCATTCTCTGTATAATGAGATTAATTCAATTATATTCAAAAACTTTAAAGTTCTCAATCTCAAACCACACTGCAAGAAATAAAGACAGACACATCAGGCAATGATTAGCTGTTGAATGATGCTGTGCCCAGGCTCTGTCTCTCTTTTCTGTTTTGACATCTGCTGCTGGCTTGGTCCTAAGGCTGGTTCCCACACAGCCCTAGGATGCTGCAATTCTAGGCACTCCATCTAGGAACCACATGTCTCAGTTAAAGAAGAGGGGGCATGCCAGCTGGCTTCTGCTTTTTTTAAAATAAGGAAATATTTTCTAAGACTCCTTTCATTCTGCATAAGTGACCGCCACCCTAATGTCTCAGCAGGGGGACAGTACCACCATCACTGTCTCCAACACATTCATGAAGCTAGGATGGGCAGGGTGGGCATCCTAACAAACCAAGACTCTGAAGAAGAGAAAAGGGAAGCAGAAGCTGAGTGGGCAAGCCCTCAGTTCTGTTGAGAATCACTAAGCACAGATTTCAGGGCTCATGATCTGAAGATGTCCTTTTGTCTCTGTTTCCTCATCTCTGAACCTCCATTTCCTCACCTGCCTTCTCCACCTTGTAAGGATGCTCTGATCACCAAGTAGGATAATAAGTGTAAAATGTAAGTGTGGTGTGGACCATGCACCTGATGGATACGGCTCCCAACACGCAAGCTTTCCCCATCAAGTTCAAAGAGAGCACATTTCAGACTTGAGATTAGAAATTCCTGCATGGAAACTGGAAGCCTGTGCTTGCTGGAGGAGTTCCTTTTTGACCTCTAGATACAACAAAAATGCAAATAAGAAGTAAAGCAGGGCACTGGGGAGACAGCTCAGTTACTAAAGTGCTTGCTGCACAAGTGTGAGGACCTGAGTTTGGATCTTCGATACTCACATCAAAGTTAGGTGCTGGTGGTACGTGTCTGTTATCCAAGAACTGGAGGATTGGGGACAGATAGATTCCAGAGGTTCAGTGACCAACTAGCCTAGTCTAAAGGGTAAGCTCTAGGTTCCCTGAAAGACCTCATCTCCAAAAAAAGTAAGATGAAGAGTTAACGACATTGGGTTGCCCTTCTTATGCACACACACGCACACACACACACACACACACACACACACACACACACGAGAGAGAGAGAGAGAGAGAGAGAGAGAGAGAGAGAGAGAGAGAGAGATATTTAAGTGAAACACATTAGACCAATGAACATGTAAAGACGATCCACATTGGGGAATCACAAAATCAGTAAGATACCACCATTAGTATATACTGAATAGTTAATATGGTAATACATACAGATCAGGAATACAGTAGGATCTTAGTATATAAATTTATTAACTCCTTGCAATAGCACTGTTCTTAATTTGGGAATAGAGTCAGAAAAGGAAGCCATCTGGTTGGTAGAGAAAGAATAAAATAAAATTCACACCATTTGATCAGTGCCTTGTTGACCAGATCGCAAAATAATTGCCAACTACGCAATAGTATTTTATGGACCAGCTCTTCAGCATTTAAAAGTTACTCTGTGAAGGAGACAGCATTACTTTATTGAAGATGAGGGAAGAGACATAGGCATGATAAGACACTTACCTGGAGAGGAAGGTCACACTACAGTGGGCGTGGTCCAAATCTACTCATTCTTTCCTGAAAGCAGTGATACATGTATGCCAAACCCACAGGATCTGTCATTTGTCTCATCCATGAAATATTAAGCTTCTGTTTTGGGAACCAAGTCACCACTTTGCATGTGTTGTTGGTGAGAATGGTCCTTAGCACATAGATGTCTGGGGACTGATAGAGTGGTAAATTTTCTGGCATTGCCTGTGTGTGTGTAACAGGACAGAGCTGCAGTGGGAGACTTTCCATTCCTGAGTAACTGAAGAGTGGAGATGCAGGGAGGTAGAAGGGTGGTATCCTCAAAAGAGCAAGCTGGGGGCAGGATAGGGGTGCGGATAGGCCTGGGTCCTTTCTGTAGCCCTGCAGCTCACTGGATGGAGAATTCTGAGCAAACAGTTTCGCCTACTTGATCTTCAGTTCCCTTGTCTGTGAAATGAGGCTGATACCAGTTGGGCTTCACCCTGTCTGAGCTCTTTCCAGTAGACCAAGCAAATCTACATAAAGGATCCCACTCAACTGTCTGGTGTGGAGTGGATGCTGGTGCCTTTATTGCTTCTGCTGCTGCTGCTGCTGTTATCATCACTGCTCCCACAGGAGAACGCCAGAGGCTAGCAGGCCAGCTCTGGGAAAGACATCTGCTGCTTGTGCTCTAGGCATTTCCTCTTTCCTTGAAGCCTCTGGCAACAGCTGCCTTAGCCTCCGTTTCCGCAATGGGCTGTCCAAAGCACATTCACCCAAGCCTGCTGCTGTCCCTGAAGCAAAGGAGGAAAGGGTAAAGGGAGACAGGGAAGGAAGTTTCCTCTAGCCCTTCCCAGAGCCTGAACCCCACCCCAACCCCAGGTCCCAATTTCCCCGGGCAAGAGCCAGTGGCTCTACATCTAAGGCTGTGAATGCCAGCTGTTGGCCACTGGTTCTGGTTGTTAAGCAGAGCAGCACTGAGCTCAAGGCTGGTTATTGGAGCAGTCACCTCCTTCTCTCAGTGTGTGTGGGGTTGAGGGGAGGGCAGGAAGCTGGAGACAGCTTAGCCGCCTGCAGAGCCCTGGGAACCACAGGGTGCTGACTGCCAAAGCAGTGTTCAAATTTCCACATCAAGACATGCCATCGTCTGCCCGACTCCAGCTGGAACCAGAGACTCCCTCAGCAGTCCGGGCTCTTAGCTGCTCCTGGAATCTGCCTGTGAGCTTGGGGGTGCTTAGTCATGGGACATGGAGCTGGCAAAGCCTTCTTCCATCGAAACATTCCGTTTTACAGCTAAAGAAACTGAGGCCTGGAGGGATGAGATGACTAGTGTAGGATGATGGGCCATGAGTCAGGAAGGGCTGGGCAGGAACATCTTACTGCAGACAGTGAGCCTGGGGCTGTTTCATTTTGCGAAACCAGAGGCCACCCTAAGTCTTACTGGTAAGGAACTAGCCTGTGATTCACTTGAGGCCTGAGAGCCCAGGGCACAGCAGAGCTCTCCCTGGGCTGCACACCTCTGACAGAAGACCTACCAGAAAACAGATGGACAAAAGGATGGCAAAGAAAAATGCATGTTGATGTGGAGAGATGCATGCTCAACTGTGAAAAAGAACGAAATGCGCAAGGCAGACGTCATCCAGTAGCCTCAGCTGGATAAGGAGTATACCTATGCATAGAAAAAAGATTGGAGGGAAAGGAAAAGCAGGTGCTACTAGAAGGCAGGATTAAGGGAAGTCTTGGCTATTTATTTATTTATTTATTTATTTATTTATTTATTTATTTATTTATTTTCTGCCTTACATGTATTTTCTACTTTGAGACTGCTTGATTGGAAACAATTTTAAAAGAATACAAAATAAGTGGGCAGGCAAGTGCTTGGGTCCATTGTCACCCTCTAGGCCACTAAAATGGACTGGCTTGCTGCAGCTTGTAGGGCAGACTGTGCCCATTGCATGAGATGGGGGTGTTTTCCTTTCCAGTGAAGAGCGAACAAGCTCAGACCTGAAGGCGGGAAACCACATGGATTCCACCAAAGCCTGGAGGTGCTGGCTCCAGTTCTGGGCACTCCTGGGTCTGCAGTGTCCTCTGGGGCAGGAAAGGGCTGCATCCCAGGCCCCAGGATGAACTCCTGCTCAGTTGAGAGTGTGTGATAGTTGGAGGCAGAAACCAAGGCTGAGGCCTGAAGATGTGGGGAGAGGGAGAGAAGCCTCTCCGAGTCTCCAGCTGTCCCATCTAGGAAACTTCATGACCCAATGTCACCATTCATACACACACATCTTATTTGTACTTCCTTGCCACTTGCCTAATACAATGCCAAGACGCTCAAGGCAGGCCCACCTTTCTGCCTATCCCAGGGAGGCTGCTTCTGTGCAGGAGTCTTCCAACTCCTTTTGCTGACCAGAGGGGAGGGGAGGTTTGGATCTTACGTGTTCCTCAAAGTTCCATGTGTTAAATGTCCAGTCCTCTGCTTGGCCATATAGGGATGTGGTGAGAACCTTAAGAGGGGGGCTCTGGTAGGAGGAGGTCTTTAACTTGTTGAGGGCATGTCCTTGATGGGGTAATGGCTTGTTTGCTTTTGTGTCTCTCTATGTGTGTCCTGGTCGTGAACTGAATAGTTTTTCTTCACATCACACTCTTTCGATGTATTGCACTGCCAACACCCCAGAGCCTAAAAGCAAAAATAAACCCACATTCACCAACTGGAATCTTCAAAAACCTAAGCCAGAATAAAACTTCCCTCTTTATAAGTTGATTGCCCCCAGTTTGTGCGATTATCATGGAAAGCTGATGACCATACTGGGGAAGGGTGGATTTTGCCAGGATTGCTGTGGAGATCAGAACTTTGTTTAGCTGGGACTACCTTCCCAAGCCACACGCCTGTTTTTCCTATGGTGTTGCCTGCCTCATGTTCCAGCTGAGATCTATTGTTTCTCGGAGTTACATGTCCTGAGCAATGGATGCTGCCTCCCAGCAGAGCTGCATACAGCAAATGCCATGGCCGCAATAGAAGGGGCATGGCTTTAGAGCAGCTTCCCTCATTCCATCTACAGCCTTTCCTCAAGGGAGGACAGCTGCAGAGGAAACTAGAGCCGCTAGATCCAAAGGCGTTATGGGAAAGGAAGGCAGAGGACCTGAGTCACAGCTCTTGCTTCTCGGTGGGCTGCATTCTCAGGCCAGTGAGAACCCTTGAGCCTCTGTATCCTCGTGTATACAATGAATCTCGGCAGTTCTGTAGGGAAGTCAATGTCTCCGTGCTTCTACAGTAGGATCTGTGACCTGGAGCCCTCAAGAATCTAGCTTGCTACTTGTTTTTGTAGAATCCTCAAGCTATGGTGTGTGCATGTATGTATGTGGGGTGTGTGTGTGTGTGTGTGTGTGTGTGTGTGTGTTCAAGGGATCAATCCCAGAGCCTCATGCATGTTAGGTAAGTGTTTAGATGCTATGCTACATCCTCTTACTTCGATTTTACATTTTGAAATGGCTGGAAAAAATCAGTTCAAGAACAATAGTTTGTAATATAGGAATTATAATCTTGTGTAATTCAAAATTTACTGCCCACAATAAAGTTTTATTGAAATGCAGCAGTGACCATTTGTTTGATTACCTATGGCTGCTTTAGTGCTAGCATGGATAAGATGAATGGTTGCCATGACCTGAGAAGTTCAAGCTATTTACTGTGTTGCCCTTTACGGAAAAGAGTCGCTGAGTCCTGACCTATTCTGGATCCCAAGTATTAGCAAACGTTCCATCCCCATCTCCTATGGCTCTGATCACCTTTTCTCAATTCCTGCTCACTGGATACCTTTTTATCTTGTGTAAAAGACTGGGCAGCAACTAAGATTATCATTACTGTGGAGAACAGGAAGGATTGTGTGTGCCCAGGAACAAGGGTCATCATTAGGTTTGACGTGGGATCACGCTGTAGAGAGGAAATCATTCTGCTGCCAAGTGGTCATGTGACCTGGAGAAACTTGTTTTGCCTGTCTAAGTCTCAGTGTTCCTCATCTATAAGGTGGGATTTTGATCATGGCTAATGTTCGTGTATCACACGTGGAAGGCTAGATATTACTCCAGTCACACCTCTAACTCATTTAACCCCTGCAGTTCTGTGAGGAAACTATGCCATCATCCTGCTTTAAGGACAAAAAAGCAAACAACAACAACAAAAAAAAACCCAGAAGCCAAGGCCCAGGCTAAACTCAGACTCAAGAACCTCCTATATTAACCACCCAAGTGCTGGGATTATAGGTGTGCACCATCATACCCAGCTTCAATTGATGTGTTGACATATGCATACTTTGTAGGGTGGCCACATTAAGCTACCTACCACATGTGTTAACTCATGTTTTTTTGAAGTGAGAGTATTTAAAATCTCTTCAGCAGCAATTTTTAAGTATACAAATTGTTATCACTGATAGCCACAATATTGTAAATGACTCTCTTGATCTTGCTCTTCTTGACTGAAATTTGTATGTTTTGACCAATGCCTCTTCTTGACTGAAATTTGTATCTTTTGACCAATGCCGGTCTAAGCCTTTTAACTCCCCCTCTCTGGTAATGACCATTTGAGTTTCTGTTTCTGTGAGCCCAACTTTCCACTGTTGTTGTGGAGGAAAGTTCATCCATCCAGAATTAGTCAGGTAGACTCAGTTTGTGTAATCCCAGTTTACCAAAATCATCCAGAGAATTGTAACCAGGAGGCAGAAGAACATGTGGTTTCTTCTCTCTACCCAGGTAGATTTGGCTTTTCAAGATAAGTAAGATTGAATGTATTAATCTTTCCGGGGCCTAGTTTATTGGTTTACTTTGCTCAACATGACACATTTCTTATGTCACCAAGTATGTGTCTTTTCAAGGCAAAGTAATTTCTCTCTGTCTCTCTGTCTCTCACACACACACTTTGTGTGTGTATGTGTGTGTGTTTGTGTGTTTGTGTGTGTGTGTGTGTGTGTGTGTGTGAGTGTGTGTTCTTTTCTCTATCCATTTACCTACTGACAGACACAGCTTGTTTCTGTATCTTGGCTATTGTGATTAATGCTGCAGTGACCATAGACTGTAGATGTCTCTTTCAACATACACATTTTGTGTGTTTTAGGTATACACCCAACAGTAAGGTTGCTGAATCATATGATGGTCTTACTATTTGAATTGAAGAGAAACCTCTATTCCATGTTGTAGAAATTTGAACACTTTTTAATACAATTGTATAGTCGTGCAAGTTTATTGTGAAGGAAGAGGATGGCATAACTAATCTGAATCTCTTGGAATAATGGCCTTACAGTGTAGTACTACCTGAATGGGGAGGGGACACTTGTAGGGTGACATCCAGCCCTACCTGGATCATTTCTACTTCCTTGCTTTCTCTTCATAAGGAAGAAATCCCTGTCCATTTTCAAAGCCATGCAGCATCCTCTTATAACCTGTTCTCAATGGCCTCCCGATCACCTTAGACCACACACTGATTGGAAGCTACTGACTGCCTCCCTCTAGGAGTAGACTCTCCTTTCAGCCACTGCTTCCTACGCTCCCCTAGTGAGATGCTAAGGAATAGCTCATGCCCTTCCACTCTGTGGTGTCAGCTCCATGTGCCTCCTACCTCAATTAAGACCAATTTTTTTAATAAATAATTTTTTTCTTTATTATTATGTGTTTTAAATTTTATACATCAGCCATGGGTTCCCCTGTCCTCCCCCCTCCCGCCCCCATCCCCCTCTGGATAAGTGAGACCATTGAATAGCTTGATCTGTTTGGGAGGCATCCAGTTTGTGGGACCAGGATCTGTCCTTAGTGCATGAGCTGGCTGTTTGAAACCTTGGGCTTACACAGGGACACATGCTCAGCCTGGAAAGAGCGGACTAGACCTGCCTGTACTGGATCCACCAGGTTTAAATGAATCCCCAGGGGAGTCTTGATCCTGGAGGACATGGGAATGGAGGGGAGGGGCTGGGGGGAAGACCAATTCTTCTGGTAGTTTCCTTTCTGAGCAGTCCTGAAATAGTGGCTAAATCCAACCAGGCTACTCTTGACACCCCGGAAGAAAGCTGACAAAGGTTATTATTCACTCCACCTCCCTCTCCACTGTCCTGCCTTCCCACCACTTGCAGGTCCTGATTCTTCATCCCCTAGGCTGCCATGACCTGTGTCTCTGGTAAGCCCTTTCTTTCTGTACCTGCCTCAGGCTCGGCACTGCTTCCCAGCTCCTCACTCCCATGCTCACGTGTGGATGATAACTGAGTGTTAGAAGTTCCAGCAGGTGCTGCCTTGCCCTTTTGTCTTAATTGGTCTGCAGGACAGTGGGGTCTTGTCTATGCTATGAGCTCCCGCGTGGATGGGAGGGTGCACAGATGGCACTAAAGACAAAACATGGTGACGTTTGATTAATCGCTTGTGCTCTGAAACTCCTGTGGGACCTTGAGAAAAGCAGTTCATCTCTCCATCTCTCTGGGCCTCTGGAGAGAGCATTTTCTCTATGCTGTTGTGAGAATTCAGAGAGATATTACACAAAGGACCGATCAGAGTGCCTGGCATATATTTAAACCTGATGAGTGTTTAATGGATACAAGCTCATATTCCTTGTCTCCTTTCAACAGCTTGGGGTGGGGGGGTCAAGAATATGACAGAAGCCTTCTCCACAGCTTAGTGTGATGGTCCCCATCGGAATGTGTGGTGTGCTGGTGCCATCCATGTCTTTGCCTTCATGATTCCCTCACCCTGGAACTGTGAGCCAAATAAACCCATCCGTCCTTAGGATGCTTTCAACAGGTATTTTGTGGCCACAATGAAGAAAGTAACTAATACAGAAGAAAAAAAAAAAAAGCTCAGTTTACCCAATAGGAGCTAAGGGGCTTAAGTTCAGGCACTGTGAGTGTGCAAGGACCTCCCAGACAGGAGGGAAGTGTGAGCCCCAGAGCCAGGGGTTGAGAGTTTGGGAACCTGTGCATCACAGGAGGGATCCTCTGTCCCTGGGAGTGGTGGCAGAGGGGACAGGGAGCAGGGATAAGCTTGCACAGAGCCTCCAATCCTCTTAAAGGCGTCCTTGGACAGGGTACAAAACAAAGGGCACCGTAGACCCCTGAACAGAGTGTCTGGCTCATGCCCTGGTGCTATGCATGGGAAAGGAAAGAACAAGAGGACTAGGCAAGCCTATCTTAGACAGGGCAGATGAGTCTGCCTGAAAATATCTCCTCCCCTCCCCCACCCCCAGGTGTGCACAAAGCCCTGCGGGAGTGAAGAGTAAGTAGGGTCTGGTAGATGACCAACCTTCCCAGTTCCTGTGTGGAGGAAGGGCAGTGGCCAAGACTGGCCTGGAGGAGAATGAGAAACATTTCAAGGGAGCGCTGTAGGGTAAATGCCTTTCCCCTAGTTTCTAATGGAAGAAAGAACCACGGGTTTCCTCTTCCAGGAAATGCTCAGGACCACCTGCACTCAGGCAGACCTGCAAGGCAAAGCCCACCACAGCTGTTCTGGTGGAGATCATGACACATCCTCCCCCTGGGCTTCCTCTTCCTGGAGCCCAAGCTTCTAGCTCAGTTCTGCCCAATGCCACAGCTCTGTTTCCTCTTTGGGGAGCATCGGGAGCTGGAAACAAAGGAGAAGGCACTGAGCCTCAGGAGCTGGGGTCCTGAGTCTTTTTGTATGACTGACTGGTAATGTGAATTAGACACGCTTCACTCTCTTTAGGTCTCCATATCCCTGTCTGTGCAATGGGACCACACACTTGCTCTCCCCAACGCTTGCCTTGGAGGGAATGCTATGACTTGGGCAGGGCAGTGCTCATGGCTCCCTCACTAAGTAAGAGTTTTCCGTGGTGAGAACTCCTTGGTGTAGTTCACTGTTGCATGTCCACATCTAGCACACATCCCTAGCAAGTCTGCGGGTGGTTTGCCTAAAATTGTGGTAGTGTGAGTGAAGTAGACAGAAAGAGAAAGTCACGAGACACAGGAAGGAGAGGAAGACCTCACAACCCAGACTTTGCTTGAGGCCAGCAGGTGAGAGTCAAGAATTCTAACACAGGGCTGTTGAGATAGCTCAGCAGGTAAGAGCACTGGCTGCTTTTCCAGAGGACCTGAGTTAGATTCCCATCACCCACGAGGCGGCTCTGCTTCCAGAAGTCTTCTGCCCTCTGCTGGCACCAGGCATGCATGTGGACCACAGGCATATGTTCAGGCAAACCACACACACACATAAAATAAGAATAAAATTTAAAAAAAAAAAATTCTAACCCGATGAACATCTACTATAAAGGCAACAACACGGAGACTTTTTCTGTAGAAAGACATTTTAAATAAAAATGTTCTAACAGAAACTTAAGCTCTGCTTAAGGCCTAAGTACATATGGTTTTTCTCCCGTCTCTTCCTAGCTGTAAGCCTGCAATTTTCTAGGAACCTCACCAGACACCACATTTGCAGTGAAAGACATGTCCTAAGCCCTGTGCATCCCTCGTGACTCCGTGGTCTTATCTCATCAGAATATCATCCGAGAAGCCACTTCCAGATGCACCCTACTGTCTCATTCATGGAAAAATAAAGGCGGGGGAGTGGGGTGAGGGGTGGGGGGGGGGGGCACGGGGAGCTTTTGAGATGTAATTTGAAAGCAACCAAAATGACGTAGTCTACTGTGAGACACTAGTGTGACTCTTCCTTGAGAAGCTCACACCTATGCTTTCAGGCATGATTAGTCTCCCTAACCATCATCTTTGTTTTCAGGAAACTTCAGCTCTGCTTCCTACTGGCTTGTCCTGCAATTCATTTCTTTACAGAGTCAGGAATCTGGCTTCACCTGAGTTGAAGTTCCTAAGAGATTAAGGGAAGAGCTCATGTTGCCACTAGAGACAGTGTAGAGCTATTGACAAAAGCATGTGATTTCCTGGCTTCCACGGGTCCATGTTCTGCCCCAGGCCTATGGTCACCTACAATGAGAAAGGTTTAGTCTATAGCTAGAAAAGGAACCCTCTGGGCAACAAGAGTGTACAGGGGACCCTGCAGCTTACGTCCTCTGCTCTCACCTCTGGTTACCATTATTCCCCAGGAGCTACCTTCCCTTCTTCTGATGAGCAAAAATCCAGTTGACTTGGATTTGGCAAAATGTAGCACTCGACACTACCCTTCTCACCATCCCCACATCCAGAGGAGCCAACTAGGACACAGCTGTGGCTTCAACAATAAGACAGTTTTGAGATTATGAGGAACCTGGCAGGTTCAGCTATAATTTCGTCATTTGTTCTTCCCTTTGCTCCTGACTGGAATAAAGAATTGACTGATAGAAATTTAAGAGCCGTTTCTGACCATGAGGATGAACACCATATGCTGTGAGTGTGTAAAGGCCCTTATTGGCATGTGTGGACTGTGCCGTATAGCCATTGACTACCTTTTTCTGAAAGTTAAAATTCCTACTTGTTGTACTTATTATGTTGGGGGGGGGGTGAAGATTACAGTAGATCTGCTTTATGTAGATGAGCACAACTATAAATGAAAGCCACTTTCCTCCAAAGGATGCATCCTCATCATCTCGGGCTCTATACTCATCAAAGAGCTTGCCACGCTACACTGTCAAAGCCGATCATTTCCCCGCCCAGCTACAAGCTCAGTCTACAGCAGCTACACATCCTTTGTGATTCCTGTTGCACCCTCAAAGGCACCACTCTTTTTGTTAAACACTGGCTGCTCTTACTGCTTTTCTTGAAACCATGAATAAAAGACTCTGTGCTCTGACTTCAGTGACCATCATTTGGCCATTTTTGAAATCACTATTAGTACATGAAAAGATCAAGATCTAAAGGAATTTACCTGAAGTACATGAAACTCGGGGTACACACGCTTTGTGAACAGTTCTGCTGACCTCCCACAGAATGATACAGGGCCCATTATTGCTCCCTCCAACTGCCACAGGCAAGATAAAGGCAAACACTTGGCAGATTCTGTTGCCAGGTGCACTGAGATATTGTGCATGCCACACAGGGAGCGTTCAGTTGATCATGCGTAAGTGCATAAATGTAACATTCATGTACATATTTGTCAGGTCATTTTCCTATCTTAATCAGACTTGTACGTTACTTGTTCCATGGCTTTGGGATGGTTCCAGCAACATCCTCTTCTTCCTTCCTTTTTTCAGGACTTTCTCCCCAGTACTTGTAGTTTTTAGCATATCCTGAAGTTATTTCCACTTTTGGGGGCAGTCGGTGTGAGGTGTGACTTCATTTACCTCCATATTGAAAATCATAGGATCTCCACACGTTACTAATGAGAACGCAGAGTTCCTCTGTCAAGGTGTCTGTTGGTAGTTGTTTGGAGAAAATCATAGATGGTATATTAGGGCTGCACGATAACCTCTCATGGTCTCTTTTTTCAGGGTTCATGTCAGGACTACATTCTTTGTGCCCTCCCACTTCCCAGAGTTAGGTGAAACCATGTGGGCTGAAATCCTTACTGTCTTTTCATCTACTACATGCACAAGGGAGATGCCAAGTATATAGAGGAAGATGGAGCCACAAGATGGCAGGAATTTTGGTCTCTTGAACAACTACATAAAGTAGTGGTCTGTGGTTGTACTAGCTGTTACAGAAGCTGGAATCAACTGAAAGGTTCTAATTTCCCAGTGTTTTGGAAGTTTGTGGCAGCACTTAGCATTATTGACAAATCACTCTTCATTTATCCACACCAGTGTTGTGGTGTTTCTGTTTTAAGTGCCTCAACAATTTGTTTTTCATTGCAGCTACTTAAATTCATTCCTTTAGTATGTTTACTTTGGTTAATGTCAACCTCAGTGGTATGATAGGAAGCATCTGGGAGCTATGAGAAACTCAAAATCCTTGGATGGTCAAAACCTAAGAGCATCAGATGCTCTTTCAGAGGTTCAATCCCCAGCACCCATGAGGCAGCACACAATTGTCTCTAGTTCCAGCCCCTTGGGATCTGACACCATCTTCTGGCCTCTATGGGCACAAGGCATGCACACGATACAAAGACATACTTGCAGACAAAACACCCATACACATAAAATAAAATAAAATAACTTTTTTGTTTGTTTTTCAAAATAGGGTTTCTCTGTGTAGCTCTGGCTATTCTGGAATTCGCTTTGTAGACCAGGCTAGTCTTGAACTCATGGAGATCCACCTGCCTCTGCCTCCTGAGTGCTGAGATTAAAGGCATGAGCCACCACACTCTACCAAAATAACATTTTCTTTAAAAAATGGACTCCACAGCTGATTTTTTTACAGGACATCCAGGGTTTAGGGCCATTCATCTGAAGTGGGGATCATCAAACTGAGCGTACATAAGAGCACTTGAGGGGCTTGTTGTGACAACCGGGTCTTGTCCCTATACGCTCTGTATAGCTATGATGCAACTTGAGAATTTCTTCATTTCTATGTGAGGCCTATGTTGTTGGTTCAGTAGTCAAAATTTGAAAACAGATTCTAGATCTTTGTGTCCCTTTAATGACAAAAATAGTGTTAGTCACTTAATAATTCAGCAGATAGTTGAGTTAAAAATAAAGGTATATAGGGATATATACTTAATAAGGCACAAGGTCAGTTTGAGTTTACTTAGCTGGTCTGTCTAGCCAAGACATTCTGGAAGGACAGGAAGAAAGGATTACAGGCAAGAAAAAATGTAATGCTTTGAGTTGACATGTCGAAGTAAGTATTTACTGGGCACTTTGTATGGACATAACACTGTATAGTCCGTCTCTGTTTTTACTTCCTGCTAAGGGAAAGTTCCAGAAGAAAGAGAGAATTGCAGATTCCCGATACTCTGAGCAGTGAAATAGAGACAAATGAAAAGTTTTAAAAATAATAAGCTAGAACATGTGCGTGCGCGCGCGCACACACACACACACACACACACACACACACACACACACATACACACACACCCCCCACTCATTCATACAAATGTTTATAAAGAAACCAGAGTTGGATTTAGTACCTCAAGGAGACACAGAATCATGGTGGATGGAGGGTCAGAGTATCTAATGATGCAGCCATAAACACTTTTGCAGCCCTCTGGCCAACTGGACCTCTTCTATCTCCCAAGCAGAACACAGCTCCAGTTAGAGCCTGAATAAAACTTGGCATGTAAGCTCCACTTTCCATAGCATATATCTTCCCATATATATATGGAGAGAGATAGACAGACAGACACAGATAAACAGACACATATAAATGATTCACTTGGCAATAAATCTATTCAAATTTAGTACTTTGCACTTTGCATTGTTTATGTGACGATTTCAGTCATTGATTCCACTTTCTAAATCTATCGATTAATTTAATACTACATACCCAGAAGGCACTGTATCCTATTTATTAGCTACTTCATAAAATACAGTGACAGATTCTGGCCATTATAGCAGAAACCATGAGAAAGGGGATTCTCTTGAGAGACACTGGTTCCCTTAAAACTGCAAGGGCAGCTGACGAAACAGCCAAGGATGACAGCCAAAACCATGCCTTGATTTCTCCAATGCCATTAGAAGCATTTTCTTGGGCGTGGGATATTATTGCTGTAATTGTGACACTGCGGCTTTAAGGGATTAAATGAAGCTGTCCCAGCTGCCATCAGTTTGCAGCCAGGATTCCTGAGTTCGCCTCTCTAGGCCTCTCTTGGTCGGTCTCTGGGATACAATATCTGATTGGTGGAGCCCAGATCACATGTGAATGACTTTGCTGTAAGGGAGCTTATGGAGTGTTTTCTCCCTCCCATTTAGAATCCTGGGTAGGAGCTGGGGATGTGAGCCAGTAGTAAAACACTTGCCTAGTATGCACAAGGCTTTGGGTTCACTCCTTAGAATCTCAAAAATAAATGTTATCAGGTGGGAAACATAGAAAAAAGAAGCCTTGATTCAAAGGAGTTGATTATCATGAAAGCTGCCCATTCTATTAATTGTAACCATGAACTAGATTTGAGCTCATTGTGAGCTTCCTTCTCCAGACATGCTCATTATCTGTCAGAGTTTCAACACAAAAATGATTAGAAGGATGGAAGAGTTGAGGGAGAAGCTGATTATAAAGGTGTCTACCTCCTCAGTGGAAACAAACAAGGAATAAATAACAAAGAACAGGAAGCCTCCATTATGGGTCAAATGGAAGAAGCAGACCTGGGACTCGTGTGTCTTTAAGAGCAAGAAGATGCTGCTGAGGCATCTTGGTTATCCTGATACACCCTGTGGACCCACAGTCCATCTAACCTTAAGATAATATGATGGACTGTTCCCTGCACTTTTCCATGTCTTACATCAAGGACAAAAGGAGACTGTTCAAGACGTCTCTCCACCTTGTCGCTTCAGTATTTCTCTAAAGTTACGTAAAGACGTTTAAGGGGTATAGCAGAATAATGACTTGAGTTCTTGTCCCTCAATCTGAATAGATTCAGGAGATTGGGGATGAGAAGTCCATGGAGAACTGCCTCAGATTTCTTAAGTTTTGGGAAACTGTTCTGAGGTACAACTAAAGTTTCCCCAGAGGGTCCCCAAGATGATTACACCCTAGGTGCTCATGACGACAACCAGATTGTTAATAAACCTTCTATTGGGTTCTCTCCCTTACCTCTGCTTCCTGGAGTCAGTTTCCAAATTAGCTGCTGGGACTCAAATTCTTGTCATAGAAACTGCCTTTGGGAGGACCCACACTTAGTCACAGATGCCAACCTTTGACAGAAAAACTCTAACTTCAAATATCCACTGACATAAGGAGCAGGGAGGATAAACAACTCTATTTCCACCATCTGGAGTCTTGCCCACTCCTCTCTGATCCCCCATTTCTCGGGACCTGTAAATATATCAGCCCCCTGGAGCACAAGGGTAGAGCGCAGAGGACGATGGGCAGAAGTGAGTGGCCGCTGCTTGTTCCTGTCTACTTCCTTCACCTCTTTGCCTCTGAGAAGTCTCAACTACTGTGTCATGTCAGGGAGACGGACTCGGTTATACTCTCACTTGAAATAGTATTTAGTCACAATGTGTGCTCTTCCTGGAAGGTAGTGGGAGAAAACAGAGGCAAAGATGCAATTATCCTAAATGACAGCCTCTGTAGACCCCATCTCTACTTAGTCCTTCGGCCGGAAGCGATGACTATTGTTCCTTTCTTCTGTTGCCCAATTCCGTGTTCCCCTTTGCCAACATCACCACTCATTCTTTTCCCTGTTGTAACCCAGATAAACATCGGAGTCCTCTTCATTTGGAGACCACATGATCAGGACTCCAAGGCAGAGTAGTATCAGGTCACAGTCCCATACTAGTCACTGCTGCACTACTGTGGCAGAATTCCTGCCAACGGCAAGTTAAGGGAAGAAAGGGTCATTTGGCTCAGTTTCAGAGGAGCTGGTCCCTTTGGGTATGGAGGATGAGACAAAACAGAGCAAGTCATGTCATGATATGTCAGGAAGGAAAGGGGATGATGTCCCACCACCAGCTTTCTCTTTTACCCCTTTTATTCCACAGGAGTCTTCCCCTTCTGGGATGGTGCTACCACATTCAGGGCAAGTCTTCCATCCCCAATCAATCCTCACTGCAAACAGCCTCATGGGTGCATCCATAAGTATGTCTCACTCGTCTTAGATTATTCAAAAATCCAGGCAAGTTGACAATCATATGAACCACCAGCACCTCTGATCTTTCTCAATTGAAATCCCCCAAGTGTCAAACATAATCCTTCTTGCCTCCCTTGTATGGTGGCACTCTTATTGTACCTTAGAAAAGAAATGACCTTCTCCTTCTCTTTTGTGTTTCTCCTCATAGCTATGGCACTTAGGGGAAACACTCCATCCTTGGGCATTAGAACCTCCAAAGCCACTGAGCTTGAGAATACAAGGAAGAGGCAACCATCTCCAAATCAGGTTATTTCTTGAGCTAGTGTGGTGGCTGAATGTGGATACTTCAACCTGTACTCATTTTTCCAGAGCTATCCTTTCTCTGGATGGTGGAGACAGTACCACAGAACCTCTTAGTAGCTTCTAGCCATATCCTGCATACTGCAGAAGCGTACTCTGCCCACACAAGCTGTGGCCTTCTGGATAGAGACATAACCTTAAGCAGGTTCTCTTATTGTTGTTCCCAGGGTTATATTATAGCCTCTCAGGTGGTTCCCAAATGACCCCTGCTTCTAGGCATTCTTGGTCCTGTGTACTCCTTCCCCTTGAATATGTATAGACCTAGTGACTTGCTTCTAATGAGTAGAATATAGCACAATGAGGTGATGTCACTGTCTAAGACTAGGCTGAAGGAAAGCTATGTCCTGTTTATTTTCCTTCGCTCTTTTGTTTGCTTGCTCTTATGGAATCTAGCTGCTTTGTTGTGAATTGCTCTCCAGAGAGATCTGCCTGGCAAGAAGCTGTCATCTTCTGCCAATAGCCATATAAGCAGGAGTAGTTATTCCCAGGAGACAAGTCTTGAGATGTTTATAGCCCTGGCCAATGCCTAGCTTGAGGCCTAGTGGAAGTTCCTAAGTAAAAGTTCTTAGCTGAGCCAAGTTCAAGCACCTAGACCACAGGAACCTGGGCACGGTGTTTATTGTGGTTCAGGGGTCTTGGTTATATAGTAGTGCTTCCAGACACCTCCTTCTGGATGAGAGGGCACACCAGAAAATTCTTTAGCCTTGAGCCCCAATGCTGTGTTCCTCTTGTTGTTATAAAATGAGAAATGACAGCAGTGATGCACAGAATAGCATCAGACTAGGTAATATTATCCGCATATCCCCAAATGAGAGTGTCGATTGGAGCATTTTAAGGAAAGAAATTTCAATGATCAAAACAGGCATCTTTTCCCATGAAGACAAATCTTTCCTTTTCCTTAACAGGAAACATCCATTGTAAGCATCCTGCTATCAGATAGTTGCAGTCATTAAAGGTTTATTTATTGGTTTTTTTTTCCCCCAGGATGATGTTGGTAATGGTGATAGCCAGGTCAGTGTTGGTGAGGGGATGCCTTTTTCTTGAACACATGCAAACACTTTATCTGTGTTTATGTCATACATGGATCCAGTACAAGGTTAACTGAAAGAGACATGCACAATGTTCTTGCTTTGGTAGTGTACTAAAAAGAGACCAATATCACTCAGAAAATCACCCTGACCATCTGATTGGAGCTCTATCTATAGCAAGTGCCCTTGTTAGAAAACTTAGAGGCTGGTGGTCATAATCTGGGCCCCAAGTAAGGTCTGGGCACCCATCTTCCATAAGCCAGTTAAAAGGGCCAAATTAAAAGTGGAAAATAGAAAAAAGAGATTTATTCCATGTAGCCACATTGGAAAGAAGGACAAAGAGGACATCCTAAGTCCATCTTCAGAGTCCTGAAGTAAAACCAAAGCTTAAGTAGAGGACTGAAATAGAGGGCTGAAGATATGCATGTTGGAGCAGGCCAAATCCAGATGAGGTCCTGCCTGTCTGCTGACCTGTCTTTTCTGGCTTCAACCTCATCCTATGAGATGGCATGACAAGCTGTTAGAACGGTGTGAAATCTCTTTTTGGAGACTTTTACTTCTCCCAGCATGAGAGTCCTGGGGAAATTCTCATTTTGGGAGGTCTATTGTTTCAACTGTCTGACAGATCAGATTGAGAGACACGTGTCTCTTTAGAACATCTTCATTCCTGCCAGGCCAGTTATACTCTCAGAGGTAAACATCTTCACATAGGTATCTTCAGACTCAGTTTCCATTTCCAGAACTGCATCCTTGCCTTTCTCTCCAGACTTCCTTGTCACCTGTTTTTCCAGTGCTGCTCACTCCAAGTTCTTCACTTCCAAAAGCCCTACCCACTTGGAGGACTGGCCACCTCCACTATCTGTTTAGCATCACTGCCGAGCAGATCTACAGGTGAGGGTCAGCATTCCAGGTTGATTCCAGAATATTCTGTAGACCCATCCATAAACTGATTTGTAATGTCATTCTTTTTTAACTAGCCATCAGGAACTCCTCAAGAAACCTTGGGAGAGGAAGAATAAGTGACCTGGGGCTTTGAATCACCTTCTTATACAGGTTCTGTCTTACAGACCTCAGAGGCTTTCTAATTCTCTATTTGTGTTCTTGGTTGGACATACAGCCTTTCATTGGCTTTTTGTGCTGTGTATACTCACTAAAGTATGTGGCCAGATCACACCACAGTCTTTGTCACTTTGTCAACATCATTGTCAAGAAAGTGACTAGAGACCCAGGGCCATTGATTACAAAATCTGTACTCTCTGTATGCATCCCATTCCATCCCATGCTACAACTAGTGAGTTACATAATCATAAGGCCATTATAAAACATAACAACCAGTGTTGCTCACATGATATGCCCATGTCAGCTAAATGAACATGTGAGCAGCCCGAGTCCAGAGTCCCACTTTTAAGGGCTGCTTTCTTAGGCTGTTTCTGGTTCCATTTGCTATTAGGGTCGTGAACAAAAACAAATGACATTTTGACATGATAGACTGAAGAGAGCCCAATGAGTCATATGGACAAAGACATAATTGGAATGGTAAAGTGCTCTGGAGTTGATAGCTGAATAAGCCACAGCACTCTGAACCTAATGAGCTGAAAGAATGGAGGTGCCTCAAGAAAGCCAGTGCACCTCTAGCTGGGGAACACAACCTGCCTCAGTCAAAGAGAACAGAGACTACCAACCTGAGGCCTGGCAAGGAGGAAGCCGGGTCTGTGAACACTCTGACTGTCACGATATCTTATTCACCCCCTTGTCTACCACCAGCCAAACCCAACCAAAGGTTACAATGTAAGAGAGGCAGGCAAGAGATACCAGCTTTGAGTGTTAAGGTCCAAGTGGAGAAGGATGACATGTAGAGCTGGAGAGGCAAAGATCACTCAGTGCACGTCTCATGCAACTAAAGAGAAGCTCATCTTCTCTAAAATGTAGGTGTGAAGTGGATCTAAATGGTGGAAGGTTCCATTTCTATGGTTTCCTTTGTTAGAGTGTTAGTCTCTTCATCTCTTCAGGGAGAAGCCAGCTTGGCCCCTGGGCTTGTTAACCATCTTACTAGAAATGCCAGCACAGGTAAAGTACACAAAAGATGGATGCAGACCATGACTTTTGCTTTAACATTATAAAGGTGTGGTTGCAACAGTTGAAACTCCTAATAAAAATACTTCTTAAATGCATTATGAAATAGAATATTATGTTTCTTCTATTTGTTTTCTAGTTATAAAGACCACAACCAAAAGCAAATTGGAAGAAAAGGGTTTATTTCAGATTATAGTTTACAGTCCACCATGAAGGGTAGAAACTGAAGGAGAGGCCATAGAGGAGTACTGCTTACTGGATTGCTCCTCATGGCTTGCTCAGCCTGCTTATTTTCTTTATTAAGACAATTTTTATTCATTTTCTATACCAACCACAGATCCCCCTCTCGTCCCTCCTCCTGCTCTCCTCCTCCAGCCTTCTCCCCCCACCAACCCACTCCTCATCTCCTCCTCCAGAAAGGTAAGGGCTACCTTTCATGAGTTCCCACTAGTTTAGTTTGGTTGTCTCTGTAGATTCCCCATCACAATCTTGATGTCCCTTGTTCATAGATTCCCTCTTCCCTCTCTTCCACTAGACTCCCAGAGCTCAGTCTGGTGCTTAGTTGTGGATCTCTGCCTCTGCTTCCATCCATAAAGGCTCTATGATGACAGTTAGGATATTCACCAATCGGAAATGTGTGTGTGTGTGTGTGTGTGTGTGTGTGTGTGTGTGTGTGTATGTGTGTGTGCGTATAAAATCCAGGATCACCTACCCATGGATAGTATTGCCTACAGTGAACTGGGACCTCTCACATTGGTTAGTAATAAAAGCAATATCCCACAGGCCACAATACCCCACAGACTGACCCTTGAGTCAATCTGACATATGTAATTTTTCAGTTTAGATTCTCTCTTCCCAGGTATATCTAGGTTTGTGTCAAGTTGACAAAGACCAACCAGTGCAATGTTCTAATGAATTATTGAAGTTGAAAAAATTATGGAGATATAGTGTAAACATTGACTCAGTTTCCATGTGGAGAGATATGACATTCAGATCTGCCATTAGGTAGGCTGGGGTAGAGATGTTTGAGAAACACTAGGTGTAAGGGTTCCTCCATGGCTGATGTCTGAACTTTATAGATTGAAACTTCTGCACCTTGACTTCTATTCCCTAAGAACCCAGGTTTATTTTTTTTTTCAAATAAGCTCATAGACAAAGAGAGATTTAACTATAAAGCTCCCTCAAAAATGTGTCTGAGTTCATGAGTCCTTCACAATTTGGAGCCCTGCCCACAAAGATCTACAAGCGAGGCAGCACTGCTCCTGATTGGCATCCTAGCACTCGGTTTTCCCCCAGAGGCCTGCGAGTTTCTCTGAGGGCCAAGAATTGGGCCAGAGAGTTGGCAGAGTGGAAGGCAAGAAGGTACTGGCAGTTAGGAGTGTCAGCACAAAGGAAAAAAATTAACATAATGAGAGTGAGAGGCAGGGGCAGAGGAAAGCTTGGCAGTGGATCATGGAACTGCTGTAAAAACTAGGAGGTTGAAGGTATTTTATGATGAATACTAAACTTTTTGTTGTTTCTGTTGAGCAAAAGGAAATAGACCTGGTCCATCTGGTCTACCATTATTTATTGGCTTTGTGTCAGGCTAGTAAAACCACCCAGATCAAGACAGATGAGTCCTTCAAGTTGAAGGCATTTCTATTCTTGTCAGGGAAAAAAGTTAAAAGCAAACAACATAGGAAGCAGTTTGTTTTACCAGTTAAAATACTGCTATGCAATGTGAATAAATGACACTATGCAATACAGGGATTAGAAATCTTTCCCCGAGTAAACCAGATGATGAATACTACAGCTTGTAAACTGTGTAGTCTCTGTTTCCACGCCTCGTAGATAATATTCAGCCTGCTCTTGCAGCACAAAAGAATCTATAGACAATAGGTTTCACCCACTAGCCATAACAGGACAGGGTAGATGAAAGTGGGGAGATTAGCACACAAGATACCCTGTGGACATAGATGATGAGAAAGGGACAATCATAGGTTGCCTTGGTGATGAACACTCCTGGGAGGAGAAAAGTTCTTGTGAAAAGGCTTGAGTTGTTGGGGCTCAGCCCATTCTAGAGACAGAAGGAAGGCTGGCACATCTGAAGTATATAAACTAAGTGTGAGGTAACGTCACAGGGTAGGATGCCGCTTTATCTTGATGTTTCTACAAAGTATGATGGGGAGTTGCTGGAGGGGTCTAAGAGGAGTGAGTGATGGTGAGGAAAACAACCAATAATAAATGAGAAATTGGTTTTTTTCTTCCTGCTAGTGCTTGACACAGGAGAAGTCATGCCTTCTTGTATACTGGATGACAGAGCACTGTGCTTCCAAAGGGTCAAGTCCTGGAACAGGAGGGAACTTAGTTATCTAGCACATAGTTTACACATGAGTACAATGAAACCAAGAGCGCTTAAATGCTTTGCCCACTCATGTCCCTGCGCATTCATCATGAACATGTAGCAGCTCCTTGAGTGTCTATCTACTGCCACTTCTGAGGTTATTCTCAAAGAAGTACAAATAGCATCAGTGAATCCAAATCTGTGCCAAAAGCCAGCTTGGACAACCTGGCACACTGGTCTGGGCAGGATGCTGAGAGACGGAGAGTTACACACTTCATATGGAATATAGCTGGGTGTGGCAGCAGGAGGGCCTTGTCCAGGGGTGTGAAGTCAGATACCAAGAGATGGGGCCTCTCTTCAAGAAGAGAAGCAGAGCCTTGTGAAGTTAAGACTCTGCTGCCTCAACATCTAGGGTAACTTTCTATTCCCCGGACAGGCCCCTAATTCTCTTCTCTTCAACCAGCAAAGCTATGGTTCTAATTAGAGAGGAAACAATGCAATGGTATGTAATCTACCAACTTCAAGGCTCCCACATAGGCTCCATTTCTGGTGACCAACTGGAAAAAGATCTCTCATTCTGCATGTGCATATTTGAAATACAGCCAGTGGCTTACAACTCCACTCCCTGGAGAGAATTTGCAGGAGAATCATTCTAAACAATGACAGAGCCATGCTTTTGGGAGAGTGTCACCTTGCATTTTGCAGAAAGGCGTTAACCTCCATGGTTAATGATCCCACCACCTTCAGCCACAGGGAAATTTGAGTCATGTGTTGTTGTTCTAGAATATTCAATTATAGCCTTGGGGCCTTCTGCTCATGGAAAGGATGAAACTTTGGGTCATCTATAAATAAAGTAACTGTAATTTCCAAGGGAGTGCAGGCCCTTCCTGAGTGCCTCCTGTTGTTCCACTTCTGGCAGGAACTGTGACTCTTTTATGTGTGTGCATATGTTTCTATGTGTGTACATTTATGTACATGCATGCATGTGCATGCTAAGGCCAGAGGTAGATTTTGGGTATCATTCCTGTGTGAGCCCCAGGGATCTGCCTGTCTCTGTCTCCCTACTATTGGGATTACAGGTGTGTATCACTATGCCTGGCTTTTTTTTTTTTTTACATCGGTTTGGGGAACTCAAAGCTCATGTTCTCATGCTTTCGGGGTAAGAACCTTACTGACTGAGCCACTGTCCCAGCCTCCAACAGGAATTGTTAACTATGACAGAAGAATGGCCTAATGCTTCAATATGAACAAAGCTAAAAGTTGCACATGAATTCAAATCACTTTCACTGCATAGAATATAAGCACACAGGTCAAAGAGGGCTAGGAAGACATGAAAACCAACCCTGAGAGACTGAAAGGTGATCTTCACAGTGCGACTAATGGTTCCTGCAGTCAAAGACCCAGACGTGAGTTATGTACCTGATACCATGTATCTCCTAGAAGGTAGACAAGGGATAGCTACAAATTGGTAGCTAAAAAGTAATGTTCAGGTAGACAAGGGATAGCTTAGGCCCACTGCCAACCACTTGCTATGTTTTGAAAGTCATTCTCTTCAAGAACTAGTCCACATATAGCAGCTGAAATTTACTCTTTAATCTTCTCTTATAGCAATGTCATGGGTGAGCCTTACGCTGCGCTGTGCACACCCAACCACTCAACACTGTCAACTTCAGTGTTCCTGATAATACGGGAGAGGGCAACACTCTGGCAGGGCCACCCATTTCTACACGGAGCAGCGACACATCTTTCCATCAGGTCCCTAGTGGGGTTAAATTGCCTCAACCTGGCTGGAATACTAAAACGAAGGCCAGTCCCACTGGTATTCTCTGGGCAGGCCCAGAAGGTGACTTGGTCATGTTTCTAATATGCAGAGGGCTCAGCACACTCCATCTTCTACAGAATCCATGGTTCTGTCTCAACAGTTACAATAGACTCTATCATATTCAGCCAAGACCTGGATCCAACCCATTTGGACATATGATCAAATCCAGGAGTTACACAAATCTTAGAAATAAAATGTGAGGTGGCATTGAAATCTCATGCCTGTGTTGGGCATTTGGGTCTGAATCATTTTTATTCTTTTTTAGTTATCAGAGGCATTTTTGTGGAAACATTTGAAAATTCCTGGCCTAAGGTGCAGGCATAAAAAAATGGAAAAAAAAAAGGAAGAAAGAAAGAGGGAAAGAAAGAGAGAAATGAAGGAAGGAAGAGAAAGAAGGGAAGGAAGGTCAGAGAGTAAGGAGGATAAAGGAATTAGAACAAGGGACAGAGAGAAAGCAAGTGAGTAAATGAAATCTGTGTGCACAAAACTTCCTGCCTTTAAAAGGCAAAGGCACACATTCATTTCTATGGTCCTCAAGTTGAAGTTGTGACTGGCCCCTAACACAGTTGCAGAATTTGAGTTTGTACAGAGAGTTTGCACAACTTCCCAAGAGCATGTAGATGGCAGGCTGAAGAAGTAAGTGTCAAGCCATCACGATCAAGTGTCTGTGGCCTTCCCTACCCTGTCCCACAGTGGGGCAGAGGCTCTCTCATCTGGGGTCCTTGTTCCTTGAGAGTAAAGGAGAGCAAAGCTGGAAGAGCAAGAACTGGAGGACCCCTGCCACTCTGCCCAGTGACCATTTTCTTAGCTCCCTAACCCCGTCCTACCCCACAAACCTCACATCTCTGACAGACTCTGACAGCTGTTTTTCTGGCTCAGGGATCAGCATCTTCCTCCCCTACATAGCGGACTCCTTGGCAGTGCTAATGGTCTTTGGCAGAAACAGTTTGGCTCCCCAGGGGCTGTGGGCTTTGGTTGGAGCAGCCCTGCTTCTCCTTCTCCCCTGTCCTGCCTGCCACTCAGATTTCACGTACTGGGCATTGTTGGGAGTGACACATCCCAAGAATGGCCTGGGAATGGGAGCCAGGCTGCTGAGGAAGCAGCATCTCTATTTGGAAGTTTGTGCCCCAGCCCATGGCCTAAGCTCACAGGGCAGATGGGCCACTTAGAACCTGTGGCCAGAGCTTCCTACAGAGAGAAGTTAAAAATCCATCTGTCTTTGTTGAGGCAGCTGTAGAATTGACCGTTGTCTGAGGAGCTTATCAATAAGAGAACTTTGTTTCCCACAGTGATGAAGGGCAATAAGTCCGAAATAAGGTTCCAACTTTTTTAGTGGCATGGAGATCCACTTTTTCTTTTTCTTTTTGGTGTTTATGTGTGTGGTATGAATGTATGTGGTGTGTGTGTATGTGTGTGTGTGTGTGGTGTTAGTATGTGTGTGTTGTATGTGTGTTGGTGATACATATATGTGATGTGGTATCTGTGGTGCACCTGTGTGTGTTGTGTGTATGTATATGTGTGAGTGGAAATGTTGTATATGTACATAGGGTACAGATGTGTGTGTTGGGTGTGTGTATTGTGTGTATATATGAGTAAGTATGGTGTGAGTGTTCCTGTATGTGATGCAGTGGTGGTGGTGTGTGTGTATGTATATGTGGTATGATATACATATATGGTGTGGTATGTATGGTGTGTGTAGAATGTTGTGTGTGTGTGTTGTGCATGTATGTATATGTGTGAGTGGATGTGGGGTGTATGGTGTGATATGTGACGTGATGTGTGTTTATGTATTGTATACCCATGTTTCAGTGGGTGTGTACATGCATTTGAAGGCCCAAGGTTGATGCTGGGAATCATCATCCCTTGCTGTTCCATCTTCATCAAGGCAGGTCTCACAATCAAACCAAGAGCTTGTCAGTAAGGTTGGTCTTCTAGCCAGTGTGCTTCTGGGGAGCCTCTGCCTCAGTCTCCCAAGCTGGAATTACAGGCAGGCTATCAGGCCCACTGCCATTTATGGCATTTGTGTGGTTCTGACGAGTCAACTCTGGTCCTCACACTTGTATGGCAAACACTTTAACAAACGAGCCATCTCCCAGCCCAGGGCTCACATTTGGACCTGCTTCAAAGGAGGAACAGTCTCTCTTCAGTCTCTTTTTTAAGGACAACAATTCCATGCACAAGAGCTATACTCTCACATCTTTCAAAAGGCTCCATCATGCTGGAGATTAGTGTTTTACTGTATGAATTTTAGGAGTCACAAACATTCAGGCCATAACACCGATGTGCTTTTGGGTAGATAGGAGAAAATGGGAAGGGTTATGGTAAGGGTGGTCCAGAAGAGCTCTTCATTGTGATTGTTGCCACAGTTCTGTGTCCCAGCTGTCTTTGGGCATGCCATATGCTCATTTTATGTTCACAAGAACCATGAGACAAGCACTGCTATTGTGTCCATTTTTTCATGCAGAGACCTTGAACTTACCATGTTGGGGACAGGAATGTTGTTTGTTTTTGAAGTGCCAGGAATTGAATTTGGGATCTTGTACATGCTGGGCAAACCCCTGCCACTAGATCAACAGCCTCTGTTCATTTTTTAATTTTGAGATAGGGTCTCACTAAGTTGCACAGGATGGCCTCAAACTTGTTCTTTAACACGGGTGCACCTTCAACTAGTGATCATCCTGCTTCAGTCTCCTGAGCAGTTGGCGTTTGAGCCTGGGGAAGGGTGGAAAACATTGATGGAACAGAGCCTTGGGGATGGGCCTTGCAAACTACAAAAGCCAGGTTCATCCAGCCCTCTGCCTTTTGAGTTCTAGTTATTTCAGAAAACAAACAGAACTTCCAGAATAGGATAGGACAGTAAATGTAAAGTCTCTTTATTTATATTGTATTTTTATTAGTATATTAATTATACATGTTTAAGTAACTTGATATGATATTTTAGTACATACAGAATAGATTACTCAATCAAAGTAATTAGCATTTCCTTCTTGTCATTTCTTCCTGCTTAGAGTATTCAAGCTTCTCTCTTCATAAACTATATAACACGTTTTAATGAACTATAATCACCTGCTGTGGATATTGCTCTGTGTAAATAAAGTTCTGATTGGCCAGTAGCCAGGCAGGAAGTATAGGGGGGACAAGAGAGAAGAGAATTCTGGGAAGTAGAAGGCTGGAGAGAGACACTGCCAGCCGCCGCCATGAAAAGCAACATGTAAAGACACTGGTAAGCCACAAGCCATGTGGCAAAGTATAGACTAACAGAAATGGGTTAATTTAAGATAGAAGAAGTAGATAACAAGAAGCCTGCCATGGCCATACATTTTCTAAACAATGTAAATTTCTGTGTGCTTTCTTGGTTGGGTCTGAGCGACTGTGGGACTGGCGGGTAAGAGAGATTTGTCCTGACTGGGCCAGGCAGGAAAACTCTAACTACAAATGGTGCCCAACGTGTTGGCAAGAATTTCCACCTCAAACCTGAGAAAAAAGATTCTAAAACAGAGCTAAAAACAGCTTCCTAGTTGTCTCTCTCAAGTTAGCTGCAGCCTGCCTGTTTGAGCTACTATGGCAGGTTTCTGGTGTGTGCATCTGACCTGCAGTGTGGTGGGAATGAGGAGTCTACAAGCAACACTTTACTCTGCTGCATGGTGGATTTAGCCTTTGCTAGTTAAAAAAAAAAAAAAAAAAAAAAAAAAAAAAAAAGTTTCTGGGCTATGCACTGCTTTGATAGAACTGCTTCTGATAGTTGATGGTACACATGGCTCCAGACCCAGAGCTGGCAGTAAACTGTACCACTGCCATGTTGGGAAGCAGAGGTGGGCAGAGCCACAGCGGCGTTTCAGTCTTACAAAGATGGATATTACACAGAGAATCTGGTTTGTCTTGTCTTTGGGACTTTTAACTGCAGAAAAAGATTTGGTCGTAAAAGCTGTTGAGTTAAACAAATATGTAAATTTTAAAGGTACCTTGACTTCAAAATTTGGATATAAGGATATGTTGCTTTGGAAAAGAGTCTCTGCTTTTGTTTCCACAGAAAGCCAGAGGCTATGGATTTGTTCCAGATTAAGATACATCAGGTTTGATCAGCCAAGACCACCTGAAAGGTCTCTGATGACACAATGGCGCAGATGATCCAACATCTAGAATGGTTTCAAGGCAACAGGCTCAGAGGTTTACCCTCATGGACTACTCCATAATCGTAAAATTTTCTTTGTGTCCCCATAAGATACAGCGCCCCCCTCCAGCAGGAAGTAGTAAGAAAAACTACGCCCAAATTCCCAGCTGGCTTTGGAGATGGAATTGGCTCACTCCTTCTCTAAACCCAGCACATTGTTAAAAGAAAAGGTTAAGAGCTTCTTGTGTCCCAAATCAGAAGAGCCCTCTGGTGTGGGACAGAGAAAAACCAATATTTTATTTAAAACAGGTTGATTATAAATACAATCACTTTCTAAAGATAAAAAGGGGATATGATATAGATATGATAGGATGAAAGGGTAGATTAATGAACTTACTTCTAAAAGAGCAACAACTCATTTAAAATGTTTTACATTGGTATAGATTTTAGTCCATTGATACAAACTTAAAGTTAATTTTGTTATACTGTGGGGATATTTCTAATCGTGTTTAAGGTATTATGTTTGTATAGCTCATTTTAAATTGAAATGGATAATTAAAAATAGATTAATAATTAGTCATCTATGATAATCATACTCGTAGCCATGTTAGTTAAGTCTTCTAGATATACATAGAGATATTTCAGATAGATAGGCAATCTTCAAATACTTCAAAGACCTACAGAATATGGCATTTAAAATACTTTTATAATTTAGACTTTCTGGACAGTGAGACATGTCTGCTCCTGGCAGCACCAATTTACTTCAGAGAGGAGGATGGGCATTGAAGACACTTCATATCTTATCTTCACCTTGGCAAAAATAACTATTTGGGCAAGAAACTGTTCTTGCCTGGACTGCTTGATCGACTGGACATGCAGGACCCATAGAAAGGTGACCACTAAACTTTGCTTGACAAAATGGTCCTTCAGGTTCCTGCTTTGCAGAGGAAACTTCCAGACATTCTACAGGACACTGAGAGAAGTGACCGAGAGACTCTAGCCCTGTGGGCTGAAGACAAATGCCCCAACTTTACAAAGGAACATTAGGTGACTATCCAGGCTGCCAGCTGTCTCTGTCTACTCTTGGAAAACTCCCGAAAAATGCTTGCATCCTTCTCCCGGTTCTCAGGTAATATTATATCCTTCTGAGGTCTTTGATGTGGTTGAAGGCTATATAGTTATAATTTTCTCAGTTATGATAAAAGATAAGTTAGATATAAAACCTTAGACTCACAAATATAAGATAGATAGGATATCTTCTTTAATATTGTAACTGTAATTCTTGCTTGATAATTGTTTTGTTATATGTAATTTTACTATGTAAAAGTTAAAACCTTCCTAAAAAAAAAAAAAAAAAGGGCAAGTGCTGTGGATATTGCTCTGTGTAAATAAAGTTCTGATTGGCCAGTAGCCAGGCAGGAAGTATAGGCGGGACAAGAGAGAAGAGAATTCTGGGAAGTAGAAGGCTGGAGAGAGACACTGCCAGCCGCCGCCATGAAAAGCAACATGTAAAGACACTGGTAAGCCACAAGCCATGTGGCAAAGTATAGACTAACAGAAATGGGTTAATTTAAGATAGAAGAAGTAGATAACAAGAAGCCTGCCATGGCCATACATTTTCTAAACAATGTAAATTTCTGTGTGCTTTCTTGGTTGGGTCTGAGCGACTATGGGACTGGCGGGTAAGAGAGATTTGTCCTGACTGGGCCAGGCAGGAAAACTCTAACTACAATCACCTCACTGGGTATGGAACATGAGGACATATTCCCACCAGTTGTATTCAGTACCTGCCATCTGGTCTTCCTCTATGCCTGTGTCCATTCTCACTCCTAACCACTTTACATGTAAGGGAGAATATGTGGTTTTTGTTTTTCTATTTGTCCATTTATTTAACATAACAGTCTCCAATTCCATTGGTTTTGCTGCAAATAACAGAATTTCATTCTTCCTTTTAGCTGAATAATACTCATTGGATATATGTACCATGGTTTCCTTACCCATTCATCTTTGGTTGCCTCATCTCCCAGACAGCTGAATGAGTGTTACACATTGTCAATGCTCCTGGAGAGCCATTGAGAACTCTTGCCAACACTTTCCAGTTCTCATGGACTTCCAAGGCCGTCAACAGAGTAACCAAATTCATGGTAGATAAATACAATAAATCTGACTGAATTTTATTTTGTTGCCTGTGGACCCATGTCACTGTGGGCTGGTGTCACTCTAGTGCTAATTTTCAATATAATATTTTTATTCTTTGAGAATTTCATAAGTGTATAATTCATTTTCACCCCCCTCCCCACTCCCACCCCCTTCTAGTCCCACCCCTTATTCCACCATCCCCATCCCAACTTGGTGTCCTCTTTTAACTCAGAGAGTGTAATTTATTCTATCCATATACTCAAAGACTGTGGGCATCCCCTGGAGCATGGTTGACCTACCAGGGGCCCCATCCTTAAAGAAAACTGACTCTGCCTCCCCCAGGAGCCATCAACTGTCTACAATTACTCAGACAGGAGGAGGAGCTCATGAGCTCCTCCCCATTCTGTGCTCGAACATTGATTGGCTTGGTTGTGTGCATGTCTTGTGCAGAGGATCACTGCTGCTGTGAGCTCATGAGTGCAGTAGCAATGCCTTCTCCTGAAGATATCCATATTTCCTAATGTCCACTAGCCTGTGACAGTCTCCTCATGGGCTGGCAGCCTACCTTACAATGCATCTATCTCCCCACTACATAGTCTAACATAATGCAATCAGAATAGACCTCAATATTTGTTGAGTAAATAAACAAATAAAATAATGACTTAATATAACTAACTACACAGATGTGACTATGTCTTCCACTTTAGGTACCACTTTCTCCTTCTAAGCAATTGGACTACACAGAATATTCTGGATGCCAAAATTATGTTTTGTTCAGAGACATTCTCTCATACTGACTTGGCTTGGCAACATTTTATACTAATACTCTTTTATTATTATTTCATTTATTTATATGTGTTTATTCATGTGCCTGTGCCGCGGCATTTGTGTGGAGGTCAGAAGGCATCTTTTGGGAATCAGTTCTTGCCTTCCACACTGTGAGAAAAGGTCTTCTTTGCTGTCTCCCCTGCTGAGCTGAGTCCTCCAGGTCAGCTGGCTTTCAAGCTTCTGGATAGTTCTCCTATCTCTGCTTCTCACCTCACAGAGTAGATTACAGATGAACATCATAGCATCAGGCTTTTTAAAAGGCCTTTGGGGGATTGAACTCAGGCCATGATGTTTACATGGTAAGTGCTTTTTCCTGCTGATCCATTTCCCTGGCTCCACATTAAATCTAAAGTTAGAGCCCTTGGGACATGGTGTCTCACAAGCTATCCTTGAATTAAGCCTTTCAGCCTCTTTCTTTCTTATACCTGCAACTGTGGGAGACAAATGAGAATCTACTGTGCCTTAGCCGGGAGACCCATCAGAGTGGTAGGTACTATGATGGACTTTCTTGGCCTACGATGACCATGTCTTTGTTCCTGGCCTTCTCTGTTTGACTTATTCTTCTCTGAGGATGAATTTTGTCCCTGAATGTAAACAGTCTTCTAAGAGACCTGTCTCTCCACTTCCTCAGTTTCTTGCTCATAATTGAGTTCCAATAGTAAACACAACATCAATTCAATCTCAGGTCCTCCCCCTCTTCACCCTGCATGATGCAGACAGCTGTATAATTAATGTTGTATAACAAACCACCCCCAAATTAAGCGATGTAAGCAACAACGGTTCTTTTTTCCTCATAATTATTTCTCATGATTTCTACTGGTCGCTGGGTGGTTCTGCTAATCTGGGTGGAGCTTGGCTGATGTCAGCTGGACTCACTCATGTGCTTGTGGTTAATTTGTTAGGTGACTGGGGTAACGGGTGTAGGATGGCCGGGTCTTGATGACTGGGCTTTTTCCATGTATCACTGATTTACCTCCAGCAAGACCAGCCCAGACAGGCATGTCTCACAGAGAAGGCAAAGGTCAAGAAGGAAAAGGGTGTTTGAAGCTTTTTTCTCATGTCAGAGTACACTACATAGCTAACAGAAGAATCAGTGTGGGAAGGAGCTACCAAAGAAGCAGGTTCAGGGGACATTGAAAAGCTGAGATTGTAGATGTAACCGGCTTGTTAAATAAGAAACACAGAACCGATTGCAGAGTTAAAAACCATGAGGTCAGAGCAAGAGCAGAAAACCTTACCCTTCACTGCTTCTGCTGTTCTTCCTCTCTGCTAGAGACCTACTTCTGTGCATCCTGTCTATTTAAAAACTTTCTGTTCTGTTTTCTCATTGGTTGTAAACCCAGCCACATGACCTCCTTGTCACTGCCTGTTTGTACAGACCTCCAGGTCTTCTATGGTTGGTATTAAGATTAAAGGCGTGTGTCTGCCATGCTGGCTGTGTCCTTGAACACACAGAGATCTGCCTAGCTCTGCCTCCCAAGTGCTGGGATTAAAGGCGTGCCCCACTACTGCTCAGCTTCTGCTCTGGCTTGCTCTGACCTCAAGGCAACTTTATTGACATACAAATAAAATCACATTTCAATACAAATAAAATATCACTACATGAGATCATTATGTATCCACTACACGATGGAAGTAACGTAGCTTCCCCAGTGGAAGAACTTTGAAAGAGAGCCTGAAACCCACCCAAGGCCACTCTAATGATGAAGAAAGGCCCAAGTCAGTGACATTTGACTCTCAGATGAAAATGCCCCAGCCAAATCTCCTCTCGTAAGGGGCAGCTCTTAGCCAGTCATCCAGGCTGCCCCCAAGGGCCTCAGCAAAGGATTACAAAAATGAAAAATTTCTCTGGATATCCTAAGCTACCTCTGTTATTTTCAGACACTCTCACCTCAGTAACATGAAAGTATTTCCTTCGGACCTTTGGCACAGATAGCTGCATTCTCACTGCCTGTAGTCTCTTGTCTAGCTGGAGCTCAACACATCACCACTTGCCTTTATTCCCACAGTAGCTGTTATCATCTGGGTACCTACACTTTACACTTTACACTGGTACCTACCCGGAATGGAGTGAGAGAATCCATTCTTTGTGCTTCCAGAATCTTGGTTTCTGTCTGCATCCAGCTGTGACTCTCCAGTGGAAGCAAGTTCTCACCCACCACCGCAGCAGAGATAATATTTAGAAAGTCCCGGGGACTGTTCCTTCCTAAAGGGGAAGTTCTCCCCTAGACCATCACTCCTGCTTACCTTGAGCTTGCTGAGTCGTCTTGGAGATTTGCTGTTGCTCAGAGAGGGAGTCAGCAGCTCTTCAGGAGTTGTCACAGTAGAAGTAGAAGGCAAGCTGGCAAGCACCCTTGGGGGCCATCTCAACTGAAGAGATCTGAAAAGAAAGTGCTTGCTTCATGTTTCTCCCATTTTTGGTGAGATTCCCTACTTCCAGGATGAACGAGGGAATTTCATGGCTTCTGCTCCTCAGATGGGCTGATAAACCCCTGTTCTCTAAATCCTGTGTACAAGACAACAAAACAGAAAACATCAATAATCTTTATAACACCAGATGTCATCTCACGGCCCTTCCGTTTGCAATATCTCATCTAATAGCTCCAATTGGTTAGAACTGACAACTGAAAATGAGTAAATATTATTTACCATGTTGGATCAGAATGAACACAGGAACAAGTAAAGGTTGTTACTGTTGGATTGCGTTTCTCTCTAGTTCTGAAATCCTACAAAAAAAAAAAAAAAAAAAAAAAAAGCCTCAGAATGTGAACTGATTTGAGGGAAAAAGTCTTTGTAAACAGAGTTAGTTATGATGATATAGATAGGGATGATCCCTAACCTGTTTGGTATCTTATCGAAAGGGAAATTTGGATTCAGATGCAGATAGGAAAACACCACGTGAACACAAAGTCAGAATTCTCCAAGACAAGGACTCTGTCAGAAATGTCCAAAAAGTTGGAAGCAGGGGGATATGTATGAATTAATCCTCCCTCCCAGCCTTCAGAAAAAGCAAACTTCTGACACCTAGATCTGTGTCTTCCGGAACTGAGTGGCAGTCGATTTCTGCTGTTCAACACTGTGGTACTTTGCTGGGGCAGCTATAGGAAATGCATACATAGGTCAAAAAGAATCTTGCCTGCAGAGAACAGACTAATTCTAGAAAGTTCAAAAAGTCAGGGGATTTCTAAACAGAAATGCAACTTGGAGAGCTTATGGACACCTTCTCTTCCCCTAGTCACAAATCTATGTCACAATGAAAGAGGACAAAGATGAGAGAAGTCATGGGGCTTGATCAAAGTCACTGAGCCAGCTGAGGTCAGAGCCAAGACCTAACTGAATTCTGATAGTTGCCTTCTCATAGCCTATTTCTACACATGCTGGAGTCATTTTCTTACTCGTCTATCTTTTTGTAAACTTCTCATGATGTCTTGAGTAGAAGAGCTTTGTCACTAAAATCTAACATGGTGCTTACACCACAAGTATCTCATAACGTTTATTATAGTAATATTCCTAAGGTCTACCACAAGGGTATTATTTATATTGTTTTTTTTTTTAATGTGGTGTTTTTTCTAAAGCAACTTCTAGAGAAAGAACAGAAAGCAAGGCTCTGTGTCAGGCTGTGGACAGCAACTCCCAGTGGACTGAAGTTATCAGCCTGGTCCACAATCAGCCAGGCCAAGCAGCCTTCTGCTGACAGTGAGGGACACAGGGGAATAAACCACTGACTGAGGTCTGACAGCTACCCATGAGCTGGGGCCATCTCCTGGGAGCTAGAAATGTATATCCTTCCCAGGTGAGAGGCTTATTGTGTCTTAAGGCAGGGGCTGTCTAGTTTATTTCTACAATTTTCATATTCATAGCAGATGCCTAGCAAAAGTGTAGCTTCAGCTAAGCTCCTATGTAGTTGCTTAGCTGCTAAGCAAAAAGGAGAGGGACATTTGATAAATTATTTCAACATATATGTTTGTGTTTGGGTCAGAGAAACTCAGACTTCATTATTTGTGATTCTTCTTTTCCAAAGCTGGCATGAATGTTGAAAGGAAATCACTATCTGATTGCATGTTTTACCACATAAAATGCCAGATGGAAGTTTGAGAACAAACTCTTTAATCAATCTGTCTCTATAGGAAAATTCCCCACAAAGCATGGTATAAATTTTACTTTGTGCATGACATGATTTTCCATAATAAATGCATATAAGAGCTTGGGGTGGGTTGCATTTGATAGTTACATTTGAAAATTCTGATTTTGTTTGTTTATAAGCTGCCTTCTCTGTAACCAAACCAGAATCATTAGTCTGTCCCAAATCCAGTCTCAATGATGTACTTGCATGGGAGACCAGTTTTTCATATGGGCCTTGGTATTTGTGTCCATCATTTACAGACTGTGCAGTTTGGTTGATTATAGGAACGGTTTATTCATAGGTTGTAAGATCTTAGTGTTGGTCGAGAGGCAGAAATGATTTCACTCATGCTCCCTCCAAAGCACTTGGTTGCTATTGACTCACAAATGAACTATCATCCACAACATATATCATATATTCCACGGTGAGACACAGACGGAGATGTCAAGAGTTGAAAACCTTTTTGGTTGCATGTATGTTGCAGTTTGAATTGTGTGGCAACGCGAACTTAATTTCTAACCAAGAAATCACTCCAGCAGCACTTGAGGATCTCTGGCAGAAGGGTTCACTTCAAGGGGCGATGTGGGAGCAAAGATTGAAATGGGAGGTTTCTGAGAAAGATGTTCACTGGCTCAGAACTTCAGTTCACACCACTGGTACATGTGCATCACAGAGCAATTTTGATTCTTTGGGGAGAATTAGGTAATACATACAGTTGAAAATTGTAAGAAAAAATGGAAGACATGCCTTCAACGTTGTGGTTAAAAGCTAGAAACCATAGCCTCTCTCTTCCTTAATGCTTAATAAGAAAATCCTTTCCTAACTCTATGAATAATTATTTGGAAACGGCAGCAGGAGATGAGGCCTTTCTGTTATATGCAGTTCAAATACCTATCGCATGCATTCACTTGCTCTCTGCTGTTTGAAACCTTCATGCCAAAATAGTTGTCTGGAGAAGTCATGGAGCCTGAAGATAGAAATAGCCCTGCCCGCTGGGAGAAAGAGGATCTTGGAGGGCCCTCCTCTCATCCTCTTACACATAGTGAGGAGGCATTTTTGCATCTCTGCCAGTTGCTATGGAGACTGAATTGGGAATACATGTAAATACTCGGCATTCGTGAGACACACTGAGGTCCTCCTGCAATGTGGTTCCTCTTCTCGTTGGCTCTTCCTCTTAATGGCTTTGAGCTACAGTTTGCAACCTCATCTGTAGGCTCTGTGGTTTCATGCCCTAGACTCGTGCACAGCTCGTTTTTAAGGAACTTGTCTACCACAAGAGACTGAGAAACACCCTACATTACAGCCATAAGACCTAGAATTGAAATGCTTTTTGGCTACTTTTTTTGGCACTTTTTTTGGTGACTCCATTTCCCCAGGCTCCATCTTCTCATCTGGAAAATGGGGAAAGCAAGCCTTCTTTATGTAGGGTATATGAGAGGCACATGCGTTGGGGGAACAGTGGGGTGGGACTTGACCAGCTGGGTAAAGATGAAAGGACAGGGTGTGTTTAGGAATTACTGAACACTCCCAAATGCTTGTCAGACCACTGTCTTACCTGGACACTGACATGTGGAAAGTGGCAGTTGATTTTTAGAGTTAGCTCAATGTTAGAAGGCTCAATGGCTTCTTTTTTCAAACTTATTTTTATTTTATATGCATTGGTGTTTTTGCCTTCATATATGTCTGTGTGAGGGTGTCGTGGCCCCTTGGAACTGGAGTCACAGACAGTTGTGAGCTGCCATGTGGGTGCTGGAAATGGAACCCTGGTCTTCTGGAAGAGCAGTCGGTGCTCTTAACTGAGCTGAGCCAATGCTCCAGCCCCCTAGAGAGTTTCTTCATGAAGATCATTGAGCATGTTCTATGTGTTGTGCTTTGTTCCACGTGTGTGCAAAGGAGGGATCCGGGCCTTGGGGTTTTGCTCTTGGCTAGTTTCCTCACTTGCCAAGCCCTGAGGTAAACAGCTTCAGCTCACACAGCTGTACATTCAAACAGATCAGGTTTACTCAGCTACCTATCTTTTCTGACCCTAAGGAAAACAAAACAAAGCAAATAAACAAACCCCACACCCAAGCCCCTCAACCAGGTGTTTTCTTTAGAATGCGCAAACACACCCTCAAAGCTGAGAAGTCAGCAGCTCCAGCAGCAACAACCTCCGGAAAGAGCCACAGAGGACCTTGGAGGAGGTGTTGGGGTTGAATTTCAAAGGCAGCACCCCTCCCCATTCCAGCTCCTCCGGTGGCTTCTTTTGGGATGTGGGAGGGGCAGAGTGAGGGGTTAGGGCGTTGGCCTCCAGCCTCATTCACTGTCAGCTGCCACCCAGCCACCCATGCAGCAGAGATCTCTTCAGAATGTTCCTTCCTTGGTGACAGGAGGAAACCTTGCAGAGAATTCTTCCAGTGGTCTGGGCTGGGCCTCTGCACACCACTTGCCATTCCAGAATTCTAGCTTTGTACTTGTGATTTACTCTGTGGACTAATAGAGTCTGCAGCCTGGCTCTGGGCAGTAGCCCAGTGCATGTATTTCTGGAGCAAGGCTGTCAATGAGCAGGGGGTTGGGGGTTGGGGAGGAGTGAAAACTTAGCACCTGTCCGGCAGTTGCTAGTCCAGCCCAAGCTCCACTCACTTTGTTGAGGAGCCAACTGGAACTCACTAGGCAGGAATGTGAGTGTGGAAGCTTCAGGAGATGAAGGAGGCTGAGTGGCGCCTGGGACAGTGGAAAAGGCCAGGCAGGTCAAGAACCCCAACCCAGATCTCATTCTGTCCACCCCCCACCCCCACCCCCCGCCACTGCCCATCTAGAAGGAGAAAATAAACACGTTTATGTATGAATTTCGTAAGTTGAGAAAAGGGAGTATCATTGCATCTAGCAAGTGTTTGGTTTTGTGTTTGCTTTGATACAAAGGAAGCCAGAGGAAAGGAAGCCACATTGATAAGAAGTTGGGGGGGGGGATGCTCATGGGGAGGTAGAGCTTCATGCATTTAATTAGTAAATATGATGTAAGTAGCCACTGCCTACTAGGCCCTGTTTAAAGTGTGGGGTTCCACAGTGAGCAAAATAGGCAGAAGTTTCTGAGCTCATGGAAAGAGCCAATATCTAGTAAGAGGTATAGATGGTAAAAATCACATATTTAAAGAGCACAACAGGTTTACAAATAAGAAAACTATATTGTACTTCACACATACAGAGAGCAGTGGGGTCGGGAATGGAGAAGGAATTTGTAATTCTACCGAGGACAGCCAGGGGCTCATGGCCAGGGTTCTGTCAGGGTCAACAACATTTGACAGATGGCAGAAACTGTTGTGCTGGAATCCAGGGAAAGAACATTCCACAGGGGCCACTGTGGCTGAGGAAGAAAATGAGAGGGGAGTAGTGGAGGTGAGGCCCGAGGCAACACATCAACTCCAGGGTCTCTGAGGGACTCGGGCTTCTCCTCAGTGTTAAACAGGAAGCCATGGGAACGTCCTAAGTGGAGAAGTGACTTGACTTCTCTTCAGGATCATTTGGGCTTCGTGAAAAACGGGGTGGGGGGGGGCTGATACGGTATCATGTAACTTCTACTGTTCAAAGGGGTACTACAGGAAAGTGTCAAGATGCCACCAACACATTCTGTTGTGATCAAGCTGGGAATGGGATGGTGATTCAGGGTTAATGAATGGTACCCACACACCACCTGAAACCATCTTGGCTCTTTTCAGTGGCTCCTCTCTCTCCTTGGAAAAATGTGTTCTAGAGAGAAGCCAGACTTTCACCACACAGAAGCTCTACTTATTCAGCCATTGGAGGCTTTTTCAGGCAGCTGTGATTCGGATATGAGTTAAAAGACTCCAAGTTTGGTCATCCTTGGTCTTAGTCTATAGCTTGGACCAAAATTCACACTGAAAATGTTTCATACAACCACTCTGTGATAATCAATAGATGCACGTGCCTTTCAGGTGTGCAAAAATACGCAATTTGTTTCCCATAGTTGACCAAGTCTCCCTTGTGCTCCCTCAATCTTACAAAGTTTGGAAGAAAAGAGTAGATGTGTATGATCAATATATATATTGGCATCCACCAGTAAGTATCCTCTGTTCCTTGTACATTAGTACCTGAATTTGTTGTTGGCATTGACATATGGCTATGAGTGTGGAAATCGACATGGTGACCTAAAGTCCTCATAGGCACCTCTGTGGGGTTGAATTGGGTTCTGTACTAATGTCTCTCAAGGTTCTCCTGGTCCAGATTGTCCTTTGGCATGCAGTAGTGTTCATATGCATGGAACACTGAAGATATCTTGCCACCAGAAATCAAAATGTTTCATTTCAATGGCTACCACTTCCCAGCCTCAGGCCTCTGCATTTCCACTGATCACCTTGAACTTCTCTGTCCTTAACCAGAATCCATTGTCGCACATGGATACACCACATTGCTATCTATAAAGGTCCTTTGCAGCTATGCTACACTGTACTACCCATGGACACTGTGCCAGAATACATGTGAGACTTCTCCTGGGTACTTTCAGTCACCTCCAGGCTATGTTCTTAGTTTACCATTATCTTCCTACAGTTCCCTCTCCAGAGGAAACTTGACCCTAAGGAGTGAGGAAGGCATGGCCTGATATTTGAAGGGTGGGCTCTTTCTCTGCCTCTCTTTCCATGCTCATTCATTCAAGGAAAAGAAGAAAGAGATTTGTTCTTAACCCTTCCTGTTACTTTCTCCTCAGGATATCGTTTCCCTTGACAGAATATAACATGACTTGGCCAGTCCCTTGTGGAGGCCAAATGGTTGCATCTTCAAGCACAGATACTGAAGTAGAATTCAGAATTTGAGATGGGATTTATGGTATGCCTTCCTATGTTTGGGCTTTCATAACAGACTACTGTAGGCAAGGTGGCTTAACTAACAAGTTTGTTTGCCCTAGTTTGGGAGGCTAGCGGTTCAAGATGAGGAAGGATGCTAGCTTGGTTCCTCCTCTACTTGCAGACTCCAGCTGTTCATTCTACCCAGCATGGCAGAAAGAGAAAAAGGGCTTTTTGGGGTCTCTCTTTCATCAGGGTACTAATCTCAGACTTCATCCTCGACTCAGTAACCTCCCAAAGACCTACTTCTTTATACTATTACCCTGGAGAGGTAAATCCACAAAAGAGCCCAGTGACAAGAGGCATCCGATCACCATATGCAATCACCATAACAACTTATGAAGCTACAGACGGCAGGAAATGGGCTGGGTCAGTTAGAGCCTGACAGTGACCTGAAAAAGTTTTGGCTAGCCCCGTGGGGAATTCCAGAACAAAGATTGTTCACTTGAGAAGTCGGTGTTTTAAAGAAATGCCCATGCTCCAGCATGTTTAGCCATTGTATAGTGGTTGCCAGGGAGACTGAGATGCACTCAGCTCTGAAACCAGGAAGATGCTCTGAGGCCAAGGCTGGATAGAGGCTGTGAGCTGGTCACAGTCCTTACAGTTACAAGTTACCTTTGCAGGGAGATCAATTAGGCACCTCTAATGTTGCCACAGGGGCAGCTGAAGATTGGGAAAGTCATGAGAAGCACACTGATTTCATGTTTTCTGGTTGGTTTAAATGTTCCCTATTCTTAAAGTCATCACTGACAGTCTGAGCCCACATCCTCTGAATTTCAGGTGAGGTCTATCCTCTGCAACTATAGCTTAGAACAAAAGATGCAGATTTGACTTCTTTTGAACATTTCCCTAGTACAAGGTCACAGGAGAGAGTGCTGGCATAATGCTTCAAAACCATGAGCATGGCCCTCACAGGGTCTTATAGATTTTGTCTAAGAATCTTTCTAAATGCCCCAAAATGTCAGTTTTAATTCATGGTTTGTAACCAACAAGTACCCAACAGTTTAGTCTAAACCTAAGTTTTAACCAAGAAAGTATGCTATGTGCTGCCAAGGCAATTCAGTGGTTTGTCGATAACACACTAACGTCAGCGTCACTAACGGTGACAGACGGTTGCAACTCTCTAGCAAAGAAATCTCCAGTGAGTCAGAGGCTGATTGTCCAACTGCCTGCTCACTGGGTTTCCTTCCTGTGAATCACTCTGAGAAATTCAGCTTCTTCTTTCTGTTTTCAGCCTTTCTTTGCTCCAATCAGTGACTGCTCAACCCACATTATAATTCTGGGAAGTATTAATAGATAAGACTGAGTCTCTCCAGGCCAGCTCTCAGAACGGAAGTAGTAGAATAGAGAGATAAAAGTAGGTGAGGAGCAATGAGATAGCTCAGTTAGTAAACTGCTTGCCCCATAAACAGGAGAACTTGTGTTATAGCCCCAAAATCCACATTTTAAAAGCTGGCCAAGGGGGCAGGCACACTTGTAATCCTAAAACTGGAAAGATGGCGATAGGCAGGTCCTCGAGGATTTCAAGCCATGCCATCTTAACCTACTCAGTGAACTCCAGGCCACTGAGAGATCCTGTCTCAAAAAAACAAGTAGAAGGCTACTGAGCAACAACACTTAAGGTTGTCCTCTGGCTTCCACAAGAACGGGTACATGCACGCATGTGCACTCACACTCAGACTTGCAGCTGTACAAATACATACTTGCAGGTACACAAACACAAAGAATAGGTGAAAATTGTGGTATGCAGAGGGAAAGACGAATACAAAGTCCTAGAGGTCTAGAAATTCCCTGCTTACCCAGAAGTTAAAACATTGGTTGATTTAGTCATAATTGCCTAGAAACATTGTTGGAAGACAAAAAGCAGAGCTTCCAGTGAGATTTGAATTTCATGTAACAAATAATTTTTAGTATAATAATATCCAATGAAACATTTCAGGTATTTTTTTCTTTGTTTGTCTGAAACTTAACTTTTCCTAGGTGTTCCATATTTTTCTTTGTTAAGTCTGGTAACGTCTTCCTACCTGGGAAATGTAGATGTAATTCTGAATGGTCTTATTAAATAAGAAACACAGAGCCAAATGCAGAGTTAAAAGCCCAGGGATCGAGCAGCTAAGAGCTAAGACCAAGACCGCCTTCTTACCCCTTGCTGTCGTCTTTCCGCTCAGAAAGAGACCTACTTCCTGTGTGTCTGCATTTTTATTGACTTTCTGTTCTGCCTTCTCATTGGTTGTAAACCCAACCACATGACCTCCTCATCACTGCCTGTCTATACAGACCTCTAGGTCTCTGTGGTTGGTATTGAGACTAAAGGAGTGTGTCTCCAAGCTGGCTATGTCCTTGAACACACAGACTCTGCCTGTCATGTGATCAGGATTAAGGGCATGTGCTATCACTGCCATGGCTTGCTCTTAGCTCTGACCCCCAGGTAACTTTATTTATTAACATACAAATAAAATCACATTTCAGCACAAATAAAATATCACTATAGGGAAATATTTAATCTCATCTATGGTTCATGGGGGTGATAAGTGACTACATCAAATATGAGTTAGAGTGTATATACTCTGTTTTTTATCTTTGCTTCCTGTTCCTGGATCAAAATGTGTGCTCTCAGCTACTGCTCCAGTGCCATGTCTGTCTGCTTGCCTGCTGCCATGCTCTCCACCATGGTGGTAACACACTTTTATCCCTCTGAAACCATAAATCCCGAATAAAATCTTCCTTCTATAAGTTGCCTTGATCATGGTGTTTTATCACGGCAATATATAAATAACTAATATAAGCCATATGTATTCATGGCTAAACGGGCCATAATTTGCTATGTTTTAAATGATTCTGTAACCTAACATTTACTGCCAAACGATTCTACTTAGACTTAAATGAGGGCTTTATGGTGAACAGGAGCCACCTATTTTTTTTTTTTATTTTTTTTTTACTTGATATAATGTTGGCAGATTCTTCATGTTCTCAATTCTGCTTCACAGTCTTGACAGTTTGGTCTCGAGCTTCCACAGTCCCAACCTCTGAGGCAGAAGGACCATCATGGCTTGAAGCATATCACACCCAAGTGAGGTAATACATGCCTTTGTTTCCATCCTTGTCACTGGACTCCACCCCCTTTCTTTCCACAGACATTACCTTGGGTCCAGACTTAGTGGCTAATACTTAGGTCAGAAGATGTCTCTGCTTTGGATGTCTGTACATGGGACCCTTGTTTCTATTACAACTGCTGTGATTCCCTTTGCAGCACCTACCTGTTTGAGGGATGGCTTGCCTTGTAACGGCTACAAATTGAGAGGAAATCCTTCTCAGATGACAAAAATAACGTGCAGAACTAAGCAAAAGGCAGCGAGTACATGGCTTCAGGGTTACCATTCCAGTGTTTTAGCAGCAGGAAAATTAACATGAATCGAAAAGACTGTTTTTTAACAGTAATTATATGAAAGTCTTTGTTATGGTGTGAAAATGCCAAGCAGATTTTATATATACAATATACACACACATAAAAAAACCCCACAAAACCATGTAACCATATACATTTGTTCATAAGGGCAAAGCTTGGTTGGGATCCTAATGAATAAATTTCCAAAATAAAATTTTAAATTAGAAAAAGAAAACAATTTTAGAAACTGCACAATTCAAACCTTTAAAGATGTTGATTGACACTGGCTTTTGTTCTGGGTCACCTTGACCACTACATCCCACATATTCTTTTATTTAATGGGATAAGTAGTACTCTCAAGAGTTAAGTGCAATTCAAAATTTTAGGAGCTAAATATTACTTTAAGTACATCCCATTCTAATTTCAGAGCCTTTTCTCCCTTTTAGAAATTTGTTTTATATTTATTTTTCTGCATTGTAATATAATTTTCAGTAGTTATTATAACTCTAAATTGAAACCCTGTACTTGCTTAAGAAGAAAACATCTGAAAAAATTACAGGACACTTGGAAACTCTTGCAGAGGACCTGGGTTGGGTTCCTACCACATCTATGGCAGCTCCCAACTATAGATAACTCCAGTTCCAGGGTGTCTGGCACCCTCTTTTGAACTCTGCAGGCACCTTGCATGCATGTGATGCATACACATATATACAGGCAAAGCTCTTGTATGCACGAAACAAAAATAAATCTTAAAGACATCAGTTGGACACACACCTGTATAGTTCTCCACATGAGTTCTGTGTTCTGTTAGTTTGATCTGTGTCTGTCCCTCTGCTAATATTAGTCTTTATTACTGGAGTATAGCACATCTTGAAATGGGATAGAATGATTTCAGCCACGTCTTTAAAAAAATATCTTTTAAAAAATTCTTTGGGTTTCAATATAATTTTAGAACTATTTTGTCTATATTTACAATATACCTTACAGAAAATTTGAAAGGCTTTCTGTTAAAATCCGTATGTTAATTTGCAAAGAACTGACATATTTACTGTTTTTTACATTCTAATCCACAGTCCATCTGTTGCTGTAATGATTTGTCCTTCTTGGTGTCTTTTATCAGTATTTTGTAGTTTTAAATACATAAATTCTGGATATAGTTTATTAGATTCATATCTGAATACTTCTTTTTTGAATCACTGTAAATAATATTGTATTTTTGACTTTGACAAACAGACATTAATCTTCTATATTGATTCCGTTGTCTATGGGTTGCTTGGATTCATCTGTCCTCAGACTTTTGTAGATTCCTCAACATTTTATACAGACATTTATGTCATAAGAAGTAAAGATGACTAGATCTCCCTCTTCAATAAGTATGCCATGGTTTTTCTTCTTGTTTTAGTGCACATATGGTGTTTATGTTAAATATGGATAGTGTTGGATAAAAGGGGGCACCATTCCTTGTTCCCAAATTAAAAAGGAAAGCATTTGGTCTTTTGTCAGCAACTGGAATGTTAGCTATACGTTCTGCCCATAAATGCTCATTTGCCAAGTTGGAGATGTTCCCTGCTATTTTTTTCTCTGAGAGTTGTTGACCATGAGTAGATGGTAGTTTTTCCCAAACGCTTTATTGTATCAGTGACATCCACACATTGTTTTTCTTAACTAGACTGATGATGGTGTAGATTATATGGACTCATTGTCAACCATAACAACAGCTTTGTACCTCTACCTCTGGCTCTCCACATTAGGCCTTCCCTGGCATTGGTTATAGGTGGGACCACAACATTTTTTTCTGTGGTCTTTTGAGAGAGTGAAGAAGTTATGATCTAAAAGTTCCCTCTCTTGCAAGGCCACTGAATTCCTGGTTTCTTGGCTAAAGAAAGAGACTTTGACTGTGGCTATCTTAGTCTGTGCTCAGAGGTTTCTAGCATCTTCATTTCCAAGTTTAGAATGCTTGAGGTAAAAAGCAAAATGTGAGTCTACACTGCTATTTTGTTTCATGGGTTCCAAAGTCCCCTATCTGTTCCCTTTGGAATCTCCTGCTTTCTGTTCTATAGGAAATAGCCAGGGTCTTAGTTGTACATAGGATGAGTAGAGAGAAGTACATCTGTCACACCTTTTGAAAACATAATTATACATTTGGTTCTCTGAAGTTATTCTGAGACTCTATTGTAAGAAACATCATGTCCCAGAAGATGTTTTTGTGTCAGAATTAAAGTTAATCACATAGTTCATCATTTTTGATAGTTATTTCTCAGTTTTCTTATCATTTCCCCACTGGGTGTGTGTGTGGGGGGGACTTCTACATTTTCTTGAAATCACATACCTTTGTCCAAAAGCAGATAGTTATTTTAAAAATATTATCTTTTTAATTTATGTATATGTGTGAGAGCCTGTATGATTTTATGTGTACCACATGCATGCAGGTGTCCATAGGGGTCAGAGAGACCACTGGATCCCCTGAACTGCAGTTACAGGTTGTTCAGAGCTGCTCAATGTGGGTTCTGGGAACTGAACATTGGTTTGCTGAAAGTCAGTTACTAGCCTCACTTGCTGATTGTGTTTGGGAGGTGAATGAGTCATGAGGACCCTGCCATGGAGATTAATCCATCCATGGATTAGTGGATTAGCAGATTAATGGATTGTTGCAGGAGTGGCTTTGTTGTCAAAGTGAGCTCTCTGATTGATTACTCTGTCTTGCTCTGTAATACCGTGTATCATTTTGGAATTCAGAAGAGGTTGCCCACTATTAAGAAGGTTCTGAACATATATGGGCCCTCAGCATTAAGTTTTTTCAATCTCTGGAACTTTCATAAGTAAACATCTTTTCTTTAGAGAGTTCCCTTTGTCAGGTGTACACAGAAAACACAGTAAGGTAACAAAAGAAAACACACTAAGGCAGGGCCTAGCTTTCAAAAATCACACAGCCATCGTGGTACCTCTATCATCCTCTGAATGATGGTTTGTATGAGGAAGTACTATTTGTGAATTCACGTTTGCCAGAGGTGACTTAGAGGAAGGGAAAAAGTTGCAGCAGGTCAGCAAGGCCCTGAGATCTGAGTCAGGCAGGTCAAGATGGGGTGTCAAACTTTCACTGAGAAAGTGAGAAGCCCAACCATGAGTCAGAGTAGACCAGCCAGGCAGGAAGAAACAAAGACATCTACAACCTGTGACTGTGGAGCCAAGTAGATACACAGTTCAATTAGAGGTCAGTTGGAAACACTCAATTTGGGTCAAGATCAGATCATTCCAGCATCAGGAGATGCTGCTGTTGGTCTGTGGAAAAGGAGGAAGAAGTGTGGGGCAGTTTAAGGACCAGGCCCGTGTGGGGGAGGGGCTGAGATGCACTTAGACACCAGCCTCCTACTCTAGCAGAGGAAAGCTTTGGTTTGGGTTGCTTGGCTTTCTTACCCTGGTTTACCATGAAATCAGCTTAAAATTTCCACAACAGAGATGTATACATTTGCTGTCAATCTAAGTGAGGGTAAGTTCAGATGAAGTCTTCAAAGAGATTTTTTAAATTTTCTTTTGTGAGAATTTCATGCCTAAGTTCTGTATTTACTTCATATCTACTTCTTCCTCTTCCCCGGCAACTCTTCCTGTGTTCCCCCTAACTCCTAAGTCTGTGACCTCTTCTATAATTATTATTGAATGTGTGAGTGTTTGTGTGTGAATGAGTGTGTGTGTGTGTGTGTGTGTGTGTGTGTGTGTGTGTAATCACAACCTAGTGAGCCCATTTAGCGTGGTTTTTATGTACACACAAATAATTGTAACTACCACTCCTAATCAAAGAAGTGTTTTGACTCTTTCTGAAGCATATGAAGGCTACTACCAAGCCCCACAACTGTTCAAAATGCAGAGAATAAGTGACCATGGGATGTCCGGCCCCACTGGCACAGCTACAATGCAAAGTAGTCTTTTTTTTTTTCTTTCTTTCTTTCTTTTTTTTTTTTTTTTTTTTTTTACCACACATTAAGACTCTGACTGACCATGTGAGGTCAGATTGAGAAGCTGTGTAAATATATGGGCATGTGCTGTAGGAGCATCAATAGCAAATTACCAAGAGCCAGGAAAATGACCACACGTCTGAGTTGCCATGTAAGACATTTGCTTATGATCCAATTAAGACAAACTGTCCAGGCCTAGGATTCTGGTACGGGCTGCATTCTCTCAGCCCGTGGAAGCTGCTGAAGAAGGACAAGTGTCAGCCCACGCTGTCTGCAGACCTCCGCACATCATTCCTCTTGAGATGGTGTGATCGACTTGTCCCACAAACAAGAGCCCCATGGTGATTTTAAAACGGTTTTCTCATAGTTGATGTCACAAAGACATTACAAGCCCTTGAGAAGGGGCCAGCACAGATGAAAACAGCGGTTGGATAGAAAACCAGTAGTGCTGGGGTGATCGGGCTATTCCTTTGATTTATTATTACTTTTTTTTTTAGAGAGGCAAAGCTACATCATTTGAAAAGCATTTTAGAAGATGTGAGCTGCCTTCATGAGGTCATGGATGTTGCTAATGTCCTTCTTACCTCAGGGGCAAGCAATCCCAGTTCTACAAATCCTGCTGTGACTCACCAAAAACCATTTTCTAAGTCTCAAATAAAAGTAAGTCATTAAAAAATGCAACTTGCTTTTATTTCTATGTTTAGCCTGCACTTCATGAAGACTCACCCTCTGGGCTGGCAGCCCGACAATACCTCATAGCACTTAATACGTTTCCCGTGACCTGATGGGTCTTCTTGTTTGCCCTTCTTAATGCCACTACTGTAAGACTCACGTGCCTTGTTCACTGTTTTATCTGAAGTAGGAAACACCAGACCTGGGATCTAGGAGTCATTTGATAAAAAGGTGGGGTGATTCATGATGATTGTCAACTTCGCGGGATATAGAATCTCCATGGGAACAAACTTCTAGGTATGTTTGTGAGGTGGTTTCAAGATTATGTTAGCTGAGCAGAGAAGACCCACCCAATCTGTGGGCTAGGATCCAAGGCTGAGGAAAAAGGAGAAAGCGAGCTGAGCATCAGCGTGCATCTCTCTCTGCATCCTGACTGGTGGTCCTAATCTTCTGCCATGCCTTCCCCACCATGGTGGACAAGAACCTTAAACCTGGAGCCTGAACAAGTTGCTTTTGCCAGGCATTTTGTCCTAGCACTGAGAAAAATAACCAATGTAGGTATTTAATAAATGAATGGGTGAATGAATTAAAATCCTGACTGAGTAGGCTTCCTGTCTTAAGTAGATGAAGCAAATATCTAGCATAGAAAAGACACCTAGAGCTGGCAGTGTCACCACTAAATATTTGCCAGGAGAAAACGTTGCTTTTAATAATGGCCTGTGAAGAGTCTTATTGGAGTTTCTTGATGACATCGTCATGGGGAGGGCAAGAAAGGCACCGTCTCTGTTCATTCCCATCACTGTTTATTGTGGTATTGGCAATCATGGCAGCCGCAAGAAACAGAGACTGAGTTGAAATTTGTTCTCCAGTCCTCTAGGACTTGGTTGACAGGAAGTTATTTCTTTTCCATCTCTCCAGGGATCTTCAACTCTCTCTCTCTCTCTCTCTCTCTTTCTCTCTCTCTCTCTCTCTCTGTGTGTGTGTGTGTGTGTGTGTGTGTGTGTGTGTGTGTACAAAAGAAAGAGAAGAGCTATAGGTGTTTCCTTCAATCTCTCATCTTATTTGTTGAGATTGGCTCTCTCAACTCATTTGGCTAGACTGACTGGCCAGCAAGTGCCAGAGATCTGCCCGCTCACCTAGCATTAGGGTTACAGACCCACCACACAAGGGCTACAATGGCTAGCTTTTAGGTGGGTGCTGGGGATCTGAATTCAGGTCTTCTTCCTGTACAGCAGGCACTTAACCAACTAAACCACCTCCCCAGCCTCACGCTCCCTATTTTTTGTTACTATCCCATTGGTAACTTAGAAACAGCCCTGTCCCAAAGTAGATGGATACTGCCTTTCAGTGTGAGATTCTTGGACCACATTCACATCTAGGAGGAAAATCAGAGTAGATTCCTAAGGACTGTGAAAGGGGGTATAGAAGACCTTCAGATGGGTCCCAGGTCATGCAGGAGTTGTGTGGGACAGCTTCCATTCCACAAAGGGATTAGGATGGAACTGAGAGTGGGTATGGAAAGCTCATGTGAAGGAATGAAAAAACGATGACCACTTAGCTGGGAAAACAATGGAGTCCCTGAACAGTGGACTGAGGGCCTAGAGAGTTTAGAGTCATTACTCCATCTCTGCTGCTATCATTTCCTAGTGTTTCTCTGTGTGTGTGTGTGTGTGTGTGTGTGCTTGGCCTGGCGGAAAAGCTGAAGAAGGGGAAAACTTGGGAAGCCTTCCCAGGTCTTCATTCTCCCTTGTCATCTAGCTGTGGAGATAAAGATCAACCTTGGAGCTTGTCCTTACATTTCTTCTCTTTGTTCAGACCAGAGCGCCCTGTGTGGTTCTGGTTCACGGTTTAGCAGGGCCTATTCATCTGATGACTAATCAGAAGGAGAGTTCTAGCAGAGCCAGCCCTAGGGTGGCCCCTTGCTGGTCCCTGGTTCAAATCCCACGGAACTAGGGAGCAGATAAGAAAAGAGTGACTAAGGAGGTTTGGTTATGGTATTCACAACTTTGGGGACAGGATACTGCCTCAGTCACCCATACACCTGTAACAAAGCAGCCATCTGGAGCAAAGCTAGCCTGGAGGCCAGCTCTTCCACCATCTGTCTATCCCCTTCCTGCTGTGGAAGCAGGATCAAGGGCAGGGCTGATCTCAGAGGATCAAGCCCTCATTAGAGAGCTTCTCTGCATTCATCTTCTCCCAAGGTGGCCTCATCCAGTCTCAAGACATTCAACAGCAGCTCCCAAATTCACGTCGGCAGCTTGACTTCTTTCAAGCTCCAGCTCCATTAGCTCCACCCGCCTCCTTATCATTCCCATGTGGATATCTGATAGACATCCCTCCTAACCTGTGCAAACGGCATTTCAGATGCTTCTACAGCACCTGCTCTCCCACATCTCGGTTGACAAGGACTCCATTCTTTCAGCTGCTCAGGCCAAACCTTGCCACCTCACTTTGACTCACAGGCCACTTCCAAACAGTAAGGCTTGTTCTCGTCACTGACATAAGATACATCCGGTTCTCACCATCCCCACGACAGTTGTCAAGGCATCAGATTCTCTCCTCATTTGACTTTCTAATTGGCCCTCTCCCATGTTCATCTACCTTCTGGTGAATTCTCTCCATGCAGCCTATATGACATAAACTGAAGTCAGAGCATGTCATTCTTTCCATTAGCCCCCACCCCCAGGGCCTGCCACAGTACTCTGAGGAAAAGGCAAGCCTCACAGCCTCTGCTGACCTGCCTGGGCCATTCCCTCTGACTTCACTCCCCACCAATGCCTTCTGGGCTAGCCCTCCTGCCACACCTGCTTCCTGGCTGCCCTCCCTGGCGCTCTTCTGTTTATTCATCTTTCCCTTCAGGCTTCCCAGCTGCCATCTATACAGAGCAAAATATTGCCCCTGGACTCCAGTTCCCCACACTCCCAGTGTGACGAGTCTCTTAGTGGGTACTTATTTGGTATATGTTGAGACAATACGTCTTCTCTGTGATGGTCAGTCAGGTTCAGCCACAAGAAGAAACACACATCAAGTTCAGAAAAAGAGATTTACTGAAGTCATAGGCTCTGCACACTACCTGGGGCCTGTAGGTGGTCAGGGGGCAGAAGATAAGCCTGGCAAAGCCTTAGGGAACCGTGCTTTATGGGCATTCCTATGAGGAAAAGCAGGCTGGCGGGGTGAAGAGTTCAAGATTGACTAGGCTGCTTAATTCATTAAGCTCTAAGTTGTTGGATTGTTCCTCGTTGCCCTGGTGCCTGACTCTGAGATGATTAAACATTCAGTCTTTTGGAGTGCTGGGGCCAAATCAAAGAGGTGTGGCTCCAGGTGAGCTGGTTTGCATATCAAAGGCCTGCTCCAGGCTGGACCTTGTACTACCTTCCAGGCTGGAGAGGCTTTGGACATCATGATGTCCAAAACAGTTTTAAATATTTACAGTCCCCGTAGTTTCTACCAAAACATAAACTCCATGAGAAGAGGAGCCTTGTCACTTTGCACTGCTCTAGGTGAGGTTCCTGGGCTGGAGCCAGAGCTGCAATGCTGGTGAATAGACGTTTGACAGGTGAGTGACAGAATGAATTTGAATCTCTCTGCTCTCTGATCCCAGGATTACTGCTGGATCCACTATTTCACTTTCTTCAGCAATAAAGAGGAGAATGAGGTCTGCTGATTTTATCAGAAAAGAGAAAATTGTTTTGTTTTATCTTTTCTTTTCATTTTTATTATATTTCTTGAGATAGAGTCTCGCTGTATAACTCTGGCTGGCCTGGAACATTCGATACAGACCAGGCTGGCCTTGAACTCTCAAAAATTCACCTGCCTGAGTCCCCTGAGTGTTAGGTAGGATTAAAGCTATGAACAACCACACCTGGCAGGGTTTTTTGTTTGCTTGTTTGTTTGTTTTTTTGAAACAGGGTTTCTCTGTGTAACAGTCCTGGCTGTCCTGGAACTCACTTTGTAGACAGGCTGTCCTGGAACTCACTGAGCTCCACCTGCCTCTGCCTCCCAAGTGCTGGGATTAAAGGTGTACATCACCACCACTCAGCCTGTTTTGTTTTGTTTTTAATACCATTGCTAGGGATATTTTAAACTTAAAAAAAAAAAAAGGTTTATTTTAATCCCAGTTTTAACCCACCCCATCTTGACTGACGCATTTTGTGAGAACAAGTTCACATACAGTAGAGAATTTAAGTGAAGGAATTATGTCAAAGGAAAGAAGATGAAATATTTTATTTATTTAAATATGACTCATCTATCAATTTTTTAAAGCTTTTTTCATTGAAAATAGATTTTTTTTGTACAATATATTCTGATTACAGTTTTCCCTTCCCTGCTACTACTCCCCATCTCCTCTCCCATCAGGATCCACATCCTTTCTGTCTCTCCTTAGAAAACAAAAAGACATTTAAGGAATAATAATAAAATAAAATGAGATTATAAATAAAAACAAACAAATCAAATCAGAATATGACAAAACAACCAACCAAGGAAAAGAGCCAAAGAAAAAGCACAAGAAATGCAGATCAATGCAGAGACATACACATTCACACACTCGGGAATCTCATAAAAAACCCAAAGAAGTGCAGATCGATGTAGAGACGCACATATTCCCTTTAAAAAAAAAAAAAAAAAACCAAAAACAAACAAACAAAAACAAAGCAGAAGCCATTCTATATACTCAAAGGACCTATACGGTACAAAACAACAAAACAAACAAACAAACAAATGAAAACCATCCTGACTTAACATTATAAGACAAAGAACCTCCAAAGAGACCACTGAGTTCATTTTGTGTTGGCCTTCTAGAGCTGGGCATGGGCCTACCCTAACAGTGGTTTGCTTCCCCTGTGAGACTCCCTTGAAGAAAACTAACTTTCATTTGCAAGTGGCTGTCAATTGGAGATAGCTTCTCAGTCAGTCAGGGTTGGGGAGTGTGTGTGTGTGTCCACTTTTCCTTTCAGCTCTAGAACCCTATTTAGTGCAAACCCATGTAGGCTGTGTACACGTTGCCACAGTCTCTGAGTTCATATGTGCATCAGTGTGTGTAGAAGGCCTTGCTGATTCCTTTGTGTCCCCCACTCCCTGTGGCTCTTGCGCTCTTCCTGCCTCCTCTTCCAGATTTCCCTGGGCTCTGGGGGGATGGGGAATTTGATGGAGACATCCCTGTTAGGACTGAGTGTTCCAAGGTCTCTCACTCTCTGCACATTATCTGGTTGTGGGTCTTAGTATTTGTTCCCATATGCTACAGGAGGAAGCTTCAATGATGGTGGCTAAGTTAGGCACAGATCTATGAGTATAGCAAAATGTCATTAGGAGTCAGTTTATTGCCGTGTTTCTTTGCCAGAACAGTAGTATTTGGTTTACCCATAGGACCCCGAACTATCTACTTTCATTTTTTTTTTGGTCACTCAAGCAATTTTGGATATGAATTCCATCTCATGGAGTGGCCTTTAACTCAAATCAGATATTGGTTGGTTATTCCCAAAAGCTTTGTTGCCACTATTATACCAACGTATCTTGTAGGCAGTTTATTCTTGTAGACTGAAGGCTTTGTAGCTAAGTTGATGTTTCTCCTTTGGTAGTGTGCTGAATACCTTCTAGTACAAGGGTGAAAGCTTTAGGTAGGGACCTCCTAGATCTCTCTGTGTTCATTAAGTTGGGTAGGTATTGTCTTGGGCAATAAGACTTTACCATCAGTTTGTGAAGAGCCACAAATAGCCTTGACAACAATATCCTGGGTTGTTTGAGGATTCCCTGTGGGACTCCTTTGGCTGAGAACTCGATTAGATGTAACCCATTCCTGGTAGGAGAAGCTTCATTTGGTGATAAGAGACATCCAATTGGGACTCTGTTTCCCCACTATTTGGTGATTTCATTTAGATTGCCCTTATATAAGCATATATTATAGGAAGCTTCTACTGTATTAGGTTTCCATGTGACTCCTTAAACAGCACTTAGTTCTAGCTGCCTCTCCCTGTATGCCTTTCCTCACCCCCTCTTCCCTCCCCTTCTCTGCTTGATCCTCCCATTTCAGTCCCCCTCCTCACGAAAGCACAACTATCTCTTCTGCGTTGCCTTCCTAAGGAGATCCCTCCCTCCCCTGAGTCCCTTACTGTCCACCTAACCTCTGTAGTTACATGGATTGTAGCTTGCTTATCGCTGACTTTACAGCTAGAATCTACAGATGAATGTGAATACATACCATATTTGTATTTCTGGGCCTGAGTCACCTCATTCAACATTATTTTTTCCTAGTTCCATCCATCACTTGTGAATTTCATGACTTCATTTTTTTTTAATGACTGAGTTATAGTCCATGAATAAATATGCCACATTTTCTTTATCTATTCATCTATTGATTGGTAATCTAGATTGTTTCGAATTCTGGCTATTATTAATAGAGCAGCAATGAACATGGTTGAGCAAGTGTCTCTGAGGTAGGATGAAACATCTTTTGGGTATATGCCCAAGAGTGGCATAGCTAAATCTTGAGGTAGATCAATTTCCATCTTCCTGAGGAACCACCACACTGATTTCCACAGTGTTTGTGTAAGTTCACACTACCACCAGTACTAATCAATTTTCTTAAACATTTTTACCTCTTAAGCAGAGAAGACACACAACACAGAAACATGTAGAAACTTTAAGTAAACTACTGATTAATCATTACTAAGTAAACACAGCTATGTGTGCATTACCAGGCCAAGAAGTGAAACATTGCCAGCAGCCAGAGTTCTCTTGCTTTCTTTCCACACTTCTGCTTCCTCCTTCCTCCTTAAAGGGGCCACCACTGTGAAATGGAATACCATAGATCAGTTTTGCTGGGCTTTGAATTTTATATGCATAGAACCAAATTGTCTTAGTTAGGGTTTCTATTGCTGCAAACAAACACCATGACAAAAAAGCAAGTTGGGGAGGAAAGGGTTTATTCAGCTTACACTTCTACATTGCTGTTCATCACCAAAAGAAGTCAGCACAAGTAAAACAGGGCAGGATCCCGGAGGCAGGAGCTGATGCAGAGGCCGTGGAGGGTGCTGCTTACTGGCTTGCTTCACATGGTGTGCTCAGCCTGTTTTCTAATAGAAGCCAGGACCAACAGCCCAGGGATGGTACAACCCACCATGGGCTGGACCCTCCCCCATTGATGACTAATTAAGAAAATGCCTCACAGCTGGATATTATGGAGACATTCCCTCAACTGAGGCCCCTTCCTCTCTGATGACTCCAGCCTGAGTCAAGTAGACACACAAAACCAGCCAGTACACAGATCAACATGTACTTTTTGGCAATTGGCTTCATTTATTTTACATTATATTGGAGAGAATCATCAATGTCATATGTAATAGTGGTTAGTTTATTTCCATGGAGTAGAGCATTCCATTCTATGAGCAAACAACCATTTATAACTGCTGCACTCTTAAGGGCCAGCTGAACTGTTTTTATCTGGAATTGTCACAAATGAAAAGTGCTGCGATGGATGTATTTTGTGTTTGTCTTTAATGAACTCATGTCCTCATTTCTGCCAGGAATGGACTTTGTACAAACTCTAAGTTTAGTAGATATGGCAGTCATCTCCTCCCCATGGTTGCTCCATTTTCATTCCCAGCAGCAGTGTCTATGTAAGAGGTCTGGCTTCCACATGCTCACCAGCACTTGGTACAGCCTGCCTGATATCTATTCTTGTTCTTGAGAGAACTGAGTCGAATCTCATTCTGATCTCCATTTGTGTCCTTGAAGACAGACATAAATGCACACCTTTTCATATGTCCATTGATCACTTGTGCTGGTTAGTTTTTGTCCAGGGAAGAAGGAACCTTAATTGAGAGGATGCCTCCATCAGACTAGCTTGCAGGCAAGTCTGTGAGGACATCTCCTTGATCAATGATTGATGTGAGAGGGCCCAGCCCACTGTGGGTAGTGCCATCCCTGGGCAAGTGGTCCTGGGTATATAAGAAAGCAGGGGAAGGAAAACATAAGCAAGCTGGTAAGTGAATTTGCTATGGCCTCTGTTTCAGTTCCTGCCTTGAGTTCCTGCCTATTTATGATGGACTATAGCTGTAAGCTGAAATAAACTCTTTCCTCCCCCAGCCTGCTTTGGGTGGTGGTTTATCACAGAAATAGAAAGTAAACTAAGATACCACTATACCATCACAAAGAACCTACCTGTTCAGGACTTTGCTTGTATATTTTCAATTGAGCTACCTGTTTTTACTTGTATAATTCTTGTGTGTGTGTGTGTGTGTGTGTGTGTGTGTGTTGTGTCTTTTTTAAGAAATTTTTTATTCATTTTATATACCAGCCACAGATTCCCCCTCTCTTCCCTAATTCCACTTCCCCCACCAGCCTTCCCCCCCAACCCACCCTCCCATGCCTTCCTCTGAAAAGGTAAGGCCTCCATGGGGAGTCAGCAAAGCCTGGTACATTCAGCTGAGGCAGGTCCAAGCCCCTCCCACTGCATCAAGGCCGTGCAGGGTGTCATACTATAGGTAATGGGCTCCAAAAGTCAGCTCATGCACCAGGGATAGATCCTGATCCTATTGCCAGGGGCCCTTTAAGCAGATCAAGCTACACAACTGTCTCGATTATTCATAGGGCCTATCCCAGAGGTTCCACAGCTGTTGGTCTAAAGTTCCTACAAGCTTGGTTCAGTTGTCTCTGTAGGTTTCCCCATCATGATATTGACACCCCCCCCCCTTGCTCATATAATCCCTCTTCTCTCTCTTCAACTGGACTCCTGAATCTCAGCCTGGTGCTTGGCTGTGGATCTCTGCATCTGCTTCTATCAGTTACTGGAGAAAGGCTCTATGATGACAGGGTATTCATCTATCTGATCACTGGGATAAGCCAGCTCAGGCAGGCATCCTCTCCACTATTTCTAGTAGTCTAAGCTGTGCTCATCCTTGTGGATTCCTGGTAATTTCCCTAGCACCAGATTTCTCTCTTTATAGTTACATGAGCTATGAATCTACTTTCCTACTTTGTGTATTACTTACTTTTCTCATAACTGTGATAAAATATCTGACAAAAGCAACTTCAGGGGAGGAGTATTTGTTTTGACTCACAGTAAGGTAGTACAATCCTTCATGGCAAGGATGGCATGGCCACAGGAACGTGAAACGTCTGGTCACGTTGAGCGGGCAGTTAGGAAGCAGAGGATGAACGCTGGTGCTCAGCTCACTTTCTTCTTTTCATCCAACCTAGGAGTCCAGTCCAGGGACTGGCACCGCCGTCATCCAGGATAGAGCTTGCTACCTCAGTTAAGCCTTTCAGGAAACATGCTCATCAACACACTGCAGAGGTCTTCCCGTGGTAAGGCTAAACTCTGTCAGGTGGACAATGATACCAGGATACTCTGTAACTGTCCTTTTTACTGAACCTTAATCTTTTGATGAACTAAAAGTTTTGATGAATTTGAACTTTTAAACTTTCTTTATTTTAGTAGATTTTATGTCTGATTTATAGTGTTTGCCTACCTAAAAGGCAAGAACTCTCACTCCCACAAACATACCCACTTTCTTGCCTCCTCTTCCTCTCCCTCTTCCCTCTTCTTTTTATTTCTTTCTCCTTTTCAGAGGCTATGGCACCTGGCATTCTAGGAAGTCTCTTATCCAAGCATTTGTTGCCATGCAGGCCTGATGTTGCTCAGTTTCTGAGATCTGGAACATTCTATATTTTAAAAGTCTTTATATTTAAATCTACAAACCACATAGAAGTTTTGCTTTTGTTATTGTGTGAGGCAGAGGTTGAGTTTTGCTCATGTACATCCCCATTTAGCTCAGCACCATTTGCTGATAAGATTGTCTTTTCTGAACCTCTCTGAAATACTGCATTTGTCAAAAATAAATATACAAGTTTGTTTCTGGATTCTAGTGTCATCCATAGGTTTCTTTGTTGTACCAATGCCTGCCTCATTGTCTTAATTATTATGGCTTTATGGTATATATTGATATCTGGTTGAATGAATACTACAACTTTGTTCTACTTTAAGGAGATCTTGGATATTTTGAGCCATCAAGATGCCTCAGCAGGTATAGGCTTGTTGCCAAGCCTGATGACCTGAGTTTCATCCCCAGGATCCATATAATGGAAGGAGAAAACTGATTCCTACAAACTTTCCTCTGACCTCCACAAGCCCACTGTGATACACATGTCCATACACAATAAAGTTTGAAAAATCAAATGCCTTCCTATTTGAGTGTGATTTTATACCACCAAGCTCTGGTTGACATCATGACATCTTTCCTACATGTCTTTCTCTAAGCTGCCTGAAGTGTGGTCCTCATAAGAACCCCAAGCCCTGCCTGTATCTGGTACACCTACAGTTCTTCTAAGCCTTCCTTCTTTATCTCCAGATATCACTTTCTGTGTACAGCAGACCACAGTATCCTGCAGGATTTTCTCACTAATAACCTCTGTTACTTCAAAGGATAAAGCATATGTAATCTTAACTATTGCTTTAGGTACTGTGTTAAGTTCTTTGCATGCACTGCCTTACTTAATATTGCCAGTACACCAAGAAGTAGGTGCCTTTTATTCCCCTTGGGGACTGTTCCATCTTGACATAGGACTTGGAGGATCCAAACTTGATCTGACCTGAAAGCCTCCTCCCTAAAAACTGGTTTTCATCCCCAGAAGGTGAAATGCAATCTTCCAAGAGAGGGAAGCAACCAATACTTTTATCCAGCTATGATTCCTATGAACCACAACACAACCAGCATGGCAGGACATTTCTGAGGGTGCAATTGTGGCACACATGCTGTGCTGGTAACCAGCAGTTCTCTAATTGAACTTAAGAGACCCTTAACAAGAGGGAATGCCTAGAGAGGGAAGTGGTATTCCCTCTTCAGCTGGTGAAAGGCAAAGCAAAGATAAGAACTCA